>NC_084634.1:1151117-1506117 GCF_033978795.1 Nerophis ophidion | reverse complement strand
TTGTTTTGTTTTGTTCATATAGTGTTTTTGGGGGGTTGCAAATATATATATATTTTTTTAACTCAAAAATCCTTTTCATAATGCAAATTATTTTATTTTGTTTATTAAATCGTTTTTGTGGTTTGTTTTCCAAAAAAAAGATTTTTTGCTTGCAAATCTTTTTTCTCAAAAATCTTTTATTGTAAATTATTTTTGGGGGGTTTCATATAATTGTTTTTTTTGGTTGCAAATGTTTTTTTACTCAGAAAATTGTATTCTGTTTTATTAATTTTATTTAGCAAATTCTTTCATTTAGTTTATAAAATGGTTTTTGTGGTTTTGGACTATAACATTTAAGTTTTTTTCGGTTACAAATATTTTTTGCACAAAAATCCTATTTTGGGTTATAAATCTTTTTTTTTTGTTTATAAAATCGTTTTTGTGGTTGTGATTTTTTGTTCATATAATGTTTTTTTGGGGGGTTGCAAATGTTTTTGTTTTTTTTAAACTCAAAAATTCTTTTCATATTGCAAATTATTTTATGTTTTTTATATAATTGTTTTGTGGTTTTGGATTATAAAATATTTTCTTTTTGGTTGCAAATATTTTATACACAAAAATCTTACTTTTGGTTGTAAATCATTTTTTTGTTTATAAAATCATTTTTGTGGTTGTGTTTTTTAGATTTTTTTTTTGTTCATATTATGTTTTTTTTGGTTGCAAATGTTTTTGTTTTTTTAACTCAAAAATCTTTTTCATATTGCAAATGATTTTAATTTTGTTTATAAAATAATTTTTGTGGTTTCTGGATTATAAAATATTTTTCTTTTCGGTTACAAATCTTTTTTATACAAAAATCCTATTTTTGGTTGTAAATATTTTTATTTGTTTATAAAAATCATTTTTGCGGTTGTGTTTTTTGTTTGGTTCTGTTTATATAATCGCTTTTTTTGGTTGCAAATGTAATTTTTTTTTTAACTCAAAAATCCTTTTT
The DNA here is from genome assembly GCF_033978795.1 of Nerophis ophidion. Lineage (NCBI taxonomy): Eukaryota > Metazoa > Chordata > Actinopteri > Syngnathiformes > Syngnathidae > Nerophis > Nerophis ophidion. The sequence continues at coordinate 1,505,144 of NC_084634.1, read as the reverse complement.
ATATTGCAAATAATGTTATGTTTTTTATGAAATTGTTTTTGTGGTTTTGGATTATAAAATATTTTTCTTTTTGGCTACAAATAATGTTTGCACGAAAATCCTATTTCTGGTTGTAAATCCTTTTTTTGTTTATAAAATAATTTTTGTGGTTGTGATTTTTAGTTTTGTTTTGTTCATATAATGTTTTTTTGGGGGTTGCAAAGGTTTTTTTTTTTTTTACTCCAAAATCCTTTTTATATTGAACATTTTGTTTATTGAATCGTTTTTGTGGTTTGTTTTCCAAAGAAAATAAGCTTTTTTGCTTCCAAATCTTTTTTCTCCAAAATCCTTTTTTATTGGAAATTATTTTTGGGGGGTTTCATATGATTATTTTTTTGGTTGCAAATGTTTTTTTACTCGGAAATTTTTATTCTGTTTTATTCATTTTATTTTGCAAATTCCTTTATTTGGTTTATAATATTGTTTTTGTGGTTTCTGACTATAAAATATGTTTTTTTTTCGGTTAGATATATTTTTTGCACAAAAATCCTATGTTTGGTTGTAAATCTTTTTTTGTTTATAAAATCGTTGTTGCGGTTGTGATTTTTTGTTTAGTTTTGCTTATATAATCATTTTTTTGGTTGCAAATGTAATTTTTTTAAAACTCTAAAGTCCTTTTTATACTGCAAATAATTTAATGTTTTTTTATGAAATTGTTTTTGTGGTTTTGGATTATAAAATAGTTTTCTTTTTGGTTACAAATATTTTTTGCACAAAAATTCTACTTTTGGTTGTAAATTATTTGTTTATAAAATCATTTTTGTGGTTGTGATTAAAAAAATTTTTTTTCATATAATGTTTTTTGGGGGTTGCACATTTTTTTGTTTTGCTTTAACTAAAAAATAATTTTCATATTGCAAATTATTTTATTTTGTTTATTAAATCGTTTTTGTGGTTTGTTTTCCAAACAAAATAAGCTTTTTTGCATGCAAATCTTTTTTCTCAAAAATCCTTTTGTATAGCAAATTATTTTGTTTTTTTTTATCCTAGTTCTATATTTGACTCTGTTTATTGTTGAGTATCAAATATGATATAAAACTTTTGGGGGGGTTTTCAGGCAAATTGATGCACTTGACATCTTCTCTGCCTTCGTTGGCCACCTGCAGCGTTTACCTGTTCAGGTGCGTGATGATGTACTTGAAGACCTGGTAGTTGACCGAGGGGAACTTCTTCACGATGTCCTTCAGGCAATGCAGCCGCTCCGTGTAGTCCACAATCTCTGTGAGGCACACAAAGGCAGCAAAGTCATCACACAGGAAGTGACAGCTGTGCTCTAAAGGGCGAGCGCGGCCAAGATGGCGTGCGATTGGCGACCTTCACCAAAAACTCTTCCTCTTTCATACACAATTTCTTCTTTTGGACTTCCTCTTCTCCATCCATGCTTTTGCATTTTAACCCTCAAACATTTTTGCAAAAAAAAAAAAATACTAGTTAAAGACAAAAAGAATATTTACAACCAAGAAACCTTTTTATAAACCCAAAAAAAAGCGATTAAAAAAAAATTGAAAGTAAAACAACCAAACACCAAATTTGAACCAAAAAAGGATGTTGAGCAAAAAAAAAATATTGCAACCAAAGAGCAATTATTAAAGAAAACTAATTAATTATACTAATTTGAACCAAAAGAATAAGATTTGTAATTACAAATTTAAATTTAAACAAAGAAACACAATCTTCTAACCACAAAAACTTTCATGAACAAAAAATGAATGTGCAACCAAAAAAACGATTTATGAACCAAACAAAAAATTATGACCAAAATAAAGATTTCATGAACAAAAAAAAGATTTTCAACCACATATGTTATTTTTATGAACCAAAAAAAAAAAAAACATTTGCATTAAAACAGATTTTTGAGCAAAACCTAATTTTTTTCAAAATAAAATACCTTTTAAGCAGAAACCAATTTGCAGCCCAAAAAAATGTTGTAAAGCAAAACCACAAAAACGATTTTATAAACAAAATTAAAGATTGGCAAACAAAAAAAAAAAACAATTATATGAACCCCCAAAAAAGAATTTGAAATATTATAGGATTTTGGAGAAAAAAGATTTGCAAGCAAAAAAGCTTATTTTAGAAAAAAAAAACACAAAAACTATTTTAAAAACAAAATAAAAGATTTGCAAGAACAAAAACTATTTTATAAACAAAATAAAAAGATTTGGAGGCACAAAATTAAATCATTTGTAATATAAAAATGATTTTTGAGTTAACAGAAAATATAAACAAAACAAAAAATTACAACCACAAAAACAATTATAAAAACAAAACCACAGAAACTATTTTCATAAACCCCCCCAAAAAAAGATTTGCAATAAAAAATAAGATTTTTGCGCAAAATGATTTGAAACCAAAAAAAAAATAGTTTTAATAACCCAAAACCACAAAAACGATTTTATAAACCAAATAAAAGAATTTGTAATATGAGCAAAAAAACATTTGCAACAAAAAAAAAAACCCGAAAAAAATAATTTACAATAAAAAAGGATTTTCAGAAAAAAAAATAGCAAGCAAAAAGCTTTTTTTTATAAACCAAACCACAAAAACGATTTTATAAACAAAATAAAATCATTTGCAATATAAAATGGATTACATGAAAAAAACTAAACAAAAAACTACAATTAGAAAAACTATTTTCATTCACAAAAGCTATTTTTATAAACCCCCAAAAAATGATTTGCAATAAAAACTGATTTCGGAGCAAAAATCAGATTTGCAACTGAAAAGATAACTATTTAATAATCCAAAACTACAACAATTATTTAATAAACAAAAAACAAGAATTTGCAATAAAAACAGATTTTTGAGCAGAAACAAATTTGCAGCCAAAAGATAACTATTTAATCATACAAACCACAAAAACGATTTTATAAAAAAAAAAGATTTGCAAACAAAAAAAACGATTTCACGAACTCCACAAAAGAGTTGGCAATAAAAAATGATTTCTGAGTTAAAAAAATACAAAAACATTTGCAACCAAAAATAAAACCCTGGTATGAACCAAAACACACAAAACTAAAAATTACAACCAAAAAAACGATTTTATAAACAAACAAAAAAAAAAAGAGATTTGCAATAAAAAAGTGCATTTTGAGCAGAAACATATTTGCATACAAAACAACTATTTTATTATCCAAACCACAAAAAAGATTTTATAAACAAATTAGAATTTCAAATATAAAAAGTAATTTTGAGTAAAAAAAACTATTTGCTACCAAAAAGATGATTTTATGAACCCCTCAAAAACAATTAGCAATAAAAAAAAAAGTATTTTTGAGTAAAAAAAACATTTGCAACCAAAAAAAAAACATGGTATGAACAAAACAAAAAATGACAACCAAAAAAACGATTTTTATAAACAAACAAAAAAAGATTTTCAATGAAAAACTGATTTTTGAGCAAAAAAGATTTGCAGGCAAAAAAACAACTATTTAATAATCCAAACCACAAAAACAATTTTATAAACAAAATAAAAAATTTGCGACCAAAAAAAAAAAAAACGATTAAATGAACCAAAAAGAATTTGCAGTATAAAAAAAAAATATTTGCAACCAAAATAAAACGATTATATGAACAAAACAAAACAAAAAATTACAACCATCCATCCATCCATTTTCTACCGTTTATTCCCGTTTGGGATGGCGGGGGGCGCTGGTGCCTATCTCAGCTATAATCGGGTAGAATGCGGTGTTCACCCTGGACAAGTCACCACCTCATCGCAGGGAAAAATTTCGACCAGAAAAACAATTTTATGAACAAAAAAAAAAGATTTGCAATAAAAAAGTGATTTTCGAGCAGAAACACATTTGCAGCCCAAAAATATTATTTTATAACCCACAACCACAAAAAGAATATTATAAACAAAATTAAAGGATCGGCAATATAAAAAAATATATTTTTGAGTTAAAAAAAAAAACATTTGCAACCAAAATTTTTTGAACCACCAAAACAAGAAATACTAATAAAAAAATAATTTTTGAGTAAAACTAAAAGCAAAAATAATGATTATATGAACAAAACAAAAAATTACAACCACAAAAAGGATTTTATAAACAAAATAAAATCTGCAGTACAAAAAAGTATTTTTGAGTAAAAAAAAAACATTTGCTACCAAAAAAACATGAAAAGAACAAAACAAAAAATTATAATTACAAAAACGATTTTTATAAACAAAAAAAGACTTGCAATAAATAACAGATTTTTGAGCAAAAAAAGATCTGCAACAGAAAAAACAAAACAAATTAATAATCCAAACCACAAAAACAATTAAAAAAAAAAAAAAAAAATATTTGAAACCAAAATAAAACGATTATATGAACAAAACAAAACAAAAAATTACAACCAGAAAAACGATTTTATAAACAAAAAAAAAGATTTGCAATCAAAGTGATTTTCGAGCAGAAACACATTTGCAGCCAAAAAATATTATTTTATAACCCAAACCACAAAAAGAATATTATAAACAAAATTAAAGGATCTGCAATATAAAAAAATATATTTTTGAGTTAAAAAAACAAAACATTTGCAACCAAAATTTTTTGAACCACCAAAACAAGAAATACTAATAAAAAAAATATTTTTGAGTAAAACTAAAAGCAAAAATAATGATTATATGAACAAAACAAAAAATTACAACCAAAAAAAGGATTTTATAAACAAAATGAAAAATCTGCAGTACAAAAAAGTATTTTTGAGTAAAAAAAAAACATTTGCTACCAAAAAACCATGAAAAGAACAAAACAAAAAATTATAATTACAAAAAAGATTTTTATAAACAAAAAAAAGACTTGCAATAAAAAACAGATTTTTGAGCAAAAAAAGATCAGCAAAAGAAAAAAACAAAACAATTTAATAATCTAAACCACAAAAACTATTTTTTAAACAAAATACAATAATTCGCAATAAAAAATATGAGTAAAAAAAAATATTTGCAACCAAAATAAAACGATTATATGAACAAAACAAAACAAAACAAAACTAAAAATTACAACCAGAAAAACGATTTTATAAACAAAAAAAAGATTTGCAATCAAAGTGATTTTTGAGCAGAAACACATTTGCAGCCCAAAAAAACTATTTTATAACCCAAAATAAAAGAATCTGCAATATAAAAAAAAAAAGTTTTTAAAGTAAAAAAAAAACAAAGCATTTGCAACCAAAAAGACAATTTTATGAACCCCCAAAACAAGAAATACCAATAAAAAAATTATTTTTGAGTAAAACCAAAAGCAAAAATAATGATTATATGAACAAAACAAAAAATTACAACCACAAAAAGGATTTTATAAACAAAATGAAAAATCTGCAGTACAAAAAAGTATTTTTGAGTAAAAAAAAAACATTTGCTACCAAAAAACCATGAAAAGAACAAAACAAAAAATTATAATTACAAAAACAATTTTTATAAACAAAAAAAAGACTTGCAATAAAACAACGATTTTTGAGCAAAAAAAGATCTGCAACAGAAAAAAAACAAATTAATAATCCAAACCACTAAAACATTTTTTTAAACAAAATACAATAATTTGCAATAAAAAAAATAATTTGAGTAAAAAAAAATATTTGAAACCAAAATAAAACGATTATATGAACAAAACAAAACAAAAAATTACAACCAGAAAAACGATTTTATAAACAAAAAAAAAGATTTGCAATCAAAGTGATTTTCGAGCAGAAACACATTTGCAGCCAAAAAATATTATTTTATAACCCAAACCATAAAAAGAATATTATAAACAAAATTAAAGGATCTGCAATATAAAAAAATATATTTTTGAGTTAAAAAAACAAAACATTTGCAACCAAAATTTTTTGAACCACCAAAACAAGAAATACTAATAAAAAAAATATTTTTGAGTAAAACTAAAAGCAAAAATAATGATTATATGAACAAAACAAAAAATTACAACCAAAAAAAGGATTTTATAAACAAAATGAAAAATCTGCAGTACAAAAAAGTATTTTTGAGTAAAAAAAAAACATTTGCTACCAAAAAACCATGAAAAGAACAAAACAAAAAATTATAATTACAAAAAAGATTTTTATAAACAAAAAAAAGACTTGCAATAAAAAACAGATTTTTGAGCAAAAAAAGATCAGCAAAAGAAAAAAACAAAACAATTTAATAATCTAAACCACAAAAACTATTTTTTAAACAAAATACAATAATTCGCAATAAAAAATATGAGTAAAAAAAAATATTTGCAACCAAAATAAAACGATTATATGAACAAAACAAAACAAAACAAAACTAAAAATTACAACCAGAAAAACGATTTTATAAACAAAAAAAAGATTTGCAATCAAAGTGATTTTTGAGCAGAAACACATTTGCAGCCCAAAAAAACTATTTTATAACCCAAAATAAAAGAATCTGCAATATAAAAAAAAAAAGTTTTTAAAGTAAAAAAAAAACAAAGCATTTGCAACCAAAAAGACAATTTTATGAACCCCCAAAACAAGAAATACCAATAAAAAAATTATTTTTGAGTAAAACCAAAAGCAAAAATAATGATTATATGAACAAAACAAAAAATTACAACCACAAAAAGGATTTTATAAACAAAATGAAAAATCTGCAGTACAAAAAAGTATTTTTGAGTAAAAAAAAAACATTTGCTACCAAAAAACCATGAAAAGAACAAAACAAAAAATTATAATTACAAAAACAATTTTTATAAACAAAAAAAAGACTTGCAATAAAACAACGATTTTTGAGCAAAAAAAGATCTGCAACAGAAAAAAAACAAATTAATAATCCAAACCACTAAAACATTTTTTTAAACAAAATACAATAATTTGCAATAAAAAAAATAATTTGAGTAAAAAAAAATATTTGAAACCAAAATAAAACGATTATATGAACAAAACAAAACAAAAAATTACAACCAGAAAAAAGATTTTATAAACAAAAAAAAAGATTTGCAATCAAAGTGATTTTTGAGCAGAAACACATTTGCAGCCCAAAAAAAACTATTTTATAACCCAAACCACAAAAAGGATATTAGAAACAAAATAAAAGAATCTGCCATATAAAAAAAAAAAATTAAAGTTAAAAAAAACAAAACATTTGCAACCAAAAAGACGATTTTATGAACCCCCCAAAAATTATTTGGGAGTAAAACCAAAAGCAAAAATATTGATTATATGAACAGAACAAAAAATTACAACAACAAAAAGGATTTTATAAACAAAATAAAAAATCTGCAGTACAAAAAAGTATTTTTGAGTAAAAAAAAAAACATTTGCTACCAAAAAACCATGAAAAGAACAAAACAAAAAATTATAATTACAAAAACGATTTTTATAAACAAAAAAAAGACTTGCAATAAATAACAGATTTTTGAGCAAAAAAAGATCTGCAACAGAAAAAAAACTAATTAATAATCCAAACCACTAAAACATTTTTTCAAACAAAATACAATAATTTGCAATAAAAAAATAATTTGAGTAAAAAAAAATATTTGCAACCAAAATAAAACGATTATATGAACAAAACAAAACAAAAAATTACAACCAGAAAAACGCTTTTATAAACAAAAAAAAAGATTTGCAATAAAAGTGATTTTTGAGCGGAAACACATTTGCAGCAAAAAAAACTATTTTATAACCCAAACCACAAAAAGGATATTAGAAACAAAATAAAACAATCTGCCATATAAAAAAAAAATTTAAAGTAAAAAAAACAAAAAATTTGCAACCAAAAAGACGATTTTATGAACCCCCAAAACAAGAAATAGCAATAAGAAAGTATTTTTGAGTAAAAAAAAAAATTAAAAATATTTGCAGCCAAAAATATTGATTATATGAACAAAACAAAAAATGACAACCACAAAAAGGATTTTATGAACAAAATAAAAAATCTACATTACAAAAAAGTATTTTTGAGTAAAAAAAAAAACATTTGCTACCAAAAAACCATGAAAAGAACAAAACAAAAAATTATAATTACAAAAACGATTTTTATAAACAAAAAAAAGACTTGCAATAAATAACAGATTTTTGAGCAAAAAAAGATCTGCAACAGAAAAAAAACTAATTAATAATCCAAACCACTAAAACATTTTTTCAAACAAAATACAATAATTTGCAATAAAAAAATAATTTGAGTAAAAAAAAATATTTGCAACCAAAATAAAACGATTATATGAACAAAACAAAACAAAAAATTACAACCAGAAAAACGCTTTTATAAACAAAAAAAAAGATTTGCAATAAAAGTGATTTTTGAGCGGAAACACATTTGCAGCAAAAAAAACTATTTTATAACCCAAACCACAAAAAGGATATTAGAAACAAAATAAAACAATCTGCCATATAAAAAAAAAATTTAAAGTAAAAAAAACAAAAAATTTGCAACCAAAAAGACGATTTTATGAACCCCCAAAACAAGAAATAGCAATAAGAAAGTATTTTTGAGTAAAAAAAAAAATTAAAAATATTTGCAGCCAAAAATATTGATTATATGAACAAAACAAAAAATGACAACCACAAAAAGGATTTTATGAACAAAATAAAAAATCTACATTACAAAAAAGTATTTTTGAGTAAAAAAAAACATTTGTTACCAGAAAACCATGAAAAGAACAAAACAAAAAATTATAATTACAAAAACCATTTTTATAAACAAAAAAAAGATTTGCAATAAATAACAGATTTTTGAGCAAAAAAAGATCTGCAACAGAAAAAAAAACAGATTAATAATCCAAACCACAAAAACTATTTTTTAAACAAAATGCAATAATTTGCAATAAAAAAAAATAATTTGAGTAAAAAAATAATATTTGCAACCAAAATAAAACTATTATATGAACAAAACAAAACAAAAAATTACAACCAGAAAAACGATTTTATAAACAAAAAAAAGATTTGCAATAAAAGTGATTTTTGAGTAGAAACACATTTGCAGCCAAAAAAAACTATTTTATAACCCAAACCACAAAATAAAAGAATCTGCAATATAAAAAAAAAAGTTTTTAAAGTAAAAAAAAACAAAACATTTGCAACCAAAAAGACAATTTTATGAACCCCCAAAACAAGAAATACCAATAAAAAAAATATTTTTGAGTAAAACCAAAAGCAAAAATAATGATTATATGAACAAAACAAAAAATTACAACCACAAAAAGGATTTTATAAACAAAATAAAAAATATGCAGTACAAAAAAGAATTTGAGTAAAAAAAAAAAATTGCTACCAAAAAACCATGAAAAGAACAAAACAAAAAATTATAATTACAAAAACGATTTTTATAAACAAAAAAAAGACTTGCAATAAATAACAGATTTTTGAGCAAAAAAAGATCTGCAACAGAAAAAAAACAAATTAATAATCCAAACCACAAAAACATTTTTTTAAACAAAATACAATAATTTGCAATAAAAAAAATAATTTGAGTAAAAAAAAATATTTGAAACCAAAATAAAACGATTATATGAACAAAACAAAACAAAAAATTACAACCAGAAAAAAGATTTTATAAACAAAAAAAAAGATTTGCAATCAAAGTGATTTTTGAGCGGAAACACATTTGCAGCAAAAAAAACTATTTTATAACCCAAACCACAAAAAGGATATTAGAAACAAAATAAAACAATCTGCCATATAAACATTTTTTTTTAAGTAAAAAAAACCCAAAACATTTGCAACCAAAAAGACGATTTTATGAACCCCCAAAACAAGAAATAGCAATAAAAAAGGTATTTTTGAGTAAAAAAACAATTTTAGCCAAAAATAACAATTATATGAACAAAACAAAAAATTACAAGCACAAAAAAGATTTTATAAACAAAATAAAATAATCTTCAATACGAAAATTATTTTTGAGTAAAAAAACAAAAACACTCAGCCTCACCCAGAAGTCTACTACCCACAATGCAACAGCTTCAATCCTCCCCAAAGGAGGCTTTTAATAGACAAGAAAGTGAGGCGGGGCTTGGACAGGAAGTCAGGAGGAAGTAAGCAGGAAGTAAGCAGGAAGTACTTACTTGCGGCCTCCACCAGCTCCGGGTGCAGAGAGTAGGGGATCAGAGGGTCTGGCAGGTCGGCGAAGAAGGCTTTCAGCGCTCCGGCGGCTGCGTTGATGGCGACGTCCATGGCCTCCAGGTCCATCATGTGATCTGCACACACACACACACACTTTTGTGTTGCGCCCTACAAAGTCTTCACACTGCAAGTGCTCCCTGCCTTAGACTGCAACCCACTTCTTACTTGTAGTTTTACATCAAGACATGTAAGATGTAAGATTGATAATGGTAGTGTGTGTGTGAGGAGAGTTACCTTGGTCAAAGTGGTATGTCATGATAATGGTAGTGTGTGTGAGGAGAGTTACCTTGGTCAAAGTGGTATGTCATGGTAATGGTAGTGTGTGTGAGGAGAGTTGCCTTGGTCAAAGTGGTATGTCATGGTAATGGTAGTGTGTGTGTGAGGAGAGTTACCTTGGTCAAAGTGGTATGTCCTGGTAATGGTAGTGTGTGTGAGGAGAGTTACCTTGGTCAAAGTGGTATGTCCTGGTAATGGTAGTGTGTGTGAGGAGAGTTACCTTGGTCAAAGTGGTATGTCATGGTAATGGTAGTGTGTGTGAGGAGAGTTGCCTTGGTCAGAGTGGTATGTCATGGTAATGGTAGTGTGTGTGTGAGGAGAGTTACCTTGGTCAAAGTGGTATGTCCTGGTAATGGTAGTGTGTGTGAGGAGAGTTACCTTGGTCAAAGTGGTATGTCATGGTAATGGTAGTGTGTGTGTGAGGAGAGTTACCTTGGTCAAAGTGGTATGTCCTGGTAATGGTAGTGTGTGTGAGGAGAGTTACCTTGGTCAAAGTGGTATGTCCTGGTAATGGTAGTGTGTGTGAGGAGAGTTACCTTGGTCAAAGTGGTATGTCATGGTAATGGTAGTGTGTGTGAGGAGAGTTACCTTGGTCAAAGTGGTATGTCATGATAATGGTAGTGTGTGTGAGGAGAGTTACCTTGGTCAAAGTGGTATGTCATGGTAATGGTAGTGTGTGTGAGGAGAGTTGCCTTGGTCAAAGTGGTATGTCATGGTAATGGTAGTGTGTGTGTGAGGAGAGTTACCTTGGTCAAAGTGGTATGTCCTGGTAATGGTAGTGTGTGTGAGGAGAGTTACCTTGGTCAAAGTGGTATGTCCTGGTAATGGTAGTGTGTGTGAGGAGAGTTACCTTGGTCAAAGTGGTATGTCATGGTAATGGTAGTGTGTGTGAGGAGAGTTGCCTTGGTCAGAGTGGTATGTCATGGTAATGGTAGTGTGTGTGTGAGGAGAGTTACCTTGGTCAAAGTGGTATGTCCTGGTAATGGTAGTGTGTGTGAGGAGAGTTACCTTGGTCAAAGTGGTATGTCATGGTAATGGTAGTGTGTGTGTGTGAGGAGAGTTACCTTGGTCAAAGTGGTATGTCATGGTAATGGTAGTGTGTGTGTGAGGAGAGTTACCTTGGTCAAAGTGGTATGTCATGGTAATGGTAGTGTGTGTGTGAGGAGAGTTACCTTGGTCAAAGTGGTATGTCCTGGTAATGGTAGTGTGTGTGAGGAGAGTTACCTTGGTCAAAGTGGTATGTCCTGGTAATGGTAGTGTGTGTGAGGAGAGTTACCTTGGTCAAAGTGGTATGTCATGGTAATGGTAGTGTGTGTGAGGAGAGTTGCCTTGGTCAGAGTGGTATGTCATGGTAATGGTAGTGTGTGTGTGAGGAGAGTTACCTTGGTCAAAGTGGTATGTCCTGGTAATGGTAGTGTGTGTGAGGAGAGTTACCTTGGTCAAAGTGGTATGTCATGGTAATGGTAGTGTGTGTGTGTGAGGAGAGTTACCTTGGTCAAAGTGGTATGTCATGATAATGGTAGTGTGTGTGTGAGGAGAGTTACCTTGGTCAAAGTGGTATGTCATGGTAATGGTAGTGTGTGTGAGGAGAGTTACCATGGTCAAAGTGGTATGTCCTGGTAATGGTAGTGTGTGTGTGAGGAGAGTTACCTTGGTCAAAGTGGTATGTCATGGTAATGGTAGTGTGTGTGTGAGGAGAGTTACCTTGGTCAAAGTGGTATGTCATGGTAATGGTAGTGTGTGTGTGAGGAGAGTTACCTTGGTCAAAGTGGTATGTCATGGTAATGGTAGTGTGTGTGAGGAGAGTTACCATGGTCAAAGTGGTATGTCCTGGTAATGGTAGTGTGTGTGTGAGGAGAGTTACCTTGGTCAAAGTGGTATGTCATGGTAATGGTAGTGTGTGTGTGAGGAGAGTTACCTTGGTCAAAGTGGTATGTCATGGTAATGGTAGTGTGTGTGTGAGGAAAGTTACCTTGGTCAAAGTGGTATGTCATGGTAATGGTAGTGTGTGTGTGAGGAGAGTTACCTTGGTCAAAGTGGTATGTCATGGTAATGGTAGTGTGTGTGAGGAGAGTTACCTTGGTCAAAGTGGTATGTCATGGTAATGGTAGTGTGTGTGTGAGGAGAGTTACCTTGGTCAAAGTGGTATGTCATGGTAATGGTAGTGTGTGTGTGAGGAGAGTTACCTTGGTCAAAGTGGTATGTCATGGTAATGGTAGTGTGTGTGTGAGGAGAGTTACCTTGGTCAAAGTGGTATGTCATGGTAATGGTAGTGTGTGTGTGAGGAGAGTTACCTTGGTCAAAGTGGTATGTCATGGTAATGGTAGTGTGTGTGTGAGGAGAGTTACCTTGGTCAAAGTGGTATGTCATGGTAATGGTAGTGTGTGTGAGGAGAGTTACCTTGGTCAGAGTGGTATGTCATGGTAATGGTAGTGTGTGTGTGAGGAGAGTTACCTTGGTCAAAGTGGTATGTCATGGTAATGGTAGTGTGTGTGTGAGGAGAGTTACCTTGGTCAAAGTGGTATGTCATGGTAATGGTAGTGTGTGTGTGAGGAGAGTTACCTTGGTCAAAGTGGTATGTCATGGTAATGGTAGTGTGTGTGTGAGGAGAGTTACCTTGTTCAAAGTGGTATGTCATGGTAATGGTAGTGTGTGTGTGAGGAGAGTTACCTTGTTCAAAGTGGTATGTCATGGTAATGGTAGTGTGTGTGTGAGGAGAGTTACCTTGTTCAAAGTGGTATGTCATGGTAATGGTAGTGTGTGTGTGAGGAGAGTTACCTTGGTCAAAGTGGTATGTCATGGTAATGGTAGTGTGTGTGTGAGGAGAGTTACCTTGGTCAAAGTGGTATGTCATGGTAATGGTAGTGTGTGTGTGAGGAGAGTTACCTTGGTCAAAGTGGTATGTCATGGTAATGGTAGTGTGTGTGAGGAGAGTTACCTTGGTCAAAGTGGTATGTCATGGTAATGGTAGTGTGTGTGTGAGGAGAGTTACCTTGGTCAAAGTGGTATGTCATGGTAATGGTAGTGTGTGTGTGAGGAGAGTTACCTTGGTCAAAGTGGTATGTCATGGTAATGGTAGTGTGTGTGTGAGGAGAGTTACCTTGGTCAAAGTGCTTCTGGATGTTGTCCTGGTCAGTCTTGTTGCCACTGACCCGGTACAATCCTTCTGTGGTCAGACCTGCAACATGCCACACTCAGTTAGTGCTACATGCTTCAGAGGAGCCTTCATGTTTCAGTGGCTCCTATACGTTTCAGTGGTCCCTACATGTTTCAGAAACCCCTAGGCATTTTAGTGGCCCCTACATGATTCAGTGGTCCCTACACGTTTCAGAGAAGCCTTCATGTTTCAGTTGCCCCTACACGTTTCAGAGGAACCTTCATGTTTCAGAGGCCCCTACGTGTTTCAGTGGTCCCTACATGTTTCAGTGGTCCCTCTGCGTTTCAGAAGCCCCTACACGTTACAGTGGCCCCTACACATTTCAGAGGCCCCTACACATTTTAGAGGAGCCTTCACGTTTCAGAGGCCCCTACACGTTTTACAGGAGCCTTCATATTTCAGAGGCCCCTACACGTTTCAGTTGTTCCTACGTGTTTCAGAGGCCCTTACACGTTTCAGTGGTCCCTACACATTTCAGAGGCCCCTACACGTTTTAGAGGAGCCCTCATGTTTCAGAGGCCCCTACAAGTTTCCAAGGCCTCTACACGTTTTACAGGAGCCTTCATATTTCAGAGGCCCCTACACGTTTCAGAGGCCCTTACACGTCTCAGTTGTCCCTACACATTTCAGAGGCCCCTACACGTTTTAGAGGAGCCCTCATGTTTCAGAGGCCCCTACAAGTTTCCAAGGCCTCTACACGTTTTACAGGAGCCTTCATGTTTCACAGGCCCCTACGTGTTTCTGAAGAGCCTTCATGTTTCAGAGGCCCCAACACATTTCAGAGGCCCCTACACGTTTCAGTTGTTCCTCCGTGTTTCAGAGGCCCTTACACATTACAGTGGTCCCTACACATTTTAGAGGAGCCCTCATGTTTTAGAGGCCCCTACAAGTTTCCAAGGCCTCTACATGTTTTACAGGAGCCTTCATGTTTCAGAGGCCCCTACGCGTTTCAGAGGAGCCTTCATGTTTCAGTTGCCCCTACACGTTTCAGAGGAGCCTTCATGTTTCAGAGGCCCCTACGTGTTTCAGTGGTCCCTACATGTTTCAGTGGTCCCTCTGCGTTTCAGAAGCCCCTACACGTTACAGTGGCCCCTACACATTTCAGAGGCCCCTACACATTTTAGAGGAGCCTTCACGTTTCAGAGAACCCTACACGTTTTACAGGAGCCTTCATATTTCACAGGCCCCTACACGTTTCAGTTGTTCCTCCGTGTTTCAGAGGCCCTTACACGTTTCAGTGGTCCCTACACATTTCAGGCGCCCCTACACGTTTTAGAGGAGCCCTCATATTTCAGAGGCCCCTACAAGTTTCCAAGGCCTCTACACGTTTTACAGGAGCCTTCATGTTTCACAGGCCCCTACGCGTTTCTGATGAGCCTTCATGTTTCAGAGGCCCCAACACATTTCAGAGGCCCCTACACGTTTCAGTTGTTCCTCCGTGTTTCAGAGGCCCTTACACATTACAGTGGTCCCTACACATTTCAGAGGCCCCTACACGTTTTAGAGGAGCCCTCATGTTTCAGAGGCCCCTACAAGTTTCCAAGGCCTCTACATGTTTTACAGGAGCCTTCATGTTTCAGAGGCCCCTACGCGTTTCAGAGGAGCCTTCATGTTTCAGTTGCCCCTACACGTTTCAGAGGAGCCTTCATGTTTCAGAGGCCCCTACGTGTTTCAGTGGTCCCTACATGTTTCAGTGGTCCCTCTGCGTTTCAGAAGCCCCTACACGTTACAGTGGCCCCTACACATTTCAGAGGCCCCTACACATTTTAGAGGAGCCTTCACGTTTCAGAGGCCCCTACACGTTTTACAGGAGCCTTCATATTTCACAGGCCCCTACACGTTTCAGTTGTTCCTCCGTGTTTCAGAGGCCCTTACACGTTTCAGTGGTCCCTACACATTTCAGGCGCCCCTACACGTTTTAGAGGAGCCCTCATATTTCAGAGGCCCCTACAAGTTTCCAAGGCCTCTACACGTTTTACAGGAGCCTTCATGTTTCACAGGCCCCTACGCGTTTCTGATGAGCCTTCATGTTTCAGAGGCCCCAACACATTTCAGAGGCCCCTACACGTTTCAGTTGTTCCTCCGTGTTTCAGAGGCCCTTACACATTACGGTGGTCCCTACACATTTCAGAGGCCCCTACACGTTTTAGAGGAGCCCTCATGTTTCAGAGGCCCCTACATGTTACAGTGGTCCCTACACATTTCAGAGGCCCCTACACGTTTTAGAGGAGCCCTCATGTTTCAGAGGCCCCTACAAGTTTCCAAGGCCTCTACATGTTTTACAGGAGCCTTCATGTTTCAGAGGCCCCTACGCGTTTCAGAGGAGCCTTCATGTTTCAGTTGCCCCTACACGTTTCAGAGGAGCCTTCATGTTTCAGAGGCCCCTACGTGTTTCAGTGGTCCCTACATGTTTCAGTGGTCCCTCTGCGTTTCAGAAGCCCCTACACGTTACAGTGGCCCCTACACATTTCAGAGGCCCCTACACATTTTAGAGGAGCCTTCACGTTTCAGAGGCCCCTACACGTTTTACAGGAGCCTTCATATTTCACAGGCCCCTACACGTTTCAGTTGTTCCTCCGTGTTTCAGAGGCCCTTACACGTTTCAGTGGTCCCTACACATTTCAGGCGCCCCTACACGTTTTAGAGGAGCCCTCATATTTCAGAGGCCCCTACAAGTTTCCAAGGCCTCTACACGTTTTACAGGAGCCTTCATGTTTCACAGGCCCCTACGCGTTTCTGATGAGCCTTCATGTTTCAGAGGCCCCAACACATTTCAGAGGCCCCTACACGTTTCAGTTGTTCCTCCGTGTTTCAGAGGCCCTTACACATTACGGTGGTCCCTACACATTTCAGAGGCCCCTACACGTTTTAGAGGAGCCCTCATGTTTCAGAGGCCCCTACAAGTTTCCAAGGCCTCTACATGTTTTACAGGAGCCTTCATGTTTCAGAGGCCCCTACGCGTTTCAGAGGAGCCTTCATGTTTCAGTTGCCCCTACACGTTTCAGAGGAACCTTCATGTTTCAGAGGCCCCTACGTGTTTCAGTGGTCCCTACATGTTTCAGTGGTCCCTCTGCGTTTCAAAAGCCCCTACACGTTACAGTGGCCCCTACACATTTCAGAGGCCCCTACACATTTTAGATGAGCCTTCACGTTTCAGAGGCTCTTACACGTTTTACAGGAGCCTTCATATTTCAGAGGCCCCTACACGTTTCAGTGGTTCCTCCGTGTTTCAGAGGCCCTTACACATTACAGTGGTCCCTACACATTTCAGAGGCCCCTACACGTTTTAGAGGAGCCCTCATGTTTCAGAGGCCCCTACAAGTTTCCAAGGCCTCTACATGTTTTACAGGAGCCTTCATGTTTCAGAGGCCCCTACGCGTTTCAGAGGAGCCTTCATGTTTCAGTTGCCCCTACACGTTTCAGAGAAGCCTTAGTGTTTCAGAGGCCCCTACGTGTTTCAGTGGCCCCTACATGTTTCAGTGGTCCCTCTGCGTTTCAGAAGCCCCTACACGTTACAGTGGCCCCTACACATTTCAGAGGCCCCTACACATTTTAGAGGAGCCTTCACGTTTCAGAGGCCCTTACACGTTTTACAGGAGCCTTCATATTTTAGACGCCTCTACACGTTTCAGTTGTTCCTCTGCGTTTCAGAGGCCCCTACATGTTACAGTGGTCCCTACACATTTCAGAGGCCCCTACACGTTTTAGAGGAGCCCTCATGCTTCAGAGGCCCCTACAAGTTTCCAAGGCCTCTACACGTTTTACAGGAGCCTTCATGTTTCACAGGCCCCTACGCGTTTCGGAAGAGCCTTCATGTTTCAGAGGCCCCAACACATTTCAGAGGCCCCTACACGTTTCAGTTGTTCCTCCACGTTTCAGAGGCCCCTACATGTTACAGTGGTCCCTACACATTTCAGAGGCCCCTACACGTTTTAGAGGAGCCCTCATGTTTCAGAGGCCCCTACAAGTTTCCAAGGCCTCTACATGTTTTACAGGAGCCTTCATGTTTCAGAGGCCCCTACGCGTTTCAGAGGAGCCTTCATGTTTCAGTTGCCCCTACACGTTTCAGAGGAGCCTTCATGTTTCAGAGGCCCCTACGTGTTTCAGTGGTCCCTACATGTTTCAGTGGTCCCTCTGCGTTTCAGAAGCCCCTACACGTTACAGTGGCCCCTACACATTTCAGAGGCCCCTACACATTTTAGAGGAGCCTTCACGTTTCAGAGGCCCCTACACGTTTTACAGGAGCCTTCATATTTCAGAGGCCCCTACACGTTTCAGTTGTTCCTCCGTGTTTCAGAGGCCCTTACACGTTTCAGTGGTCCCTACACATTTCAGAGGCCCCTACACGTTTTAGAGGAGCCCTCATGTTTCAGAGGCCCCTACAAGTTTCCAAGGCCTCTACACGTTTTACAGGAGCCTTCATGTTTCACAGGCCCCTACGCATTTCGGAAGAGCCTTCATGTTTCAGAGGCCCCAACACATTTCAGAGGCCCCTACACGTTTCAGTTGTTCCTCCACGTTTCAGAGGCCCCTACATGTTACAGTGGTCCCTACACATTTCAGAGGCCCCTACACATTTTAGAGGAGCCCTCATGTTTCAGAGGCCCCTACAAGTTTCCAAGGCCTCTACATGTTTTACAGGAGCCTTCATGTTTCAGAGGCCCCTACGCGTTTCAGAGGAGCCTTCATGTTTCAGTTGCCCCTACACGTTTCAGAGGAGCCTTCGTGTTTCAGAGGCCCCTACGTGTTTCAGTGGCCCCAACATGTTTCAGTGGTCCCTCTGCGTTTCAGAAGACCCTACACATTTCAGAGGCCCCTACACATTTTAGAGGCCCCTACACATGTTAGAGGAGCCTTCACGTTTCAGAGGCCCCTACACGTTTCAGGGCAGCCTTCATGTTTCAGAGGCCCCTAAGCATTTTAATGGCCCCGACACGTTTAGAAGCCCCTACACGTTTCAGAGAAGCCTTCATGTTTCAGTGGCCCTTACATGTTTCAGAGGCCCCTACACGTTTCAGTGGCCCCTACATGTTACAGTGGTCCCTACACATTTCAGAGGCCCCTAAGAATTTTAGTGGCCGCGACACGTTCAGAGGCTCCTACACGTTTCAGAGAAGACTTCATGTTTCAGTTAACCCTGTGTTTCAGTGGCCCCTACATCTTTCAGAGGCCCCTACACGTTTCAGTGGCCCCGACATGTTCAGAGGCCCCTACATGTTTCAGTGGCCCCGACATGTTCAGAGGCCCCTACACGTTTCAGGGCAGCCTTCATGTTTCAGAGGCCCCTAAGCATTTTAATGGCCCCGACACGTTTAGAAGCCCCTACACGTCTCAGAGAAGCCTTCATGTTTCAGTGGCCCTTACATGTTTCAGAGGCCCCTACACGTTTCAGTGGCCCCTACATGTTACAGTGGTCCCTACACATTTCAGAGGCCCCTAAGAATTTTAGTGGCCGCGACACGTTCAGAGGCTCCTACACGTTTCAGAGAAGACTTCATGTTTCAGTTAACCCCATGTTTCAGTGGCCCCTACACGTTTCAGTGGCCCCGACACGTTTCAGTGGCCCCGACACGTTCAGAGGCCCCTACACGTTTCAGAGAAGACTTCATGTTTCAGTGGCCCCTACACGTTTTAGAGGAGCCTTCATGTTTCAGAAGCCCCTACGCGACACACTAATCCATCACAAGACACACACAAGTGTTCTTACCCAAGCCCTCAGAACCACCAGCTTCAGACCGAGGGCCCCGTCAAGGCTGCTGACTCAGCAAGAAGCCACACAATGGCCAGCGAAGAACTCACATGAGCCTTTGTCACCACGGCAACACAAAGCACACACACCTACTGTGTGCGTGTGTGTGTGTGTGTGTGTGTGTGTGTGTGTGTGTGTGTGTGTGTGTGTCATTTGCCCCCCTGCTGGTGACATCAATCAACATGAGGCTGGTCCCAAAAAGGAGACATTGTTCACACTGACTGTGTGTCGCTTTTAAAAGTGCTCCCCCTCTGGTCAACATATGAAATAACAAGTGTGTGTAAGAAAGTGAATTGCGCCCCCTTTGGCCAAAATTAAATTAAAATAAATCAATAAATAAATATGTATATAGAGACATTCTGTAACAACTACAAGTAAATAATGAAGATTAAAAACCAATATTACAAACAAAATAATGTATTAAAATCAGTCTTTTTCTCACAATGTGTCGACTTTTTTCTTATAAAATATGGAACAATTTCTCATATTCTTTCTGTTTCTGTAATATTGCAATATCTTCTCGCAAAATTATTACTTTTTTAATGTAAAGTTATTACTTTTTAATAAAAAATGGCGACATTTGTCATATACATTCAGATTTTATCACAATATTACCAAAAAAAAACGTGTTCTTGTAAAATAGTGACAATTTTTGAGTAAAATTATGACTTTTGCCGAGTAAGAATTCTGATTATTATTATAATATTGCCAAAAGTTTTCTTATAAAATTGTGACTTTTGTCGAGTAAACTTACGATTTTTTTCATTTTCTTGTAAAATTGCAACTGTTATTGAGTAAAATTCCAACTTTTATCATAATATTGCACAAATGTTCAGTTTTGTGTGTACAAATTTGAAGTGCTCCCCCTTGGGTCAACATATGAAATAACAAGTGTGTGTAAGAAATTGAAATTAGCCCCCTTTGGCCAAAAAATATTTT
Organism: Nerophis ophidion; assembly: GCF_033978795.1. Classification (NCBI taxonomy): domain Eukaryota; kingdom Metazoa; phylum Chordata; class Actinopteri; order Syngnathiformes; family Syngnathidae; genus Nerophis; species Nerophis ophidion. The sequence continues at coordinate 1,484,940 of NC_084634.1, read as the reverse complement.
AAAATAAATAAATAAATATGTATATAGCGACATACTCTAATAACTTCAGGTAGAAAAAAAATAAAAATTAAATAAAAGCAGTCTTTTTCTCACAATGTGTCAACTTTTTTCTTATAAAATTGAGAACAATTTCTCATATTCTTTCTGTTTCTGTAATATTGCAATATCTTCTCGCAAAATTATTACTTTTTTAATGTAAAGTTATTACTTTTTAATAAAAAATGGCAACATTTGTCATATAAATTCAGATTTTATCACAATATTGCCCCCAAAAAAACTGTTCTTGTAAAATAGTGACATTTTTTGAATAAAATTATGACTTTTGCCAAGTAAGAATTCTGATTATTATTATAAGATTGCCAAAAGTTTTCTTATAAAATTGTGACTTTTGTCGAGTAAACTTACGATTATTTTCATTTTCTTGTAAAATTGCAACTGTTATTGAGTAAAATTCCAACTTTTATCATAATATTGCACTAATATTCAGTTTTGTGTGTACAAATTTGAAGTGCGCCCCCTCTGGTCAACATATGAAATAACAAGTGTGTGTAAGAAATTGAAATTAGCCCCCTTTGGCCCAAAAATATTTTAAAATAAATAAATAAATATGTATATAGAGACATACTCTAATAACTTGAGGTAGAAAAAAAATAAAAATGAAATAAAAGCAGTCTTTTTCTAACAATGTGTCAACTTTTTTCTTATAAAATTGAGCACAATTTCTCATATTCTTTCTGTTTCTGTAATATTGCAATGTTTTCTCGCAAAATTATTACTTTTTTAATGTAATGTTATTACTTTTTAATACAAAATGGCGACATTTGTCGTATAAAATTCAGATTTTTAATCACAATATTACCAAAAAAAAACATGTTCTTGAAAAATAGTGACATTTTTTGAGTGAAATTATGACTTTTGCAGAGTAAGAATTCTGATCATGATTGTAAGATTGCCAAAAGTTTTCTTAAAAAATTGTGACTTTTTTGGAGTAAAATTACCATTCTTTTCATTTTCTTGTAAAATTGCGACTGTTATTGAGTAAAATTCCAACTTTTATCATAATATTGCACAAATGTTCAGTTTTGTGTGTACAAATTTGAAGTGCTCCCCACCTGGTCAACATATGAAATAACAAGTGTGTGTAAGAAATTGAAATGCGCCCCCTTTGGCCAAAATTAATTTGAAATAAATAAATAAATATGTATATAGAGACATAATAACTTGAGGTATTAAACAAAATAATGTATTAAAAGCAGTCTTTTTTCTCACAATGTGTCAACTTTTTTCTTATAAAATTGAGAACAATTTCTAATATTCTTTCTGTTTCTGCAATATTGCAATATCTTCTCGTAAAATTATTACTTTTTTAATGTAACGTTATCAATTTTTAATACAAAATGGCGACATTTGTCATATAAAATTCAGATTTTATCACCATATTGCCCAAAAAAAAACGTGTTCTTGTAAAATAGTGACATTTTTTGAGTAAAATTATGACTTTTGCAGAGTAAGAATTCTGATTATTATTATAAGATTGCCAAAAGTTTTCTTAAAAAATTGTGACTTTTGTGGAGTAAAATTACCATTCTTTTCATTTTCTTGTAAAATTGCGACTGTTATTGAGTAAAATTCCAACTTTTATCATAATACTGCACAAATGTTCAGTTTTGTGTGTACAAATTTGAAGTGCTCCCCACCTGGTCAACATATGAAATAACAAGTGTGTGTAAGAAATTGAAATGCGCCCCCTTTGGCCAAAATGTATTTAAAATAAATAAATAAATATGTATATAGACACATACTGTAATACAATACAATATGGCCAATTTTTGTGTAGTGAAATCATGACTTTTTTAATCATTTCGCCAAGTGAAATTCCGATTATTATTATAATATTGCCAAAATCTTAAAGCTTTCTTATAAAATTGTGACTTTTGTTGAGTAAAATTACGACTTTTCAAAACATTGCCAAATTGGATAAGCTTTTCTTGTAAAATTGTGACTGTTGTTGAGTACAATTCTAACTTTTATCATAATATTGCACAAATGTTCAGTTTGTCTTGCGTTGAGTAAAATGACAACTTTTATAACACTGCCAAAATTCTAAATTTTTCTAGTGAAATTGTGACCTTTTTTTGCGAAATTCCAACAATTTTTTCACAACAAGCTTTTTTATATTTGCATAGTTAGGGACCGAATGTCCCTTTAGGACAGAGGACCCTATTGTATTTCTAAGGTTTTATTATTATTATACCGCCGCCTTTTTGAGCTGTAATTTGACCCCCTTAACATGCTTCAAAACCCACCAAATTTTACACACACATCAGGACTGGCGAAAATTGCCATCTAATAAAAAACCAAAACCCAAAACTCAAAATTGCGCTCTAGCGCCCCCTAGGAAAGAACACATACAAAACTGCTTGTAACTTCCGTTAGGAATGTTGTAGAGACATGAAACAAAAACCTCTACGTAGGTCTGACATAGACCTAGATTTCACACACTGACTTCCTTCAGCAAAAATCAACAGGAAGTTGGCAAAAACCCCTTCAAAACAAAAGTTTCCTAAAAAATGTCATTTTTGCCTCTTTGAACTGTAATTTGACCCCCTAAAAATGCTTCAAAACTCACCAAACTGGATACACACATCAGGACTGGCGAAAATTGCGATCTAATAAAAAACCAAACCCCAAAACTCAAAATCTCGCTCTAGCGCCCTCTAAGAATAAAACACAGACAAAACTGCTCCTAGGAAGAAAACACAGACAAAACTGCTTGTAACTTCCGGTGGGAATGTCGTAGAGACATGAATCAAAAACCTCTATGTAGGTCTCACTTAGACCTAGATTTCATACACTGACATCTTTCAACAAAAATCAACAGGAAGTTTGCAATTCCACGTTCAAAACAAAAGTTTTGTAAAAACCCTCACCTTTGCCTATTTTAGCTGTAATTTGACCCCCTTAACATCCTTCAAAACTTACCAAACTGGAAACACAAATCAGGACTGGCAAAAATTGCGATCTAATCAAAAAACCTAACCACAAAACTCAAAATTGCGCTCTAATGCCCCCTAGGAATAAAACAAAGACAAAACTGCTCCTAGGACAGAAACACAGACAAAACTGCCTGTAACTTCCAGTAGGAATGTCGTAGAAACATGAAACAAAAACCTCTATGTAGGTCTCACTTAGACCTACATTTCATATATTGACAACCCCCAGCAAAAACCAACAAGAAGGTTGCAATTCCTCCTTCAAAACAAAAGTTTTGTAAAAACCGGTCACCTTTTTTCAAACATTATCTCCTATAAGCGTGTTTGTCGTGTCGGCTTCAAACTACCACAGGAGAGAGATTGAACCCTTCTGATTAAAAGTTGATGAAAGAGTTTTAATTACTGCTACGGTTTTGATTTTATCAGCCTTCAAAGAAGCGCTGCGCTGAAAACCATTTCAAAGATGGCCGCCGTGCGCAGACACAGTGAGGGACATGTTATTTTTTCTTTTTTTCCCGTACTGTCTGCTGCTGGTGCGCACGCACCAACATATGTGAGGGAGGGGCTGTGATCGTCTATACCAAGATGGCTGCCAGGTGCCGTAGCTAAGCCGGTATGTTTTAAAGTTGTTGTTTGCCTGCATATTGTAAAAACAAGCGTCCAACATTTTACAACTAATTGTAAACTTCTAGGTGCCGACCATCAGGGCCGAGTTGCGACGAGAGAGTGTGTCCATGTTAAGATATTAGAAGTCTATCTGTTTGCTAATAGTAGCTACTAGCAGTACCCATGTATTTTCAATGGGCGGTTAGCATCGGGTTTTAATCCCGTTTCCTCCTATGTTTCTGCTCCGATTGAATTTCTTTGTATGTCGAGTCTTTATTTTGGGTACTTACATATGGTGCCTGACTGTTGTGGCCTTTTAAGGCCATCTGCGCTTTTTATGCACCGAGCTGGTAGGTCTATCTGTTTGCTAATAGTAGCTACTAGCCGTACCCATGTATTTTAAATAGGCGGTTAGCATCGGGTTTTAATTCCGTTTCCTCCTATGTTTCTGCTCTGATTGAATTTTTTTGTATGTCAAGTCTTTATTTTGGGTACTTACATATGGTGCCTACAAGTCTGATGTACAACACATGTGTATACAACTTTTTCTCTGTGTAATAACCCATCCATCCATCTTCTACCGCTTATCCGGACTTGGGTCGCGGTGGCAGCAGCCCAAGTGGTCCCGTCCATCGCTGCTTGCAGCTTGAATTATTATTCATTTTGGCCACAAGAGGGCGCATTTCAACTTCTGACACACACTTGTTATTTCATATGTTGACCAGAGGGGGGAGCATTTTTAAAATTGATGTGAAAAATGCCTACTTTTCCTTCTTAGTGTCTCCAGAAGGGTAGGAATAAATATAACAGACACACCTGCACGGTGTAGTAGATATACTGCAGAGTTTGTCAGCTGCTGCCCATGAATAATGCAGACAAGAAATAAATGGAGTGTGTGTCGCTAACGAAGTGCTGTAATTGCCAATAAAATGCTGGGATCATCATTCCAGCGGAGGAAAAAGGTATTTTATTTTGTTGGAGGAGGCCAATTAGGGAGGCATTTGTGCAACACAAAGACTGCTGACGTGGCAACAACCCCCGTGTCCTGCGAGACCCTCGCCGCGTCACATCTGTGTGAGTGGGCAGGTAACCATGGCGACCGTCACGTTCCACGGGCCGCCGCTGTCACCTTGCCGCCTGCTGGCGTGTTTAACGGGGTCACATCCTGATCAATTAGGACCTGATTTGGATTGGAATCTCTGTTCTAAACTTCTCCAAAACAGGGAAAGTTCCTTCCAGTTGTGTGGAGATGGCCTGAAACGTCTTGGTCACAATAACAAATATATTAAAATACCCTTGTTATCATTTTTAGGTAAAAAAAAATATTAAATCCATTTTTGAAATGTGTGACTTGATTTAGACTCGGGACCAGGAAGAACTACTATTCTCACAGCTGGAAGACCCTCCTGCCTCGTTAACATCTCCACTTTGGGAAGACTTTGGCTTGGCTGTGCGATACAACAATGGAGGACGGAGGTTTGCCGACATTGTTCAGCAGCAGTAGAGAATGCTTCTGCCAACACGTCAAACATGCTAACCCCCTTGAAGCGGCACCACCCCCAAGTCTACCTCGCTTTAAGGAAGGGAAAGAGGAGCGTGGTGCAAGCAGCCAGTCAGGCAGGGATAAAGCAATAACAAATGTTTTTATAGCAGCACATTTGATACCATCTTTCCATCCATTTTCTACAGCTTGTCCCGTTCAGGGTCGCGGAGTGTTGCTGTATTGCATTAAAACTAGATTTTGACCCACTTCTATGGTGGAAGAACAATGAGTCCATATATCCTCTTACTGCCAAGTTAGCCAGGCTGGGGGGGAAAGCAAAGTTAATTTACTTGAAACTGTTTAATGTTGCACTTTTTATGTCATTTTATTTAATCTGAGCAACAGCTTGAGGCAGTTTAATGTTGATGAAGGTGGACCCCGACTTAAACAAGTTGAAAAACTTATTGGGGTGTTACCATTTAGTGGTCAATTGTACAGAATATGTACTGTACTGTGCAATCTACTAATAAAAGTCTCAATCAATCAATCAATCAAAAAAAGCACTTTATATGTAGAAAGGTTTTGTTAAGAAACCATTCTGTGCCTTATCTTATTTAGTATTTATTTGATATATGTTGACCACATAAACCCTGGCAATGGACCCTGAGTGTATATGTATGTTATGCCACTGTTTACACATTTGGTGGATAAACAACCAAAAAATGGGCGCAGTTATAAATAAATGATAAATGGGTTGTACTTGTATAGCGCTTTTCTACCTTCAAGGTACTCAAAGCGCTTTGACACTACTTCCACATTCACACACACATTCACACACTGATGGAGGGAGCTGCCATGCAAGGCGCCAACCAGCACCCATCAGGAGCAAGGGTGAAGTGTCTTGCTCAGGACACAACGGACGTGACGAGGTTGGTACTAGGTGGGATTTGAACCAGGGACCCTCGGGTTGCGCACGGCCACTCTCCCACTGCGCCACGCCGTCCCTAATGGTTGGTAAACTATTTTAAAACCTTTTTAACCGAACCACAACCTAGTTAAAACCACTTTGATAGTAGTTAAGCAACCTTGGCTGTTCCAACAGGACAATGACCTCAAAAGTGGTAAAGGAATGGCTAAATCAGGCTAGAATGAAGGTTTTAGAATGACCTTCCCAAAAGTCCTGACTTAAAGGTGTGGACAATGCAGAAGAAACAAGTCCATGTCAGAAAACCAACACTTTTAGCAATTTTGTGGTGAAAAAAGATGTTCTTCACAAGTGTATGTCCACTTTTGACATTTCCCCCCACTTACCTTGTCAGACTTGCATTTGACCGTCCGTTGGGCGGAGTGGATTTAGGTAAGAAGGCAGGCGACTCACCTGTGCGCTCGATGTAGTCCACACACTTCTCGATGAAGAGCGGGATGGGGCGCTCGGGGGTGACCAGGCTCTGCAGCGGGATGCCAAAGTAGTTGCTCTCCCAGGTCCTCCTGGTGGGGGGGTACAGCGGCTTGGGGGACTTGGAAGACTTGGCCTGGACACGTGTGGGAAGACAAAGGCCTTTTTAGCAACTGAGAGGAATTTTTATCAATTGTTTTGAAAAGGTTTATAATCATTTCTACAGCAAATAATAAACTGTGAGTTCTGAATCGAATCATTACCCCCAAGAAATAAATTGAATGGTGTGGTGCCCAAAGATTTACAGCCTTGTTATTTTGTAAACAAAATTAAAAAATATTTCTTTATCAATAGCTAAAAGGAGTTTTTGTAAACTGTTTTGAACATTTTTGTGAGTTCTGAATCGAATCATTACCCCAAGAATCGTGTTGAATCGTGTCTTCCCCAAATATTTACAGGCTGGTTATTTTGTAAACACATTTAAATATGTTTTATTCTATCTTTTTAAATATGATTTTTTTTTTTAGCAACTAAGGAATTTTTTTTATTTTTTTGGAAAATGTTTAATACAATTTATAGAGCGAATAATAAACTGCGAGTTCTGAATCAAAACATTACCCCCAAGAATGGAATTGAATCATGTGGAGGCCAAAGATTTACAGCCTTGTTATATTGTAAACTAAATAAAAATATATATATATTTTTTGCAACTAAGAGGAATTTTTATCAATTGTTTTGAAAAGGTTTATAATCATTTCTATAGCAAATAATATACTGGGAGTTCTGAATCGAATCATTACCCCCAAGAATCGAATCGAATCGTGTGGTGCCCAAAGATTTACAGCCTTGTTATTTTGTAAACAAAATGAAAAAATATTTTTTATTAATAGGTAAAATGAGTTTTTGTAAACTGTTTTGAACATTTTTGATATCATTTATATAGCAAGTAATATAGTCCGAGCTCTGAATCGAATCATTACCCCCAAAGAATCGTATTGAATCGTATTTTCCCCAAATATTTACAGGCTGGTTATTTTGTAAACACATTTAAATATATTTTATTCAATCTTTTTACATATAATTTTTTTTTTGCAACTAAGGAATTTTTAAAAATCTTTTTGAAAATTTATAGAGCAAATAATAAACTGCAAGTTCTGAATCAAATCATTACCCCAAAGAATCGAATTGATTCGTGTGGAGGCCAAAGATTTACAGCCTTGTTATTTTGTAAACAAAATAAAAAAATATATATTTTTTTTGCAACTAAGAGGAATTTTTGTAAATTCTTTTGAAAATGTTTAAAATAATTTCTACAGCAAACATTATAGTGCGAAATCTGAATCAAATCATTACCCCCAAGAATGGAATTGATTTGTGTGGTGCCCAAAGGTTTACAGCCTTGTTATTTTGTAAACAAAACAAAAAAATATTTTTTATTAATAGCTAAAAGGAGTTTTTGTAAATTGTTTTGAAAAAGTTTTATATAATTTATATAGCAAATAATAATAATATAGTGTGAGTTCTGAATCGAATCATTACCCTTAAGAATCGAATTGAATCGTGTGGTTCCCAAAGATTTACAGCATTATTTTGCAGACATTATAAAAATTAAGTTTTTTAAATAAGTTTTTTAGCAACTAAAATGACTTTTTGTAACCTGTTTTGAAAAAGTTTTATATCATTTATGTAGCAAATAATATACTGCGAGTTCTTAATCGAATCATTACCCTCAAGAATCGAATTGTATCGTGTCCAAAGATTTACAGCCTTGTTATTTTGTAAACAAAATCAAAAATAATTTTTATTAATAGCTAAAAGGAGTTTTTGTAACTTGCTTTGAAAAATGTTTTATATAATTCATGTAGCAAATAATATACTGCAAGTTCTGAATCGAATCATTACCCCAAAGAATCGAATTGTATCGTGTGGTTCCCAAAGATTTACAGCCTTGTTATTTTGTAAACATTTCAAAAATACATTTTTAAAAATACGTCTTTTTAGCAGCTAAAAGGAGTTTTTGTAACCTGTTTTGAAAAAGTTTTATATCATTTATGTAGCAAATAATATACTGCCAGTTCTGAATCGAATCATTACCCCCAAGAATCAAATTGAATCATGTGGTGCCCAAAGATTTACAGCCTTGTTGTTGTGTAAAGAAAACAAAAATAAAACATTTTAGCAGCTAAGAGGAGTTTTTGTGACTTGTTTTGAAAAAGGTTTTATATCATTTATGTAGCAAATAATATACTGCAAGTTCTGAATCGAATCATTACCCTCAAGAATGGAATTGAACCGTGTGGTGCCCAAAGATTTACAGCCTTGTTGTTGTGTAAAGAAAATAAAAATAAAACATTTTAGCAGCTAAGAGGAGTTTTTGTGACTTGTTTTGAAAAAGGTTTTATATCATTTATGTAGCAAACAATATACTGCAAGTTCTGAATCGAATCATTACCCCAAAAATTGAATTGAATTGTGTGGTGCCCAAAGATTTACAGCCTTGTTATTTTGTAAACTAAATAAACTAAAAAAAAAATATGTAAATGTGTTTTTTTTTAGCAACGAAGAGGAATTTCTGTAAAGAAAAAAATTAAAATGTTTTATATCATTTATGTAGCAAATAATATACTGCGAGTTCTGAATCGAATCATTAGCCCCAAGAATCGAATCGTGTGGTGCCCAAAGATTTATAGCCGTTATTTTGTACACAAAATTAAAACATATTTTTTATTAATAGCTACTATGACTTTTTGTAACTTGTTTTGAAAAATGTTTTATATAATTATTGTAGCAAATAATATACTGCGAGTTCTGAATCGAATATTTACCCCCAAGAATCGAATTGAATCTTGTTTTCCCCAAATATTTACAGCCTTGTTATTTTGTAAACACATTTAAATATATTTTATTCTATCTTTAAAAAAATTTTTTTTTTGAAAATGTTGAATACAATTTATGTACAAAAAATATACTGCGAGATCTGAATCGAATCATTACCCCCAAGAATCGAATTGAATCATGTGGTGTCCAAAGATTTACAGCCTTATTTTGTAAACAAAATTAAAAAATATTTTTTATTAAAAGCTAAAAGGAGTTGTTGTAAATTGTTTTGAAAATGGTTTATATAATTTATATAGCAAATAATAATAATAATAATATCGTGCGAGTTCTGAATCGAATCATTACCCCCAAGAATGGAATTGAATCGTGTGGTGCCCAAAGATTTACAGCCTTGTTATTTTGTAAACAAAATTAAAATATATATATTTTTTAGCAACTAAGAGTAATTTTTGTAAATTATTTTGAAAATGTTTAAAATAATTTCTATAGCAAACAATATAGTGCGAAATCTGAATCGAATCATTACCCCCAAGAATCGAATTGAATCGAATGGTGTGGTGCCCAAATATTTACAGCCTTGTTATTTTGTAAACAAAATAAAAAAATATATATTTTTTTTGCAACTAAAAGGAGTTTTTGTAAACTGTTTTGAACATTTTTGATATAACTTATATAGCAAGTAATATAGTCTGAGTTCTGAATCGAATCATTACCCCCAAGAATCGTATTGAATCGTATTTTCCCCAAATATTTACAGCCTTGTTATTTTGTAAACACATTTAAATATATTTTATTCAAACTTTTTACATATGATTTTTTTTTTAGGAACTAAGGAATTTTTTTTAATTTTTGGGGAAAATGTTTAATACAATTTATAGGGCAAATAATATACTGCGAGTTCTGAATCGAATCATTACCCCCAAGAATGGAATTGATTCGTGTGGTGCCCAAAGATTTACAGCCTTGTTATTTTGTAAACAAAATAAAAAAATATTTTTTATTAATAGCTAAAAGGAGTTTTTGTAAATTGTTTTGAAAAAGTTTTATATAATTTATATAGCAAATAATAATAATATAGTGTGAGTTCTGAATCGAATCATTACCCTTAAGAATCGAATTGAATTGTGTGTTGCCCAAAGATTTACAGCCTTATTTTGCAGACATTATAAAAATTAAGTTTTTTAAACAAGTTTTTTAGCAACTAAAATGAGTTTTTGTAACCTGTTTTGAAAAAGTTTTATATCATTTATGTAGCAAATAATATACTGCGAGTTCTTAATCGAATCATTACCCTCAAGAATGGAATTGAACCGTGTGGAGGCCAAAGATTTACAGCCTTGTTTTTGTGTAAAGAAAATAAAAATAAAACATTTTAGCAGCTAAGAGGAGTTTTTGTGACTTGTTTTGAAAAAGGTTTTATATCATTTATGTAGCAAACAATATACTGCAAGTTCTGAATCGAATCATTACCCCAAAAATTGAATTGAATTGTGTGGTGCCCAAAGATTTACAGCCTTGTTATTTTGTAAACTAAATAAACTAAAAAAAAAAATATGTAAATGTGTTTTTTTTTTAGCAACGAAGAGGAATTTCTGTAAAGAAAAAAATTAAAATGTTTTATATCATTTATGTAGCAAATAATATACTGCGAGTTCTGAATCGAATCATTAGCCCCAAGAATCGAATCGTGTGGTGCCCAAAGATTTACAGCCGTTATTTTGTACACAAAATTAAAACATATTTTTTATTAATAGCTACTATGACTTTTTGTAACTTGTTTTGAAAAATGTTTTATATAATTATTGTAGCAAATAAATATAATAATAATATTGTGCGAGTTCTGAATCGAATCATTACCCCCAAGAATCGAATTGAATCATGTGGTGGCCAAAGATTTACAGCCTTATTTTGTAAACAAAATTAAAAAATATTTTTTATTAAAAGCTAAAAGGAGTTGTTGTAAATTGTTTTGAAAATGGTTTATATAATTTATATAGCAAATAATAATAATAATAATATCGTGCGAGTTCTGAATTGAATCATTACCCCCAAGAATGGAATTGAATCGTGTGGTGCCCAAAGATTTACAGCCTTGTTATTTTGTAAACAAAATTAAAATATATATATTTTTTAGCAACTAAGAGTAATTTTTGTAAATTATTTTGAAAATGTTTAAAATAATTTCTATAGCAAACAATATAGTGCGAAATCTGAATAGAATCATTACCCCCAAGAATTGAATTGAATCGTGTAGTGCCCAAATATTTACAGCCTTGTTTTGTAAACAAAATTAAAAAATATTTTTTATTAAAAGCTAAAAGGAGTTTTTGTAAACTGTTTTGAACATTTTTGATATAATTTATATAGCAAGTAATATAGGGCGAGTTCTGAATCGAATCATTACCCCCAAGAATCGAATTGAATCGTGTCAAACTCAAAGATATACAGCCTTGTTATTTTGTAAACAACATTAAAACTTGTGTTTTTTAGCAGCTGAGAGGAGTTTTTGTAATCTGTTCTGAAAAATGTTTTATATCATTTATGTAGTAACATAGTGTGAGTTCTGAATCGAATCATTACCCCGAAGAATCGAATTGAATCGCGTGGTTCCCAAAGATTTACAGCATTGTTATTTTGTAAACATTTCAAAAATGCATTTTTAAAATTTCGTTCTTTTAGCAGCTAAAAGGAGTTTTTGTAAACCTGTTTTGAAAAAGTTTTATATCATTTATATAGCAAATAATATAGTGCCAGTTCTGAATGGAATCATTACCCATTAAAAATCGAGTTGAATTTTGTGGTGCCCAAAGATTTATAGCACGGATTTTTTGCAAACAAAATAAAAATATATATTTTTTTTAGCATCTAACAGGAGCTTTTGTAAATTGTTTTAAAAATTGTTTATATAGTTTATATAACAAGTAATATAGTGCGAGATCTGAATCGAATCGTTACCACCAAGAATCGAGATGAATCGTGTGTTGCCCAAAGATTTACGACGTTATTTTGTAAAAAACATTAAAACTTATGTTTTTTAGCAGCTAACAGGAGTTTTTGTAACCTGTTTTGAAAAATAATTTATGTAGCAAATAATATACCGCGAGTTCTGAATCGAATCATTACCCCCAAGAAATGAATTGAATCGTGTCCAAAGATTTACAGCCTTGTTGTCTTGTAAACATAATAAAAAATACTTTTTAGTAATAGCTCAAAGGAGTTTTTGTATATTGTTTTGAAAAATGTTTTATATCATTTATGTAGTAACATAGTGTGAGTTCTGAATCGAATCATTACCCCGAAGAATCGAATTGAATCGTGTGGTTCCCAAAGATTTACAGCATTGTTATTTTGTAAACATTTCAGAAATACATTTTTAAAAATTTGTCTTTTTAGCAGCTAAAAGGAGTTTTTGTAAACCTGTTTTGAAAAAGTTTTATATAATTTATATAGCAAATAATATAGTGCGAGTTCTGAATGGAATCATTACCCATTAAAAATCGAGTGGAATCGTGTGGTGGCCAAAGATTTATAGCCCTGATTTTTTGCAAACAAAATAAAAATATATATATTTTTTAGCATCTAACAGGAGCTTTTGTAAATTGTTTTAAAAATTGTTTATATAACAAGTAATATAGTGCGAGTTCTGAATCGAATCATTACCACCAAGAATCGAGATGAATCGTGTGTTGCCCAAAGATTTACGGCGTTGTTATTTTGTAAAAAACATTAAAACTTATGTTTTTTAGCAGCTAACAGGAGTTTTTGTAACCTGTTTTCAAAAAGTGTTCTATAATTTATGTAGCAAATAATATACCGCGACTTCTGAATCGAATCATTACCCCCAAGAAATGAATTGAATCGTGTCCAAAGATTTACAGCCTTGTTATCTTGTAAACATAATAAAAAATACTTTTTAGTAATAGCTCAAAGGAGTTTTTGTATATTGTTTTGAAAAATGTTTTATATCATTTATGTAGAAATATAGTGTGAGTTCTGAATCGAATCATTACCCCGAAGAATCGAATTGAATCGTGTGGTTCCCAAAGATTTACAGCATTGTTATTTTGTAAACATTTCAGAAATACATTTTTAAAAATGTGTTCTTTTAGCAGCTAAAAGGAGTTTTTGTAAACCTGTTTTGAAAAAGTTTTATATCATTTATATAGCAAATAATATAGTGCGAGTTCTGAATGGAATCATTACCCATTAAAAATCGAGTGGAATCGTGTGGTGGCCAAAGATTTATAGCACGGATTTTTTGCAAACAAAATAAAAATATATATTTTTTTAGCATCCAACAGGAGTTTTTGTAAATTGTTTTAAAAATTGTTTATATAGTTTATATAACAAGTAATATAGTGCGAGTTCTGAATCGAATCATTACCACCAAGAATCGAGATGAATCGTGTGTTGCCCAAAGATTTACGGCGTTATTTTGTAAAAAACATTAAAACTTATGTTTTTAAGCAGCTAACAGGAGTTTTTGTAACCTCTTTTGAAAAAGTGTTCTATAATTTATGTAGCAAATAATATACCGCGACTTCTGAATTGAATCATTACCCCCAAGAAATGAATTGAATCGTGTCCAAAGATTTACAGCCTTGTTATTTTGTAAACATAATAAAAAATACTTTTTAGTAATAGCTCAAAGGAGTTTTTGTATATTGTTTTGAAAAATGTTTCATATCATTTATGTAGTAACATAGTGTGAGTTCTGAATCGAATCATTACCCCGAAGAATCGAATTGAATCGTGTGGTTCCCAAAGATTTACAGCATTGTTATTTTGTAAACATTTCAAAAACACATTTTTAAAAATTCGTTCTTTTAGCAGCTAAAAGGAATTTTTGTAAACCTGTTTTGAAAAAGTTTTATATCATTTGTGTAGCAAATAATATAGTGCGAGTTCTGAATCGAATCATTACCCATTAAAAATCGAGTTGAATCGTGTGGTGCCCAAAGATTTATAGCCCTGATTTTTTGCAAACAAAATAAAAATATATATTTTTTTAGCATCCAACAGGAGTTTTTGTAAATTGTTTTAAAAATATTTTATATAGTTTATATAACATGTAATATAGTGCGAGTTCTGAATCGAATCATTACCCCCAAGAATCGAATTGAATCGTGTCCAAATGACGACCTTCTTAACATTTTGGAATCAATCAGAAAAATATCCGGCATTTAAAATGTGCCACACATTTTTCCCATCATGCTCTCTGGTGGATTTAAATGGGTATCATTGATTGATTTTTATTTTGGTGTTTGGACATTTTTTAATAATATCCACAATGTTCAGTGAGCAGGTTGTGTTATTCATGTTGACTTTTATGTCGGTTGCAATTTGTTATTGTTTTTTGCACCATGACTAGGTAAGGTTGTTTGGATTTAGTCATAAAAGTAAATGATGTGCTATTATTTTCAAAACATTCAAGGGTCGTTGATCTGATGTACTCACAATCTTAATCAAAAGTATACGTACACTTGTAAATAACATGTCATGACTGTCCTGACTTTCCAATCATTTCTTATTTTTTTGTGATGTAGTGATTGGAGCATGAAGTTTGCTTCTTTTATGAAGTAATTATGAGTCTACTAAAAATGTCAGCAAATCAAAAGTATACATACAGCAATGTTAATATTTACTTCCATGTCCCTTGGCAAGTTTACCTGCAATAAGGTGCTTTTGCTAGCCATCCACAAGTTTCTGCTGGCATTTTTCACCACAAAATTGCTGCACTTCAGCTAAATGTGTTGCTTTTCTGACATGGACTTATTTCTTCAGCATTGTCCGTACGTTTAAGTCATTCTAAGACCTTCATTCTAGCCTGATTTAGCCATTCCTTTACCACTTTTGATGTCATTGTCCTGTTGGAACAGCCAACTGTGCCCAAGACCCAACCTCCGGGCTGATGATTTTTAGCTTGTCCTGAACAATTTGGAGGTCATCCTCCTTTTTCATTGTCCCATTTAAAGCAGCAGTTCCATTGGCAGCAAAACAGGCCCAGAGCATAATACTACCACCACCATGCTTGACGGTAGGCGTTGTGTTCCTGGGATTAAAAGCCTCACTTTTTGTCATCCAAACATATTGCTGGGTATTGTGGCCAAACAGCTCCATTTCTCTTTCATGTGACATCACATGGACACAGATAAGACCTCCTGGAGGAAAGTTATGTGGTCATATGAAACAAAAGCAACACATTTAGCTGAAGTGCAGCAATTTATGTGGTCAACAATGTAAGCCGAAGCTTGTGGACGGCGACCAAAAGCGCCTTATTGCAGTGAAACTTGCCAAGGGACATGGAAGCAAATATGAACATTGCTGAATGAATACTTTTCATTGCTCACATTTTCAGGTGCGGTTGTTATTAAAGGGGAACATTATCAGCAGACCTAAGTAAGTGTCAATATATACCTTGATGGTGCAGAAAAAAGACCATCTATTTTTTTAACCGATTTCCAAACTCTAAATGGGTGAATTTTGGCGAATTAAACGCCTTTCTGTTTATCGCGCTGGAGGCGATGACGTCAGAATGTGACGTCGCCGAGGTAATACAGCCGCCATTTTCATTTTCAACACATTGTAAACATTGGGTCTCAGCTCTGTTATTTTCCGTTTTTTTGACTATTTTTTTGGAACCTTGGAGACATCATGCCTGGTGGGTGTGTTGTCGGAGGTTGTAACAACACTAACAGGGAGGGATTCAAGTTGCACCACCGGCCCCAAGATGCCAAAGTGTCTGCCGCCAGACCCCCATTGAATGTACCAGAGTGTCTCCACATTTGACCAGCAGACATGGCACAGAGATGTATGGATAACCTGTAGATGCACTTGCAATGATAAAGTCAACGAAATCACAAAGGTGAGTTTTGTTGATGTTGTTGACTTATGTGCTAATCAGACATATTTGGTCGCGGCATGACTGCCAGCTAATCGATGCTAACATGCTACGCTAATCGACGCTAACATGCTATTTACTGGCGGTGCTAAAGCAGACATGGCACAGAGATGTATGGATAACCTGCAAATGCATTTGCAACGATAGTCAACGAAATCACAAAGGTGAGTTTTGTTGATGTTGTTGACTTATGTGCTAATCAGACATATTTGGTCGCGGCATGACTGCCAGCTAATCGATGCTAACATGCTACGCTAATCGACGCTAACATGCTATTTACTGGCGGTGCTAAAGCAGACATGGCACAGAGATGTATGGATAACCTGCAAATGCATTTGCAACGATAGTCAACGAAATCACAAAGGTGAGTTTTGTTGATGTTGACTGCCAGCTAATCGATGCTAAAATGCTATGCTAATCGACGCTAACATGCTATTTACCGGCGGTGCTAAAGCAGACATGGCGCAGAGATGTATGGATAACCTGCAAATGCATTTGCAACGATAGTCAACGAAATCACAAAGGTGAGTTTTGTTGATGTTGACTGCCAGCTAATCGATGCTAACATGCTACGCTAATCGACGCTGACATGCTATTTACTGGCGGTGCTAAAGCAGACATGGCACAGAGATGTATGGATAACCTGCAAATGCATTTGCAACGATAGTCAACGAAATCACAGAGGTGAGTTTTGTTGATGTTGACTGCCAGCTAATCGATGCTAAAATGCTACGCTAATCGACGCTAACATGCTATTTACTGGCGGTGCTAAAGCAGACATGGCGCAGAGATGTATGGATAACCTGTAGATGCATTTGCAACTAAATTACGTTTCCTTCCACCCACATTTAATGTGAAACAAACACTTACCAATCAACGGATTTAAGTTACTCCAGTGTCAAAAGATGCGAAAGTCCTGATCGTTTGGTCCGCACATTTTACCGGCGATGCTAATGCAGCTATTTGGCCATGCTATGACTATGAATTCGCTCAATAGCTATTCGCTCAATAGCTTCAGTTTCTTCTTCAATACTTTCATACTCCAACCATCTGTTTCAATACATGTGTAATCTGTTGAATCGCTTAAGTCGCTGAAATCCGAGTTTGAATCCGAGCTAATGTCGCTATATCTTGCTGTGGTATTCCCATTGTTTGTTTACATTGGCAGCACTGTGTGACGTCACAGGGAAATGGCCAGTGTCTTCATAGAGAGACGAAAATAAGGCACTTTAAAGCTTTATTTAGGGATATTCCGAGACCGGTAAAATTTTGAAAAAAAATTCAAAAAATACAACAAGCCACTGGGAACTGATTTTTACTGTTTTTAACCCTTTTGAAATTGTGATAATGTTCCCCTTTAACAACGTTCTTTATGGTTACGTCCCTACAGCGCATTCGGAAACTTCACTGAAATGCATTGAAGATGTGACTTAATTTAAGACTTTAAAACTCACCTTTTTCGCTTCCTTGGACGCCTTGGATGTCTTTTTCTTCTTCATTTTCTTGTCTTCCTGCTCGGGGTCGGACGTGATGGCGGGATTATCGATGCCACCCTTCCACGGGTCGGCAGGAGACAGCAAGGGGTCCTCCTCGCTGCCCCGATGAGCACGGCCCTTCTTCTTCTTTTGCGTGGCCATGCCCGTCTCCTCCCCGTCGCTGTCCGACTGCAAGCGCCTTTGGTAAGCCTTGGTTTTGCTGAACAGGATTTTGGAGCGATGTCTGTACTTGGAGGGCCGTCGTCCGGCCTGAGACCTGCGGTCGTATCCGTTCTCGTCCTCGCCTCCGCCGTGGAGGACGTAGGAGTTTCTGATTTTGATCAGGCGGCCGTGCGCGTCCTCAGGCTCGGCGTATATGTCGTCGTTGTTGAAGCCGGGCGTCCTCAGCATGGTGTCCACAGGGTCTGCATAGTTGTCTGAGGGATCCATATCGTTGGTGTGCGTCATGGTCCCACGCGGCGTTCTTCGGTTGCTTCGCATTCCAGCTTCAATGGTCTTAAGCAGGTTGGGGTCCAACTTTTTCACATTCGGCCTAGGAAGAGCCGGTTTGGGTCGGACAGGTGGAGGCACTTTGTGGTTGCGTTCTTGATCGCCGACGGGTGTGCTGTGGACCGGATACTCATTGCCCTCCAGGTCAATGCGGTACTTGGCCCGTTCGCTAGGTGTTGGAAGAAGCTGCACGTCATCGCCGATTGGACTGTACGGTGGGGGGGCTTCGTTGTCGTCATCAGATTCTGGGTAATAGGTGTTGTAGGCTGGGGAATGGCTATGGGGTGAGGTCTGGAAGACCTCTTCACTGGCGCCAGTGGTGCACTCCCTTGATGAGCTATCAAACAAAAAAGAACTCTCGATGTTTGGCTTTTTCTCCAGCACTTCGTTGAAGAAGGGCGTGAATACTTCGGTCTGCCTGTGGTACTGGGACAGCGAGTAAAGCGCTGTGAATTTGGCGGCAATCTCTGTGGCAATGTGCTCCCCTTCCGTCATCAAGTCCTTGATGGCGTCGTTTTCGAAGAAGTCCGCCTGGCTGTCCGTGATGGCCACCATTTGGACGGGGATCACGTCCTGCACCTCCGCCAGGAAGGCTCGGAGGGTCGCCATGGACGCCTTGCGTTTGGCCGAGTACACCAAGATGTAGCCGTGCACCAGCTCGTCCTTGCGCACGCCGATGGCAGAGTGATAGGAGAGGATGGTGACTTGAATCCTCCTCCTGCTGTCCCCAACGATCTTGTCCAGCATGAGCGTATTGCTCTGGCCCGGCTGCCCTGCGCTACAGCAGTGCGACTCCAGGAAAGGCGAGAGGATGAGGTCAACACTAAAGGGGTCCCAACACATGGCGCACATGACTATTCGCAGATCCACCTCAGACATGTCCTTGATTGAGGGCAGGGGGGCGAGGACATCAAAATTCTGCTTGAGCCCCTCCAGCACCGCTCGGAGGCTCTGCTTGATTTGGAACTCGGTAAACTTCCTGGGAAAGGCCCCGGACGGGATGTCTACGAAGGTGCACTGAAGCTTGTTTGCCAGCTGCTGGCCTTGGTGCCGCAGGATAGGTACGTTTTTACAAACACTGTCCCTCTGGTTGGCCAGGATGAGGATAAAAGGTAAAGGCGGAGCAAACCTCTCTCTTCTACTCTGGGCAATCTCTGCTCGGATCCTGCCAATGCAATCCCCGATACAGTTGAGGGACTCTATGGAGTTGAACACACAGAAGCAGCCGTGCGGCTTGAAAGTAGAGACCCAGGTATGGCTGAAAAGCAGCGTGGAGTTGACATCCGCAGGGAGGAGCTCCAGTTCATAAATTTTGCCGTCAAGTGTGTACTCGTCGTCTGTGGACTGAGCACGAATCTCATTGGCTAGTTCTTGAGAGAGACCCTCCCTTCCCAAGAGGCAGAGGTTGATCTTATCTATGTTGGCACTGTTGTAGTAGAGATTGGAGCGGCCGTGGTCGAGCTGTACCAGTCTGTTGGCTAAAACCTGCTCCACTTTCAGGTCCACGCAGTTTTGCCCGCTCAGGCATGTCTCCTTCGTCGGGTGGTACACAAAGCCAATGTGTTTGAGGAGGAGAGACTCTCTATCTGGGGCAAGTTTCTGCAACGCTCTGTATCTGGGCTCCTCATTTAACACGCTGTGGATTTCACTCATCTTGACAAAGCTCGGAGTGGCGTTCAGATCCAAGTCGTAGAAGAGCTCAGCGTGCTCAAAAAGCATTTCCTGAAAGTCCTCTTTGGCCCTTTCAACTATTTCCTGCTGGTGTCTACAGTAAACATCCCTCCTATCTGATTCTGTGATGTACTTGTAGGCTTCATCCTCCATGACAAAGCACATGACCTCTTCCCAAGGCTGTCCTGCACTGATAAAATGAACCCTCTCAAGCGTCTTCTTGAATCTCTCCTTCATCTCCCCCCTCCTCTTCTCAGAGAGCAGGTGCTGGACATGGCTATGGTAGATCCTCTCGCCGTCAGCCGTGTTCAGGAGGTCAAAGGGTATCCTCCGGTCACTGTTGTCAACGTGGTCCGTCTCGTCCCACGGCGTTTGCTCCAGTACCACGAACCAGCACTGGAAATCCGAACGGTTCCGAATGACACTCTGCGCCTCGGACCAGGTAAGGTGCTCGACCTCTTCTAAGCGACTCAGGAGGTTGTTGAGTGTTTTGGGCAGCGTTGTGAGGTACTCCTCTCTCCTCCTCCTAATGTGCTCCTGTTTCAGTTGTGCAATGTGCTTTGTGAACATGTTTCTTCCCTTTCTTGAGCCCTCCCAGGTGATGAAGTCCTCATAGTCCGCAATGCCCTTCATCTTACTGACCACTCCTTTCCATGTGGTGTGGTAATCTTTCACCATCTGCACCATCAGTTTCTCAAATCTCTCTGTTAGTGAGGCAACCAGCTGCCTTTGGACTTTGGAGGCGTCCAAGTACGGCACGGTTTTCGGCTTGCCTCGGGTCTTATCCAGCTGCTGTATGAGAGCGTTGAAGCAGAGCTCCACGTTGACGTTGGCGCGTGCCGACGTTTCAACGAGGAGTAAGTTCTTTTTGCTGGCAACAAAAGTCTGAAGGTCCCTCAGGTGCTGCTCTACAAACTCGTCACATTTTGTGGCGGCGACCACGACGGGTTTCTTTGACTTCACAATTTGGGAGTAGAGGCCGTTCACAAACTTCATTTGGTCGTCGAACCTCCTGTTGCAGCCTTTGCTCACGTCTATGCAGAGCACAAAGCCGTCAATGTTCAGCTTCCCATCGGGCATTTGCTTCTGCTCAAAGTCCTGCTCCAAGCCCAGCTGGTCGGTACAGATGTACATGAGCTTCTCTGCGGACTGCAGCTTGGTCGCCGCCGCACGTTTGCTGTACTGCTGCATGCTGGTAATCCGGTGGGGCTGAAACGTCTGGTCGTCGATGAACTCCGTCTGCTCGATGACTTGGATTTTACAATCCAGCCCTTCGTCCCCCCTGTAGGGAACCTCTCCCCAGTACAGGAAGTGGTCATTGTTCACCACGCGCCCCCCAAAGTCGATTGTGCTAAGCACAGAGGTGTGCTCGGAGTAGTAGTTGTCAGCCCTTCTCTTTCTCCGGCCCGGAGAGGCCAACCACGCTGACGGCGAATGTCGGAGGGCGGGCATCCTTATTCTTGGCCATTATACTCCCCCGCTCATCGCTGACTCGCTTCCAGGGAAAAAAGGTCACGGTGTCATTCCGGTCCTGCCCATCAGTGGCACGGAGGCACGCTCATCGTCAGATTCTCCTTCAGCCAGTGGCCACGCCCACTTTCCAGTTCTATCCCGGGCGGTCTGGTCTTCTTCCCCTCGTATCACCTGCAAGACAAACCATTCACAATTAGAGACAGATAACGGTAGCATAAAGCATGCATGGAGGCCACCACACAAAACAACTACCGTGTTATCAGGAATATTAGCCACTACCTCTTTCCCACGCTTTATCCCTGCGGCTTATAAAACGGTGCTGCAAATTTAGGAGTTTTTTTTCGCCAGCGGCCGTAATGTTTTCTTTTGAACTAATAGTTTCCATATACGCCAGCAAAGCCACTAAATAGGTGTGTTATTGTTCGTGCTACGGCGGACGCAAAATCGTATGGATTTTTCATTCGTCATTACAAGCAACGTTTGTCAGTTTGACAATATAACTAAAATAATTCTTACTTAGTAACCAATCCCATTTGTGATGAGCTAGCTAGTAGTGGACCACCTCTCTTATTGAGTCCGTTTAGCTAAGGGGTAGGGAACCTATGGCTCGGGAGCCAGATGTGGCTCTTTTGATGACTGCATCTGGCTCCCGAATAAATCTGAGCTGGCATTGCTTAACACGATAAATAATGAATAATTCCACTTGTAATCACAGTGTTAAAAATAATGTTCAAAATATAAAACATTCTCATGCATTTTTAATTCCATCCATCCGTTTCTACCGCACCTGTTCAAGAAGTTGCGTTAATGGTAAGAAGTTTTTTATTTATTATTGGTTAGTGTGGGACTTGCCCTCCTGGGGGTTCTTCAGACCACCAAGCACCGACATGAGAGCCTGTTTCAGGGTTACGATATTGTTTTATTTTTCAATAAGTCCCTCAGTTGCTTTCCAGCAATTGTATTTTTCTTTTTCGTTTTCGCCCGCGCTCTGGCTCCAGCCCCAACCCCGTCTCTCCTCCTGGCTAATGCTTATAACAGAGTGACAGGTGATTAGATAACAAGGCCCAGGTGGGCCGTCTACGCACCTGTCGCTGATTTAGAGGCCGGTCCTGGCAAACCCCAGTTCATTGCAGGCCCACAGGCCACGCCCCCTCCATAGTTCGCTTCAGAATAACAATGTTATTACAAAGAATAAGAGACCTATTATACTCTAGAAATGTTGGTCTTACTTAAAAATGCATGCGTTTGGTTGTGTTCAGTGTTAAAAAAAATATATTATATGGCTCTTACGGAAATACATTTTAAAATATTCGGCTTTTTGGCTCTCTCAGCCAAAAAGGTTCCCGACCCCTGGTTTAGCTGATAAGAGAGCTAGCCGGGAGTGGACCACTCCACTTATTGAGTCTGTTTAGCTGATAGGAGAGCTAGCCGGGAGTGGACCACCTGTCTTATTGAGTCTGTTTAACTGATAGGAGAGCTAGCCAGTAGTGGGCCACACCTCCTATTGAGTCAGTTTAACTGATAGGAGAGCTAGTCGGGAGTGAACTACCTCTCTTATTGAGTCTGTTTAACTGATAGGAGAGCTAGTCGGGAGTGAACTACCTCTCTTATTGAGTCTGTTTAACTGATAGGAGAGCTAGTCGGGAGTGAACTACCTCTCTTATTGAGTCTGTTTAACTGATAGGAGAGCTAGTCGGGAGTGGACCAGCTCTCTTATTGAGTCCGTTTAACTGATAGGAGAGCTAGCTAGTAGTGGACCACCTGTCTTATTGAGTCCGTTTAGCTGATTGGAGAGCTAGTCGGTAGTGGACCACTTCTTTTATTGAGTCTGTTTAGCTGATTGAAGAGCTAGTCGGATGTGGACCACTCCTCTTATTGAGTCTGTTTAACTGATAGGAGAGCTAGTCGGGAGTGGACCACCTCTCTTATTGAGTCCGTTTAGCTGATAGTAGAGCTAGTTGCTAGTAGACCACTTCTTTTATTGAGTCTGTTTAGCTGATTGAAGAGCTAGTCGGATGTGGACCACTCCTCTTATTGAGTCTGTTTAACTGATAGGAGAGCTAGTCGGGAGTGGACCACTCCTCTTATTGAGTCTGTTTAACTGATAGGAGAGCTAGTCGGGAGTGAACTACCTCTCTTATTGAGTCTGTTTAACTGATAGGAGAGCTAGTCGGGAGTGGACCAGCTCTCTTATTGAGTCTGTTTAACTGATAGGAGAGCTAGTCGCTAGTAGACCACTTCTTTTATTGAGTCTGTTTAGCTGATTGAAGAGCTAGCCGGGAGTGGACCACTCAATTGGAGAGCTAGACGGTAGTGGACCACCTCTCTTATTGAGTCCGTTTAGCTGATAGGAGAGCTAGTTGGTAGTGGACCACTCCCTTTATTGAGTCTGTTTAGCTGATTGGGGAGCTAGCCGGTAGCTAGCGAGTCCATGACGATGACATGTGTTTTGTTTTGCTGCCAGGTGACATGCACCGTTTGGGCACACTTAAGGTAAGCAAATAAACATTTACAAAATCCTTCGCACCGGTATATATCTGCGGCTTTTGATCTGGTGAAGCTAATATATGTAAACATATTTACTTATTTTCTTATTATCGCCCGGATTTGAGCGTAGCTTGTTGCTTTAGTTGCCCTACGCCTCGGAGAAACAAAGAACAGACTGACCTGCCGTTACACTGACATCATCTATCCTGATCAGGTAAAAGAGACGGCCTTAAAACGGAACAATCACGAACGAAACGGAATGCAAATCATTTCAGCACTTCTTCATGCTGAAAAGGCACACGTGACATCAAGCGAGAGTGCCACCGATGCCACTCTTCCTCCCGCTCCCGTGCGGGGAAAAATAAGTCGTTTGAAGCGATTTGTGCCGAGGCGGGATAAAAATGGCATGCGAGTCTGGCCCTTTGACAGCCATTGACCTAGAAACGATTGGCTCCGAAAGCAGAGAACTCAAGTAGACCGGCTACCGACGTGGACCACACCGTCCCGGGTGTCCAAGGTAGGCTTGAATAAAATCATCCCGCCGCGAAAAAAAGAGACAAGCGGCCTTTCTGCGGGTTATCAAGGCCGACTGAGCCTGAAGGCAAGCGTGACCCGGCGGGAGGGAGATGATTGATGACCGTCGAGATGATTGCGTCCTTCCCAGTGTTTCGCCCGCCGATGGCAATCAGACTGCGAGGGAGCGCGCTCGAGCCAAGAACGTGCAAGCGTGCGGGAATTTCAGTCCACTGAGGAGGAAGCTTGAGAAAATATCATGTTTCCGGGGGGAGGGGAGGCTTCGGCAACCAGACGATTACGACTCCCGTACTCGCCGAAACCTCAAGAACGCAGGGCCACAACAAACACAACAAGCCTGGTGTTTAGTCACCTGTCAGTCCCGGGGACACGCCCACGACATTTGGGTGATGTCAGCGGGAGGACGGTCGAGCGGGTATGGCAGGTTTGCAACCCACAACTGTTATTGTGCAACACCGGGAGACACCGCTCCGTTACTGACGACCTTCATCCGCAGCCAACGTAAGAGAAGTCGGTGGATTCCTGCACCGCCAACTATCGCGTTTACAAAACGACAGCTGAAAAAAAAGAATGAGCAATAGTATCGTTTTTGGCCGATTGCCCCGACTGAACATTCTTCATTGCTGGTCCTCGTCCAGACCGCAGTGTTTATGTGGGTCACTCACCCGTATCCAAACATCTGGTTCACATCTTTGGCCAGGCACAAGCCCAGTTCCTATTCTCGCCTGCGTCCTAGAAATGTGTCAACAAACACAAGACGGAGCTTGTAGATCAGGGCTGCCCAAAGTGAGGCCCGGGGTCCAATGGCAGCCCGCACTTACTTTAAAGGCCTACTGAAAGCCACTACTAGCGACCACGCAGTCTGATAGTTTATATATCAATGATGAAATATTAACATTGCAACACATGCCAATACGGCCGCTTTAGTTTACGAAATTGCAATTTTAAATTTCGCGTGGAAGTATCATGCTAAAATGCATTGTAGAGGACATTTTGTTCCAGCACCGTTCCCAGCTATAAGTCGTCTGTTTGCATCGCATAATTCCACAGTATTTCGGACATCTGTGTTGCTGAATCTTTTGCAATTTGTTCAATGAATAATGGAGACATCAAAGAAGAACGCTGTAGATGGGAAGCGGCGTATTGCGGCCGCCTTTAGCAACACAAACAAAGCCGGTCTTTCATTGTTTACATTCCCGAAAGATGACGGTCAAGCTTTACTATGGAACAGAGATGTCCAGCGAACACGGTTGGATTGGACCACACACACAAAGTACAGTGTTTTATGCAGCGATCATTTCGAAAGATCGTGTTTCGAAGATCTTGCGAAGGGCAGAGATGGGCATCGCCATCGCCCGTCGACTGGTGCAGAAGAAAGGCGCGGGGCCGACATTCAGGATGTACAGGTACGACCATATAAACACTAGTAACACAATAACCAGATAAGGGATTTTCCAGAATTACCCTAGTAAATGTGTCTAATAACATCTGAATCGCTCCCACTGCCCTCGTCTTTTTTTTTTCTTTTCTAGTCTTTCACTCTCACTTTCCTCATCCACGAATCTTTCATTCTCGCTCAAATTAATGGGGAAATTGTCGCTTTTTCTCGGTCTAAATCGCTCTCGCTGCTGGTGGCCATGATTGTAAACAATGTTCAGATGTGAGGAGCTCCACAACCCGTGACGTCACGCACACATGGTCTGCTACTTCCGGTACAGGCAAGGCTTTTTTTATTAGCGACCAAAAGTTGCGAACTTTATCGTGGATGTTCTCTACTAAATCCTTTCAGCAAAAATATGGCAATATCGCGAAATGATGAAGTATGACACATAGAATGGAGCTGCTATCCCCCTTTAAATAACAACATCTCATTTCAGTAGGCCTTTAAAAACTACTATTAGAATCACCAGATAGATCTGAAGTTGATCTAAAAATGTAAGCGGTGCGCTTGTCACGCCAATTATTGATTGGTCGTAGAGCTGAAACGATTCCTCGAGTAACTCGAGTAATTCGATTATTCCAGGAATTTTCAATGCCCCGAGGCGCCGAGTTATTTTTTACGGCATTTTGCCTCCTCGTTTAGTGAACAGTGGTCAAAGCTCAGGTTTGGCAGGGACTGTTTAGGTGTTGCAGAGCGTGTTTACGTCACAGATCAAAGACTGCACTACACCGCTCTTTTAAATACGCTGGAGTTTGGAAATCTCTTTGGCCGACGTCAGCAGAAAGCAGAGGACAAGAGCCGTGGCAAGACCATGGAGTTAGGAAACGACAAAAGTCGCTAAGGTGTGGGAACACTTCACACTAAAAAACGCAGAAGCATGCAAACATTGCAAAGATGAGCTGGCATACCACAATAGCTAAGGGTGTAACGGTACGTGTATTCGTATTGAACCGTTTCGGTACGAGGGTTTCGGTTGGGTTCGGAGGCACACCGAACGAGTACACATGCTAGCAGCGACCGGGCTAGGACAACATGTAAAAGCCAGAGCTAGAAGACCCATCCTGCCTCGTTAACATCTACCGTTTGGGAACACCTTGGCTGCGCGATACAACAATGGAGGACGGAGGTTTGCCGAGATTGTTCAGCAGCTGCTTCTGACACATTCCCTGCTTCTGGCTCCCATACCGTAGGCGAGGAGCGCAGGGCTGATGTATTCTCACGGGAAACAACCTTCACTCTAACCGGCAGTGGGTCTCCACAGCTCCGGACTCCAGGGTAAATGAATAGTCTGGCGATTAGTTGCTAATCGTGGCTGTATTGAGGATTTCCACACAGCCAATCCAACAAAACACCAGCCACTCCCCGCACTCACTGACGTTACATGCTGTCACATAATAAAAGGGCCACACACACACATACGCTACTCTCATAACACATGCTAACCCATTTGAAGTGTCACCACCGCATGCAAGCAGCCTCTCCTCGGCGAGTCAGGCAGGGTTAAGGCAATAACAAATGTTTTTATAGCAGCAGATTTAAGTCCATATTGCATTAAAAACTAGATTTTGACCTACTTCTATGGTGGAAAAACAATGAGCCCATATATCCTCTTACTGCCAAGTTAGCCAGGCTGGGGGTGAAAAGAAAAGGTAATCTGAGGCTGAGTTGACTTGAAACTGTTTAATGTTGCACTTTTTATACGTAGAAGAAAAGTTTTGTCATTTTATTTAATCTGAGCAAGAGTTTGAGGCAGTTTAATGTTGATTAACATGGACCCCGACTTAAACAAGTTGAAAAATGTATTGGGGTGTTACCATTTAGTGGTCAATTGTACAGAATATGTACTGTACTGTGCAATCTACTAATAAAAGTTTCAATCAATCAATCAATCAAAAAAAGGACTTTATATGTAGAATGGTTTCTTAAGAAAACCTTTCTGTGCCTTATTTTATTTAGTTTTTATTTTATATATGTTGACCACATAAACCCTGGCAATGGACCCTGTGTATATATATATATATATATATATATATATATATATATATATATATATATATATATATATATATATATATATACAGTATATGTTATGCCATTGTTTACAAATTTGGTAAATAAATAACCAAAAAATTTATATTTTGTTGTTTTCTTACTGTACCGAAAATGAACCGAACCGTGACCTCTAAACCGAGGTACGTACCGAACCGAAATTTTCGTGTACTGTTAAGCTCCTAACAATAGCACAAGTTCCATGCTGTAGCACCTGTCGAGATAGCATCTGATTGAGGGACGTCCGGAGGCGAGGTAAGTCAAGTTGTGTTTGTAAAATAAATGTTATTGTTGTTGTTGTTGTCTTTATTAAGTGGTTTGTCTTTTTATATTGTTTGTGTATTGCTGGAAGGTTGAAAACAACTCAGCGGATTTGCGTGGAGAAAACCACCGTTTAAACGGCATCATATAATAATCATCAAAAACGCAACGAGAAACAAGAACTTCGTTTATGCGGTCACACCACACAGCACGTAGGGCTGTTTTCAGAAAAGCACACAAATTGGCACAATAGATCACACGGACGCATTTCAGCTGTGCGTGTCAGCCTTCAATAATGAAAACAGGCATTTAGGAAATAAAAGACAATTAGGCCAAACGCAATAATTGAGGGCACATCTCAACATGTATAATTAAACCTTAATTCAGCAAAAATATGATTTAGTCGATAGAATACTCGAATACTAAAAGAAACCACCATTTAAACAGCACCATACAGGTATATTAACCATCAAAAACGCATGGGAGACGAGAACTTTGTTTATGCGGTCACACCACACGGCACAAAGGGCTGTGAGCGCATCAGTTTTTCATAGCACACACAAATTGGCACGATCAACAACACAGACGCATTTCAGCTGTGCGTGTCAGCCTTCAATAATGAAAACAGGCATTTAGGAAACAAAAGAATTAGGCCAAACGCAATAATTGATGGCACAACTTAACATGTATAATTAAACTTTAATTATGCAAAAATATGATGTAGTCGATAGAATACTCGAATACTAAAAGAAACCACCATTTAAACGGCACCATACAGGTATATTAACCATCAAAAACGCATGGGAGACGAGAACTTTGTTTATGCGGTCACACCACACATCGCATAGGGCTGTGAGCGCACCAGTTTTTCTTAGCACACACAAATTGGCACAATCAACCACACGGACGCACTTCAGCTGTGCATGTCAGCCTTCAATAATGAAAAAAGTAATTTAGGAAATAAAACACAATTAGGCCAAACGCAATAATTGAGGGCACATCTCAACATGTATAATTAAACCTTAATTCGGCAAAAATATGATTATGTCGATAGAATACTCGAATACTAATCGAATACTAATCCAAACCACCATTTAAACAGCACCACACAGGTATATTAACCATCAAAAACGCACGGGAGACGAGAACTTTGTTTATGCGGTCACACCACACGGCACACAGGGCTGTGAGCGCATCAGTTTTTCTTAGCACACAAAAATTGGCACAATCAACCACACGAAAGCAATTCAGCTGTGCGTGTCAGCCTTCAATAATGAAAACAGGCATTTAGGAAATAAAAGACAATTAGGCCAAATGCAACCTTTAGATGGGCTTTTACAAAAATAAGCCACTTGGGATAAAATCTGGCGCCATTTTTTGATCGTACGATCTGTAGATTTCCCGGTAAAAAAAAAAAGACCTGGCAGCTCAGTCGCAGGAATTTTACCGTAGAAAAAATAAAAGTCGCTTTTTTTTACCGCGTTATCTACCGCTGTTTTTGTTTTGTTTTTACTGGTAATTAGGAAAGTAACAATATAAGAAATAAGGTCAGAGAAAAATAATAAAATGATAAAAGAATGCAAAAAAAAAGTGAACAGAATTTAAACCATATAAAAGAAGGAATATAGAAGGTAAAAAAAAGATAAATAAAAAGGTACACAAAGAGACAGGTGAAGGTAAGCAAAAGGAAAATTAGCAATTAAAAAGGATAAGGTAAATAAAAGGTACATTATATAGAAGGTAAATGATGATAATCAAATAAAAATAAATAAATAAATAAATAAAATAGATGGCCAAGGAAGTTAAAAATAATATTTAAAAATAAGTTATATAGAAGGTAAAGAAAGGTAAATACAAGTAAAAGAAGGAATATAGGAGGTAATATGCGCTGGAGCCTATTGCAGCTGCATCGGGGCGGAAGGCGGAGTACACCCTGGACAAGTCGCCACCTCATCACAGGGCCAACACAGATAGACAACATTTTAGTGTTGCCAATCAACCTATCCCCAGGTGCATGTCTTTGGAGGTGGGAGGGGCCTATCCCCAGGTGCATGTCTTTGGAGGTGGGAGGGGCCTATCCCCAGGTGCATGTCTTTGGAGGTGGGAGGGGCCTATCCCCAGGTGCATGTCTTTGGAGGTGGGAGGGGCCTAGCCCCAGGTGCATGTCTTTGGAGGTGGGAGGGGCCTATCCCCAGGTGCATGTCTTTAGAGGTGGGAGGGGCCTATCCCCAGGTGCATGTCTTTGGAGGTGGGAGGAAGCCGGAGTACTCGGAGGGAACCCACGCAGTCACGGGGAGAACATGCAAACTCCACACAGAAAGATCCCGAGCCCAGGATTGAACCCAGGACTACTCAGGACCTTAGTATTGTGAGGCATACACACTAACCCCTCTTCCACCGTGCTGCACGTAAATAAAGGTCAAATAAGTTAAATAGAAGGTCAAAAGTCAATAAAAGGTAAAAAAAAGGAGAATAATAATGTAAATAAAAGGTAAAAGACAATCAAAGAATGTAAATAGGAGTAAACTAGAAGATAAAAGAAGGAAACTAGAAGGTAAAACACATTTTAAAATAGAAGGTAAAAGACAAACAAATACGGTAAATAGAAGATAAGAAGAAAATACAATGTCAAATAATATAAAAAAAGGTAAAAAAGCGATATAAAGAATAAGCGATGATAAATAGAATGAAAACAGAAGGAAACAAAAAGGTCAAATAAAAGGTCAAAGGGAGAATTTGTATTTGTTGGGGGTTTTTTAAAGTCGTGTTTTGGGCCGAGTGAGTTTATCCGATTAACCAAACAAAATAAGTGATGCCTGCTTACTAAAATAATCGATAACTACAACTCTATTTTTCTTCGTATCAGTGGATATTGATCCCGATAGAAATGAAATATGCATTCCATCTGAACGTTGTGGTTACTTGTTATCACGCTTTCACCTTATGTTCACATGACAGCACTCTAGTCTTAAAGAGCTCAACAGTTCACAACAATTCAGCATTATTTTTGAACAATGGCGGTAAAAAAATAATAATGTATGACTTCTTTTTAACACTTTAATAACTGAGACCGTGTTGGCTCCCTAAGTCCTTTAGTGTCACATTTTTAAACACTCATTGTTCAAAAATGTTATGAACTAAAATAAAACTATATTTTTTTATGTTTTATGCCATGAAATTTTAAAGAAAAGAAACTAAATATGCAATATCGCCCTCAAATATTTTTCAAAATGAAATATTTGATATGAAACAATTGTAGCCTTAAATAGCTAAATAGTTCATAACAATTCATCATTATTTTTGAAAAATGACGGTCAAAACTAATAAAAAATGACTGAGAGGGTTTCCGGGGCATATAGTGACAGAATTTTTAAACAGTTAAAAAAATTCCGACTTTTTGACACGTAGAAAAAATTCTGACTTTTTGACGAAAAAAAAATTCTGACTTTTTGACTCTTGGGAAAAATCTGACATTTTAACACTTAGAAAAAAATCTGACTTTTTGACACTTGGAATAAAATTCAGACTTTGAAAAAAAAAAAATTCTGACTTTTGACACAGAAAATGTCAGACTTTTTGACACTTAAATGTTTTCGACTTTTTGACAAAAAAAAAAAAATCAGACTTTTTGTCCCTTTTTAAAAGTTTGACTTTTTGACCAAAAAAAATTCAGACTTTCTGACACCTAGAAAAATTCAGACTTTTGAAACAGAAAAAATTCAGACTTTTTGACACAGGAAAATGTCTGACTTTTTTACTCTTACAAAAATTTCCAACTTTTCGACCAAAAAATTCCGACTTTTTGACACCTACAAAAATTCCGACTTTTTTCACTTAGAACAAATTCTGACTTTTTGACACAGAAAAAAATTCTGACTATTTGACTATTGGAAAAAATCTGACATTTTAACACTTAGAATTAAATTTAGACTTTGACAAAAAAAATCTGACTTGTGACACAGAAAAATTCAGACTTTTTGACACTTATATGTTTTCGACTTTTTGACAAAAAAATCAGACTTTTTGTCCCTTTTTTAAAATTCGACATTTTGACAAAAAAAAATCTGACTTTTTGACACCTAGAAAAAATCTGACTTTTCACACTTAGAACAAATTCCGACTTTTAGACACAGAAAAAATTCCGACTTTTTTAATCTTACAAAAATGTCCTACTTTTTGACCAAAAAATTCTGACTTTTTGACACCTACAAAAATTCCAACTTTTTACACTTGGAACAAATTCTGAATTTTTGACTCAAACAAAATTCTGAATTTTTGACTCAGACAAAATTCTGACTTTTTGAAACAGAAAAAATTTTACTTTTTGACAACAACAAAAAAATCAGACTTTTTGACCAGGGCCCCCATCTAAAATGAGTTTGACAGTCCTGATTTAAGTGAATTACATTAATTAAAGAGTGATTAGGTTACTAATTTGATTACTTTGTGGGTAAAGTAACTATAATTTGATTATTTTTCTGAACACTGCCTATCTGTTGGACGACTTTTTGACACTTGGAAAAAATTCAGACTTTTTCACAGTTAGAAAAAATTCAGATGTTTTGACACTTGTAAAAAAAAATCTTTCTTTTTACACTTGGAAAAAATAGCGACTTTTTGACCAAAATAAAGCGACTTCGACAAAAAAAAAATGCGATTTTTTTTGACAAAGAAATTGCAACTCTTTGACACTTAGAAAAAATTCCGACTTTTTGACTTCTAGAAAAAAATTAAGAATTTTTGATTCCTAGAAAGAAGTTCTGACTTTTTGAAAAAAAAAGTCTGACTTTTTGTCACTTAATATTTTTTTCAACTTTTTGACAAAAAAATATTTGACTTTTTGACACTTGGAAAAAAATCTGACTTTTTGACACTTGGAAAAAAATCTGACTTTTTGACAAAAAATATTCCGACTTTTTGACATAAAAGAAAATTAGATTTTTTGAGACATAGAAAAAAATCTGACCTTTTGATACTTGGAAATAATTCTGACCTTTAGACCAAAAAAAATTCTGACTTTTTGAAACCTAGAAAAAAATTCTGACTTTTTGTCACTTAGAAAAATTCTGACATTTTGACAAAAAAAAAAAAATCTGACTTTTTGACACTTAAAATAGTTTTCAACTTTTTGACAAAAAATATCAGACTTTTTGACACTTTGAAAAATTCTGACTTTTTGACAAAAAAGAAAATCCAACTTTCTGACACTTAGAAAAAGATCAGACTTTTTGACACTTGGAAAAAATTCCGACCTTTAGACCAAAAAATTCTGACTTTTTGATACCTAGAAAAAAATTCTGACTTTTTGTCACTTAGAAAAAGTTCTGATATTTTGACAAAAAAAAATCAGACTTTTTGACACTTAAAATACTTTTCAACTTTTTGACAAAAAATATCAGACTTTTTGACACTTGGAAAAATTCTGACTTTTTGACATAAAAGAAAATCCGACTTTTTGACACTTAGAAAAAATTCCGACCTTTAGACCAAAAAAAATTCAGACTTTTTGATACCTAGAAAAAAATTCTAACTTTTTGTCACTTAGAAAAAGTTCTGACATTTTGACAAAAAAAAAAAAAAATCAGACTTTTTGACACTTAAAATAGTTTACAACTTTTTGACAAAAAATATCATACTTTTTGACACTTAGAAAAATTCTGACTTTTTGACAAAAAAGAAAATCCAACTTTCTGACACTTAGAAAAAAAATCAGACTTTTTGAGCAGGCCTCCATCTAAAATGAGTTTGACATCTCAGATCCAAGTGAATTACATTTATTTAAAAAGAGTAATTTGGTTATAAATTGGATTACTTTTTGGGTAAATAAACTATCATTTGATGACTTTTTGAGTGAAGTAACTATAATTGATGACTTGTGTCTATGTGTCGGCATGTAGTCCAGGACAACTACACCCAGAAGGGGGAGTCCAGGGGGGGTCCAGGACAACTAGACCCAGAAGGGGGAGTGAAGTGAATGTGAATGATATTTATATAGCGCTTTTTCTCTAGTGACTCAAAGCGCTTTACATAGTGAAACCCAATATTTAAGTTACAATTAAACCAGTGTGGGTGGCACTGGGAGCAGGTGGGTCAAGTGTCTTGCCCAAGGACACAACGGCAGTGACTAGGGTGGCGGAGGCGGGGATCGAACCTGCAACCCTCAAGTTGCTGGCACGGCCGCTCTACCAACCGAGCTATACCGCCCCAGTTGTCCAGGACAACTAGACCCAGAAGGGGCAGTCCAGGGGGGGTCCAGGACAACTAGACCCAGAAGGGGGAGTTCAGGACAACTAGACCCAGAAGGAGGGAGGACTAAAACCGTGGGGGACTAGAAGTAGACCACGACCAAATCAGTGTCGAAATACAGTCTTTGTGTTTCCTAGGTTTTTAAGTCCTGGTCCTAGTCCTGGTCCTAGTCCTGGTCCTGGTCCTAGTCCTGGTCTAGTCCTGGTCCTAGTCCTGGTCCAGCCTGCCCCCTCCCAACATTATTCTGCTGTCCGAAGTTTGGTGTCGAGAGCCCGGACAGGAGCCGCCAGGACAGTCGTCAGTCAGGCCTAATGCGTCCAAAGCTGTCCCGGTTCTCCACTAGTGTGACACGGCCGACAGCCCGCGATTCATGTACCCACTAGAAGGTCACACATTGCGGGGGGGAAAAACGCCACATTTGGCTAGGGATTGCGGGGCTAGCTTAGCATGCTAGCCTAGCCCCGCTAGCTTAGCATGTCCGCTAGCTTAGCGCACAAACGCGGGCTGGAAGCTCAGAAGCTCGGAAGTTGACAAGCTCGGAAGCTCAGGAGCTCAGGAGCCACCCGAGGCGGACCCGCAGAACCGTGGATCTCCGCAGGCTGGGTGATGTTCCGAGGCCACACGGGTCCCCGGCGCGGCTTGACGGGAGGACCGAGTCGTCATCCCGGGGCCATTCCGCTAGCATGCACCTACCTGGCGGAGAGGAGCGGAGCTACATCAAACATCCACCGGAACAATCCTGGTCCTGGTCCCGGACTGTCCCTCCGTCCTCGTCCCGGACTGTCCCTCCGTCCTGGTCCCGGACTGTCCCTCCGTCCCGCTCGCTGCGGGGAGACCATCCCAGTCTTCTGTTTTGCTTCTCCGGGAGAGGAATGTCTTGCCAGCAATGGCGTCTCTCTCTCTCTCCACCCTCTCTCTCTCTCTCTCTCTCTCTCTCTCTCTCTCTCCCCCCTCTCTCTCTCTCTCTCTCTCCCCTAGCTCTCTCTCTCTCTCTCCACCCTCTCTCTCTCTCCACCCTCTCCTCTCTCTCTCCTCTCTCTCTCTCTCTCTCTCTCCCCCTCTCTCTCTCTCTCTCTCTCTCTCTCTCTCTCTCCCCCCTCTCTCTCTCTCTCTCTCTCCCCTAGCTCTCTCTCTCTCTCTCTCTCTCTCTCTCTCTCTCTCCCCTAGCTCTCTCTCTCTCTCTCCCCCCTCTCTCTCTCTCTCTCTCTCCCTAGCTCTCTCTCTCTCTCTCTCCCCTAGCTCTCTCTCTCTCTCTCTCCCCTAGCTCTCTCTCTCTCCCCCCTCTCTCTCTCTCTCTCCCCTAGCTCTCTCTCTCTCTCCTCTCTCTCCCCCTCTCTCTCTCTCTCTCTCCCCCCTAGCTCTCTCTCTCTCTCTCTCTCTCTCCCCTAGCTCTCTCTCTCTCCCCCCCCTCTCTCTCTCTCTCCCCTAGCTCTCTCTCTCTCTCTCTCCCCTAGCTCTCTCTCTCTCCCCCCCTCTCTCTCTCTCTCTCTCCTAGCTCTCTCTCTCTCTCTCCCCTAGCTCTCTCTCTCCCCCCCTCTCTCTCTCTCTCTCCCCCCCTCTCTCTCTCTCTCTCCCCTAGCTCTCTCTCTCTCTCTCCCCTAGCTCTCTCTCTCTCTCCCCTAGCTCTCTCTCTCTCTCCCCCCCCCTCTCTCTCTCTCTCCCTAGCTCTCTCTCTCTCCCCTAGCTCGCTGTCTCTCTCTCTCTCTCTCTCTCTCTCTCCTCCCCTCTCTCTCTCCCCTCTCTCTCTCTCTGTTTAGTTTTTATTTAACTTTAAAGGCCCAACGAAATAAGCGGTAGAAAATGGATGGGCCTACTGAAAGCCACTACTAGCCACCACGCAGTCTGATAGTTTATATATCAATGATGAAATATTAACATTGCAACACATGACAATACGGCCAAGTTAGTTTACTAAATTACAATTTAAAATTTTGCGCGAAGTATCCTGTTGAAAACGTCGCAGTATGATGTCACGGATTGTAGCGGACATTTTGTCCCAGCCCCGATCCCAGCTATAAGTCGTCTGCTTTAATCGCATAATTCCACAGCATTCTGGACATCTGTGTTGCGGAATCTTTTGCAATGTGTTCAATTAATAGTGGAGACGTCAAAGAAGAAAGCTGTAGGTGGGAAGCGGTGTATTGCGGCCGCCTTTAGCAACACAAACACAGCCTGTGTTTCAATCAATCAATCAATGTTTATTTATATAGCCCCAAATCACAAATGTCTCAAAGGACTGCACAAATCATTACGACTACAACATCCTCGGAAGAACCCACAAAAGGGCAAGGAAAACTCACACCCAGTGGGCAGGGAGAATTCACATTCAGTGGGACGCCAGCGACAATGCTGACTATGAGAAACCTTGGAGAGGACCTCAGATGTGGGCAACCCCCCCCCTCTAGGGGACCGAAAGCAATGGATGTCGAGCGGGTCTAACATGATACTGTGAAAGTTCAATCCATAGTGGCTCCAAGACAGCAGCGAGAGTCCCGTCCACAGGAAACCATCTCAAGCGGATCAGCAGCGTAGAGATGTCCCCAACCGATACCGTTTCCTTGTTGACATTCCCAAAGGCGAAGCTTTCCAATGGAACAGAGCGGTCAGGCGAACATGGTTCCCTACCACATGTTTCGGTGAGAAAATTGTGGTAATAAGTCGGCTCTTGCCGTAGACATGAGCGGAGAGCTCGCGTCGCACCTGTCAATGAGGCCGCTGCGGATTGTCTTGCCTCCGCCAACCAGACGCCCCCGAATGTGAGATGCTTTCACCGAGGACAAGGGGGAAAAAAATCTCAGTCCAGCCCCAACGCCTGCCTTCGCTTCGCCTCGTCGAGAAACGTGGCTTCACTCAGAGACACTGGCGGTCACCACACCCCTCTGACTTGCCCTTCACTCTCACTTTCCTCATCCACAATCTTTCATCCTCGTTCAAATTAACGGGGAAATTGTCGCTTTCTCGGTCTGAATCGCTCTCGCTGCTGGTGGCCATGATTGTAAACAATGTTCAGATGTGAGGAGCTCCACAACCCGTGACATCACGCGCACATGGTCTGCTACTTCCGGTACAGGCAAGGCTTTTTTATTAGCGACCAAAAGTTGCCAACTTTATCGTGGATGTTCTCTACTAAATCCTTTCAGCAAAAATATGTTGAAATGATGAAGTATGACACATAGAATGGAGCTGCTGTCCCCGTTTAAATAACAACATCTCATTTCAGTAGGACTTTAATCATTTTTGTTAGCAAATATTTTTTGTTGCACTTTTATTTATTAATGTATTTTCCAAATCTGTTTTTTGTTGTTGTTGTTTTCATTTTTAATTTATTTGCCTTTGTTTTTTTGGTTGCATTTTATCCATCCATCCATCCATTTTCTACCGCTTATTCCTTTTGGGGTCGCTGGTGCCTATCTGAGCTACAATCGGGCGGAAGGCGGGGTACACCCTGGACAAGTTGCCACCTTAGGTTGTATATTTTTCAAAAGCATTATTTCTATCTAAAAATATAATGTTTTCCAAACTTTGTATTTTGTTTAAAATTTGGTTGCATTTTGTTTTTTAAATCTTAAAAAAAAAAAAAAAAAATATATATATATATATATATATATTTATTTTTTTCACCTTGTTTTGGCATGAAAATATTTTTTGTTTTTTTGGCAAATATATTTTCTTTGTTCTTTCAAACCTATTTTTGTATGCAATTTTTTTTCCTTATTTGAAATTAAATACTTTTGTTAAAACATATTTTTGTTTTGTATTTTTGTTTCATATTATTTAAGACAGCACGGTGGCAGAGGGGTTAGTGCATGTGCCTCACAATATGAAGGTCCTGAGTAGTCCTGAGTTCGATCCCAGGCTCGGGATCTTTCTGAGTGGAGTTTCCATGTTCTCCCCTCCGGGTACTCCGGCTTCCTCCCACCTCCAAAGACATGCACCTGGGAATAGGCCCCTCCCACCTCCAAAGACATGCACCTGGGGCTAGGCCCCTCCCACCTCCAAAGACATGCACCTGGGGATAGGCCCCTCCCACCTCCAAAGACATGCACCTGGGAATAGGCCCCTCCCACCTCCAAAGACATGCACCTGGGGCTAGGCCCCTCCCACCTCCAAAGACATGCACCTGGGGATAGTTTGATTGACAACACTAAAAGTGTGGATGTTGTCTGTGTGTGATGAGGTCCCCCCACTGTGGAAAACCTCATGTGAGACCGTGGCTCTAAGCTCCCATGTCATGAAGACCATGGCGAGGTTGGTCCTGGAACAACTCCGCCCTACAGTCAAGTCCCACCTGGACCCGCTCCAGTTGGCCCACCTGGACTCGCTCCAGTTGGCCCACCTGGACTCGCTCCAGTTTGCCCACCGTGCAGCCCCGACTGGGAGTGGAGGAGGCGGTCATCTACCTGCTGAAGCCAGACCACGCCCACCTGGACTAGCCTGCCAGCATTGTGAGGTCATCTTTGTTGACTTCTGCAGTTCTTTCCAGACCAGACCACCTGGCCTACTGGCTGAGAAGATGCAGGTGGACCCCCCCCCCCCCTTGGTGTCCTGGGTTGTAGATGACCTGACTGACACCACTGCAGGACTGTGGTCTGACCGACTACACCACCCACCTCCACCTTGGTGTCCTGGGTTGTAGATGACCTGACTGACAGACCACAGTACGTGCGACTGCAGGACTGTGGTCTGACCGACTACACCACCCACCTCCACCTCACCGAAATGCTGACTTTTGGACTCTTGGAAAACATTCTGACTTTTTGACCAAAAAAAACCTGACTCTTTGACAATTCAGACTTTTTGACTTCTAGAAAAAATTCAGACTTTTTGGCACTTTGAAAAAAATCAGACTTTTTGATTCCCAGAAAAAAGTTCTGACTGTTTGACAAAAAAAATTAAAGACTTTTTGACACTTGGAAAAAATTCCAACTTTTTGACACTTGGAAAAAATTCTGACTTTTTGACATAAAAGAAAATCTGACTTTTTGACACTTGGAAAAATTCCACCTTTGGCACTTAGAACAAATTACGACTTTTTTACACTTACAAAAAATTCAGACACTTGTAAAAAAAAAAATCCTTAATTTTACACTTAGAACAAATTGCGACTTTTTGACAAAAAATAGCAACTTTTTGACAAATAAATGTGACTTTAACAAAAAAAAAAGCGGCTTTTTGACTAAAAATGCGACTTTGACCAAAAAATTTGCGACTTTTTGAAAACGATATTGCGACTTTTTGACACTTGGAAAAAATTCCAACTTTTTGACAAAAAAATGTGACTGATGAAAAATTACGACCTTTTGACAAAAAAATGCGACTTTGACAAAAAATAGCAACTTTTTGACAAAAAATGCGACTTTGACAAAAAAATTGTGACTTTTTGACAAAGATATTGCGACTTTTTGACACTTGGAAAAAAAATTGTACTTTTTGACAAAAAAATTGCGACTTTTTGACCAAAAAATGCGACTTTGACAATAAAAATAGCGACTTTTTGACAAAGATATTGCAACTTTTTGACACTTGGAAAAAATGTGTACTATATGACACAAAAATTGCGACTTTTTGACCCAAAAAATGTGACTTTGACAAAAAATTGCGACTTTTTGACAAAAAAATGCGACTTTGACAAAAAAAAGCAACTTTTTGACAAAAAATGCGACTTTGACAAAAAAATAGTGACTTTTTGACAAAGATATTGCGACTTTTTGACAATAAAATTGTGACTTTTTGACCCAAAAATGCGACTTTGACAAAAAAAATAGCGACTTTTTGACAAAGATATTGCAACTTTTTGACACTTGGAAAAAAATCGTTCTTTTTGACACAAAAATTGCGACTTTTTGACCCAAAAAATGTGACTTTGACAAAAAATTGCGACTTTTTGACAAAAAAATACGACATTGACAAAAAAGATTGTGACTTTCTGACAAAGATATTGCCACTTTTTGACACTTCTTACTTTTTGACAAAAAAAACTCTGACTCTTTGACATTTGGAAAAAATTCTGACTTTTTGATTCCTAGAAAAAAGTTCTGACTTTTTGACAAAATATATTAGACCTTTCGACACTTAGAAAAAACTCCAACTTTTTGACACCTGGAAAAAATTCGGACTTTTTGACATAAAATATTCTGACTTTTTGACATAAAAGAAAATCCGA
Source organism: Nerophis ophidion (assembly GCF_033978795.1). Taxonomy (NCBI): domain Eukaryota; kingdom Metazoa; phylum Chordata; class Actinopteri; order Syngnathiformes; family Syngnathidae; genus Nerophis; species Nerophis ophidion. Next base: position 1,444,413 of record NC_084634.1, on the reverse strand, counting down.
CTTTTTGACACTTAGAAAAATTCTGCCTTTGGCACTTAGAACAAATTGCGACTTTTTTACAGTTACAAAAAATTCAGACTTGACACTTACAAAAAATTCAGACACTTATAAGAAAAAATCCTTCTTTTTACACTTAGAACAAATTGCGACTTTTTGACCAAATAATGTGACTTTAACAAAAAAAATAGCGACTTTTTGATAAAAAATATTGCGACTTTTTGACACTTGGAAAAATTCTTACTTTTTGACAAAAAGATTGCGACTTTTTGACAAAAAAATGTGACTTTGATAAAAAAAAATTGCGACTTTTTGACAAAAAAGTGCGACTGACAAAAAAAAATCCGACTTTTTGACAAAGATATTGCGACTTTTTGACACTTATTAATTTTTGACAAATAAAACTCTGACTCTTTGGCATTTGGAAAAAAACCAGACTTTTTGACTTGTAGAAAAAATTCAGACTTTTTGACACTTAAAAAAAAATCAGAATTTTTGATTCCTAGAAAAAAGTTCTGACTTTTTGACAAAAAAATATTAAACTTTTTGACACTTAGAAAAAAATCTGACTTTTTGAAAAAAAATATTCGGACTATTTTACATTAAAGAAAATCCAACTTTTTGACACTTACAAAAAAATTCTGACTTTTTGACACCTACAAAAATTTTCTGGCTTTTTGACAAAAAAAATCAGACTTTTTGACAAAAAAGAAAATCCAACTTTTTGTCACTTAGAAAAAAAGGTTTAAATAGTGTGGTGTATTGAGGATGGTGATGAGCAGGACTACAGGACACTGGTGGAGGACTTTGTCACAGGGTGTGGAAAGAAGCACCTCCAGCTCAATGTGACCAAGACCAAGGAGCTGCTTGTGGACCTGGGAAGGAGGAGGAGGAGTACCTGTCTCCATCAGGATGTGGACATGGTAGAGGATTATAAACACCTGGGAGTACACATGGACAATGAGGTCCTATCCTGGACATGGTTGAGGAGGATTGAGATATATATATATATATATATATATATATATATATATATATATATATATATATATATATATATATATATATATATATATATATATATATATATATATATATATATAATGTAAAAATAAATCAAATATAATAATGTCAAAATCAATTAAATATAATCATGTGAAAATAAATAAAATATAATCGTGTAAAAATCAATAAGATATAATAATTTAAAAATAAATACAATAAAATAATGTAAAAAAAAAATATATATATTAATGTAAAAATAAATCAAATATGTCAAAATAAATCAAATATAATCATGTAAATACACAAAATCCACAACACCCGGATTGTTAGCCGCCTCGTGCTAGCAGTTTTTCACTCTCCAGAATGTCCAGTTTTTGTCCCGCATGAAGATTGCGGATGAAAGGATTTTGGAGCGGCCGCAGCCCCGACTTCCTGTGGGCGATATGCAAAAGGACAAAAGCCGATAGCGGAGTCAAATGAGTCATTTTCATAAGTTATGTCTAAGTTATGTTGCCATGACGACGACACAAAGGTGCTCATTGTCTCCCCCGAGATCAAAGGTTGCCACCGTTTGTTTTTATTGGAAGACAAACTTGCCGACGTCGTCAGGAAACTTTTCTACTTCACCGGATTTTTTAAACAAACTCATGAATTATTGATGACTTTTTTACTTCAATCAAATATTTCATTTTCAACATTTGATGAGGGAATATATTAACTTTAAATATGATGAGGGAATATACTAAGTTTAAATATGATGAAGGAATATACTAACTTTAAATATGATGAGGGAATATACTAACTTTAAATATGATGAGGGAATATACTAAGTTTAAATATGATGAGGGAATATATTAAGTTTAAATATGATGAAGGAATATACTAAGTTTAAATATGATCTTTTTGCCATAAAAGACAACAGAGAGATCCAAAGCTGATCTATTGATATTTAAGGTGTGGAAAAAGATAATTTATATACGACTTATTGTTTTACAACTTTGAAGAAACCCAGATGTATAAATGTTTGATATCTTTATTATCACATCATTAGATACAATAAAGAGGAATATTGGTATCAACAAGGAATATTGGTATCGATTACTATTATTGTTATCAATAAGGAATATTGTTATCAATAAGGAATATTGTTATCAATAAGGGATATTGGTGTCATTAAAGAATATTGGTATCAATTAGGAATATTGTATCATTCAGGAATATTAGTATCAATGAAAAATATTGGTATCGATAAGTAACATGAGTGTCGATAAGTATTATTGGTATCAATAAGGAATATTGCTAAACATAAGGAATATTGGTATCAGTAAGAAATATTGGTATCATTAAAAAATATTGGTATCGATAAGGAATGTTGGTATCAATAAAGAATATTAGTATCAATTAGAAATGTTGGTATCAATAGGGAATATTGGTATCATAAGTATCATTGGTATCATTGAAGAATATTAGTATCAATTAGAAATGTTGGTATCATTCAGGAATATTAGTATCAATAAAGAAAATTGGGATTGATAAGGAATACTGGTATCAAAAGGGAATATTGGTATCATCAAAGAATATTGGTATCAATAAGGAATATTGGTATCATTAAATATTGGTATCAATTAGGAATATTGGTATCATCCAGGAATATTAGTATCAATAAAGAATATTGGGATTGATAAGGAATATTAGTATTGATAAGAAATATTGGTATCAATAAGGAATATTGATATCAATAAGGAATATTGGTATCAATGAAGAATTTTGGTATCAATGAAGAATGTTGGTATCGGTAAGGAATATTGGTATCGATGAGGATTATTGGTATCAACAAAGAATATTGGTATTGATAAGGAATATTGGTATCGATAAAAAATATTGGTATTAATAAGGAATATTGGTATCAATAAGGAATATTGGTATCAATGAAGAATATTAGTATCGATAAGGAATATTGGTATCAACAAGGAATATTGGTATCATTAAGGAATATTGGTATCAATGAAGAATACTGGTATCGACAAGGAATGTTGATATCAATAAGTAATATCGGTATCAATAAGGATTATTGATATCAATAAGTAATATTGGTATAAATAAGGATTATTGATATCAATAAGTAATATTGGTATAAATAAGGAATATTGGTATCATTAAAGAATATTGGTATCGATAAGCAATACTGGTATCGACAAGGAATGTTGATATCAATAAGTAATATCGGTATCAATAAGGATTATTGATATCAATAAGTAATATTGGTATAAATAAGGATTATTGATATCAATAAGTAATATTGGTATAAATAAGGAATATTGGTATCATTAAAGAATATTGGTATCGATAAGCAATACTGGTATCGACAAGGAATGTTGATATCAATAAGTAATATCGGTATCAATAAGGATTATTGGTATCAATATTCATCAATAATCAGGAGTTTATTGTCAAAGTTGATACATGATTTGAACTTTTTAAAGTTCTAAAAAGTGTGAGTGTCCACTCTGGTATCATTTTGTCTCTCAGGAAAAACATGTATTGCAACTCAAATATAATAATGTCAAAATAAATGAAATATAGTATAAAAATAAATGAAATATAATGTCAAAATAAATAAAATATAATGTCAAAATAAATATAATATAATCATGTAAAAATAAATAAAATATATAGTATCACTTTTATCATATATTTGAAAAATACTGTCATGTTTTTACATGTTTATATTTCATTTATTTTGACATTGTTATATTTTATGTATTTTGACCTCCTATATTGAATTTATTTTTATATGAATGTTTAATTTATCTTGACATTATATTTTTTACATAATTATATTTGATTTATTTTTATATTATTATATTTGATTTATTTTACATGATTATATTTTATTTATTTTGACATTATATTTGAATTATGTTGATATATTTTATGTATTTTTACATGATTATATTTGATGTATTTTTACATGATCATATTTTATATTATATTCTCTGATACTGTTTCAATATTACTAATATGAGGATCAATATAATCTGCTACTGTATCAATATTGGTAATTTGATGATCAGTATTATCTGATACTGTATCAATATTACTAATATGAGGATCAATATAATCTGCTACTGTATCAATATTGGTAATTTGATGATCAGTATTATCTGATACTGTATCAATTTTACTATTATGGAGATCAATATCATCTGATACTGTATCAATATTACTAATATGATAATCTATATCATCTGATACTGTATCAATATTACTAATATGAGGATCAATATAATCTGATACTGTATCAATGTTAATAATATGAGGATCAATATCATCTGATACTGTATCAATTTTACTATTATGGTGATCAATATCATCTGATACTGTATCAATATTACTATTATGATGATCTATATCGTATGAGACTGTATCAATATTACTAATATGAGGATCAATATTATCTGATACTGAATCAATTGTACTAATATGGAGATCAATATCATCTGATACTGTATCAATATTACTAATATGATAATCAATATCATCTGATACTGTATCAATATTACTAATAAGAGGATAAGTATCATCTGATACAGTATCAATATTACTAATATGATGATCAATATTTGGTAACTATAAGTACATATTAATATAAATAATCCACATATAAATAAGTAAAGGACAAACTGTAAAAAATGTATGAATAAATACACACAATAGTTTCCTGTATGGTCTTTAAAAAAGCGACTTCCGGTTCCGGTTTCGACTTATAAAAAAACAAATACATCTGTTTTGGGTATTTTGTTTCTGTAAAAAGTTCATTTAATTTAACACATTTTTAAATAAACAATCGGGAAAACTTACACGAGATGGTTTAAAATAAAACATCAAATAAAAAATTCAACAAAGTCACCGAACTAGTTTTTTTTAAAAACCAGCCCGTGGACTTTTAGAAAAACATAAACACAAACAATAGATTATTATTATTATAATTATTATAATTATTCATATTATTATTGTAATATGCGTCGTATAAAACTAATAATAATAATTAATAATATTATTATTGTAATGTGCGTCGTATAAAACTGACGAGCAAGGATTTATGTTGTAAAATTATTTAAAAGCTACGAAACGACACCAGCCAATCCACCGTGACTTCCGCTTCCGGTTTGGACTTTAGACCTTTTTGCTTCACTTGTTCCGATTATTGACATTTTTTCCAAAAGTAATTCACTATTTAGATGGATTATTGACATGTTTCATAAGTAATTCACTATTTAGATGGATTATTGACATGTTTCACTTGTCCCTTAAATTGATCTTTGTTAAAAAAAAACGTAAAGTGATTGAGGTAGCTATTTTGGTCTTTTTCATATTTCTGTTATTTATTCATATTTAATATTCTATCTGTATTTGCTTTTGTTTTATTTCTTTGATGTTGAAAGTACTTTGACTGTTGTGTGAATTATAAATGTATGTTTGCTGTTCAATTAAAATAATAAAAAAATTAAAGTATTTGCCGCCACCTGTTGCGTCACTTCCTGGCACACGAGACCCTACAAATTAAGAGCATGTCATACACAAGAATGTGCGATGGGAATAATCACATCAGAAATACTTAACGGTGCACTTTCACTAAAGAAATGTGTGAGTAGATAATAAAAAGTGCAATAAAGAATAGATACAGGAAAAAAAACATTTTTTTTTTTACAACACATGGACATTCGTTGTTTACATCCGGGACATTACGCAGAGTTTGTTCTCTTTAAACAGGCAACTTCCGGTTGAAGGAAAAATAAAACGTCTCGTTTCCGCTCGACATTGATTTTCATTATCACGTTATATGAAATACAACAAAAATAAAATAAAAAAAATGACCAATTGTTGCATTAATAACAAATATTACTACTAATTGCTGTGTATTTATTGGCTTGTATAATTGTTTGGTTGCCACATGTTAAATAGTTGTATTGTTGTTTGAAGTGATAAAATTAATATTTGTACTTTTATTTCATAGATAAAATAGCTGGACAATCACATTTTTTAATTTCATGAAATAAATGACTTTAAAAAAAGTGTATTAATAGAAACTAATGCAACTGATGTAGTGTTTATGAATATTTTGGTCATAAATGGGTTCTAATTTAATGAATGCTTCAACAGGAAATCTTAAAAATCATTTGACAATTTAATGAAAGATTGATTTGGTTGGATATTTGTTCACTTATGGACGAAATGAGTCACCCACGGACAATGTCCATCTACATTATTGTGGTCCCCATTCCAATATTGTGGTACCGGTACCAAAAGTAGCAAAAACTGTTTGGTACCAGGACCAAAATATTAGTATGGGGACAAGACTATGATGTTTAAAGCCAATGGCTCCCTCTGCTGGTCGCCTAGAGAACTGCACCCTGGGTCTGCTCCAACTCCTCCAGTCTTTGGACCACGGCAGCCGCCACCTTCCGGTACGCCGCCGCCTGCGGGACACACACACACACACACACACACACACACACACACATTAGCACACACGCCGGCCCCCACCTGCCAGAGACCGGCGAGGACCTCGGGGCTGCTGGGGGACGAGACCACCACCGGCTGTCCTCGGTCTGACGTCTCCCGGATGTTGAGGTGGAGTGGAATGTCGCCTGAGACGTCGGAAATAGCAACTTTTAAATCTGTCACACAATTCAAGTGCACTCAGCTACACACAGTAAGTATACTTGCACCAAAGTACACACAGTAGGTGCAAGTCAAGTGCACTAACCTCAAAATTAAGGCCACTTAAAAACACACAGGGTACATGTCAAGTGACAAAGAAAGCGCGTGTCTATGAAAGTGCCCTTAGCTACACCAGTAAGTGTACTTGTTCTGTGCACAAAGAGTGGACGTGTCAAGTGCACTTAGCAAAAAAAGTGCACTTAAAACCACAGCGTACATGTTAAGTTCAGAGGTTAAGTGCGCTTACTCGGTGTACAATTAAAGTGCAGCTGAGTGCACACGGGTGCAAAGAAAGCATGTGTCTATGAAAGTGCACTTAACTACACACAGTAAGTGTACTTTTTCCGCGCACAAAATGGGTGCACTGAGGTACACACAGTAGGCGCACAAGTCAAGTGCACTGACATCAATATTAAGGACACTTAAAAACACACAGTGTACATGTCAAGTGCGCTGACTCAGTGTACAAATAAAGTGCAGCTAAGTGCACATGGGTACCATGAAAGCGCGTGTCTATGAAAGTGCACTTGTTCCGTGTACATGTCAACTGCACTCACCTAAAAAAAAAAGTGCACTTAAAAACACATTGTGCATGTTAAGTGCTCTTACTCGGTGTACAATTAAAGCGCAGCTAAGTGCACACGGGTGCAAAGAAAGCGCGTGTCTATGAAAGTGCACTTAGCTACACACAGTAAGGGTACTTGTTCCGGGCACAAAATGAGTGCACATGTCAAGTGCATTTACCTAAAAAAAAGTGCACCTAAAAACCCAGTGTACATGTTAAGTGCACTTACACAGTGTACAATTCAAGTGCAGCTAAGTGCACATGGGTGCAAAGAAAGCGTGTGTCTATGAAAGTGCACTTAGGTACACACAGTAAGTGTACTTGTTCCGGGCACAAAGTGAGTGCACATGTCAAGTGCAGTTACCTAAAAAAAAGTGCACTTAAATACACATTGTACATGTTAAGTGCGCTTACTCGGTAAACAATTCAAGTGCAGCTAAGTGCACACGGGTGCAAAGAAAGCGCTTGTCTATGAAAGTGCCCTTAGCTACACACAGTAAGTGTACTTGTTTCTGTGCACAAAAACAGTGAACATGTTAAGTGCACTTACATAAAAAAGTGCACTTAAAAACACATTTTACATGGTAAGTGTGCTTACTAAATGTACAATTAAATTGCAGCTAAGTGCACACAGGGGCAAACAAAACGCATGTCTATGAAAGTGCACTAGGCTACACACTGTAAGGGTACTTGTTCCGGGCACAAAATGAGTGCACATGTCATGTGCACTTCCCTAAAAAAGTGCCCTTAAAACACACAGTGTACATGTTAAGTGCAGAGGTTAAAAGTGCGCTTACTCGGTGTACAATTAAAGTGCAGCTAAGTGCACACAGGTGCAAAGAATGTGCGTGTCTATGAAAGTGCACTTAGCTACACACAGTAAGTGTACTTTTCCCACGCACAAAATTAGTGCACCAAGGTACACAGTAGGTGTACATGTCAAGTGCACATAGTATGTGCAGTAGCATCAAAATTAAGGGCACTTAAAAACACACAGTGTACATGTCAAGTGTGCTGAGGCAGTGTACAATTAAAGTGCAGCTAAGTGCACATGGGTGCAAAGAAAACGCGTTTTCTATTAAAGTGCACTTAGCTACACAGAGTAAGTGTACTTCCATGCACAAAATGAGAGTGCAGGTCTCCTGCACTTACCTAAAAAAAGTGCACATCTTAAGTGCAGAGGTTATGTGCGCTTACTTGGTGTTCAATTAAAGTGCAGCTGAGTGCACACGGGTGCAAAGAAAGCGTATGTCTATGAAAGTGCACATAGCTAAATACAATAAGTGTACTTGTTCTGTGCACAAAATTAGTGCACATGTCATATGCACTTACCTAAAAACACACAGTACATGTTAAGTGCGCTTACTTGGTGTACAATTACAGTGTAGCTAAGTGCACACGGGTGCAAAGAAAGCATGTGTCTATGAAAGTGCCCTTAGCTACACCAGTAAGTGTACTTGTTCTGTGCACAAAGAGTGGACGTGTCAAGTGCACTTAGCAAAAAAAGTGCACTTAAAACCACAGCGTACATGTTAAGTTCAGAGGTTAAGTGCGCTTACTCGGTGTACAATTAAAGTGCAGCTGAGTGCACACGGGTGCAAAGAAAGCATGTGTCTATGAAAGTGCACTTAACTACACACAGTAAGTGTACTTTTTCCGCGCACAAAATGGGTGCACTGAGGTACACACAGTAGGCGCACAAGTCAAGTGCACTGACATCAATATTAAGGGCACTTAAAAACACAGTGTACATATCAAGTGCGCTGACTCGTGTACAATTCAAGTGCAACTAAGTGCACATAGGTGCAAAGAAAGCGCGTTTCTATGAAAGTTCACACAGTAAGTGTACTTTTTCTGCGCACAAAATGGATGCATTGAGGTACACACAGTAGGCGCACATGTCAAGTGCACATACTAAGTGCACTAACATCAATATTAAGGGCAGTTAAAAACAGTGTAAATGTCAAGTGCGCTGACTCGTGTACATTTTAAGTGCAGCTAAGTGCACACGGGTGCAAAGAAAGCGCGTTTCTATGAAAGTGCACACAGTAAGTGTACTTGTTCCGTGCACATGTCCAGTGCAGTTACTTACAAAAAAGTGCAGTGCAGAGGTTAAGTGCGCTCACTGGGTGTAGAATTAAAGTTCAGCTGAGTGCACTGTAGACAAGTTGAAAGGGGGTCAGCAAAGAGTTTGAGTGAGTAGAGAAAAGCGCTATATAAAGATGATTGACTGGACCTAGGAGTGGGACTCCCAGGGTGTCGGCCAGCTGCCGAGCGCCGTCGGCTCCGAAGATGTGAGTCTGGTGCTGACATTTGGGACAGGTGAAGACGCTCATGTTCTGCACCAGGCCCAGAACCTTAGACCGCAAGAAAGACCCAAGCGCAGAACTTTAGAGCACAAGAAGGCGGGCCAAAGAACTGAATCTTCTTTTACCGGCACGTGGACCTTCTTGAACATCTGGACTCCCCGGCGAGCGTCCAGCAGGGCGATGTCCTGCGGCGTGGACACCACCACCGCACCTGCACACGGGCACACCTGCACGGTCACGAGGCCCCGCCCTCCCAAGAGGCCACGCCCTCCCAAGAGGCCACACCCTCCCAAGAGGCCACGCCCTCCCAAGAGACCCCCGGCTCACCTGCTACCGGCACGTTCTGGGAGATGGACAGCTGGACGTCGCCGGTCCCGGGCGGCATGTCCACGAGCAGGTAGTCCAGCGGGCCCCACTCCACCTGCCTCAGGAGCCGCTCCATGGCCGACATCACCATGAGGCCCCGCCACACCACGGGGGCCCCGTCCTCCACCAGGAAGCCCATGGACATGCTGAGGAGGACCACCACACGTTAGTCTCCGTCACCTCCACCAGGTCTCCACCAGGTCTCCACCCCCGTCACTCACCAGGGGACGCCGTAGTTGCTCAGCGGCAGCATCCTGTTGTCTGACAACACAACACACAAGCACGCCTTAAGTGCACTTAGCTACAAACATCAACTTTACATTCACAAGGAAAGTGCACTCACAACGTCAACTACATGTACATGGTAAGTGCGGGAAATATGTGCACTTATTGAATGTGCAATTCAATTTAGTACGTTCTTTAAGTGCACAAGTGTGCAAATAAGTGCCCTTAGTACCTGCGCAATTTAGGTGCACTTAAGTACACCAATTACAATCAAAATGTAACCATACTTTGACTGCACTTAAGTGCACCTAAATTGTACAGGTACGAAGGGCACTTTTTTGCACACTTAACTTGTACATACTTTAAGTGCACAAGTGTACAAAAAAGTGCCCACAATACATGCACAATTTAGTGCAGGTAGAAATTGTGCAGATAGAGAGGGCACTTTTTTGCACACTTAACTTGTACACACTTTAAGTGCAAAAAGTGTACAAAAAAGTGCCCTTAGTACCTGCACAATTTAGGTGCACTTAAGTACACCAATTACAACCAAAATGTAACCATACTTTGAGTGCACTTAATTGATGTACTTAAGTGCGCCTAAATTGTGCAGATAGAGAGGGCACTTTTTTTGCACACTTAACTTGTACATACTTTAAGTGCACTAGTGTACAAGAAAGTGCCCTCAATACGTGCACAATTTAGGTGCACTTAAGTACACCAATTACAACCAAAATGTAACCATACTTTGAGTGCACTTAATTGATGTACTTAAGTGCACCTAAATTGTGCAGGTACTAAGGACACTTTTTTGCACACTTAACTTGTACATAATTTAAGTGCACAAGTGTACAAAAAAGTGCCCGCAATACGTGCACAATTTAGGTGCACTTAAGTGCACCTAAATTGTGCAGATAGAGAGGGCACTTTTTTTGCACACTTAACTTGTACACACTTTGAGTGCAAAAAGTGTACAAAAGAGTTCCCTCAATATGTGCACAATTTAGGTGCACTTAAGTACACCAATTACAATCAAAATGTAACCACACTTTGAGTGCACTTAATTGATGTACTTAAGTGCACCTAAATTGTGCAGGTACTAAGGACACTTTTTTGCACACTTAACTTGTACATAATTTAAGTGCACAAGTGTACAAAAAAGTGCCCGCAATACGTGCACAATTTAGGTGCACTTAAGTGCACCTAAATTGTGCAGATAGAGAGGGCACTTTTTTGCACACTTAACTTGTACACACTTTGAGTGCAAAAAGTGTACAAAAGAGTTCCCTCAATATGTGCACAATTTAGGTGCACTTAAGTACACCAATTACAATCAAAATGTAACCATACTTTGAGTGCACTTAATTGATGTACTTAAGTGCACCTAAATTGTGCAGGTACTAAGGGCACTTTTTTGCACACTTAACTTGTACATAATTTAAGTGCACAAGTGTACAAAAAAGTGCCCGCAATACGTGCACAATTTAGGTGCACTTAAGTGCACCTAAATTGTGCAGATAGAGAGGGCACTTTTTTGCACATTTAACTTGTACACACTTTGAGTGCAAAAAGTGTACAAAAGAGTGCCCTCAATACGTGCACAATTTAGGTGCACTTAAGTACACCAATTACAATCAAAATGTAACCACACTTTGAGTGCACTTAATTGATGTACTTAAGTGCACCTAATTTGTGCAGGTACTAAGGGCACTTTTTTTGCACACTTAACTTGTACATACTTTAAGTGCACAAGTGTAAAAAAAAGTGCCCGCACTACGTGCACAATTTAGGTGCACTTAAGTGCACCTAAATTGTGCAGATAGAGAGGGCACTTTTTTTGCACACTTAACTTGTACACACTTTGAGTGCAAAAAGTGTACAAAAGAGTGCCCTCAATATGTGCACAATTTATGTGCACTTAAGCACACCAATTACAATCAAAATGTAACCACACTTTGAGTGCACTTAATTGATGTACTTAAGTGCACCTAAATTGTGCAGGTACTAAGGACACTTTTTTGCACACTTAACTTGTACATAATTTAAGTGCACAAGTGTACAAAAAAGTGCCCGCACTACGTGCACAATTTAGGTGCACTTAAGTGCACCTAAATTGTGCAGATAGAGAGGGCACTTTTTTTGCACACTTAACTTGTACACACTTTGAGTGCAAAAAGTGTACAAAAGAGTGCCCTCAATACGTGCACAATTTAGGTGCACTTAAGTACACCAATTACAACCAAATTGTAACCATACTTTGAGTGCACTTAATTGATGTACTTAAGTGCACCTAAATTGTGCAGGTACTAAGGGCACTTTTTTGCACACTTAACTTGTACACACTTTAAGTGCAAAAAGTGTACAAAAAAGTGCCCGCAATACGTGCACAATTTAGGTGCACTTAAGTGCACCTAAATTGTGCAGATAGAGAGGGCACTTTTTTGCACACTTAACTTGTACACACTTTGAGTGCAAAAAATTTACAAAAAAGTGCCCTCAATACGTGCACAATTTATGTGCACTTAAGTACACCAATTACAATCAAAATGTAACCATACTTTGAGTGCACTTAATTGATGTACTTAAGTACACCTAATTTGTGCAGGTACTAAGGGCACTTTTTTTGCACACTTAACTTGTACATACTTTAAGTGCACTAGTGTACAAAAAAGTGCCCTCTCTATCTGCACAATTTAGGTGCACTTAAGTGCACCTAAATTGTGCAGATAGAGAGGGCACTTTTTTTGCACACTTAACTTGTACACACTTTGAGTGCAAAAAGTGTACAAAAGAGTTCCCTCAATATGTGCACAATTTAGGTGCACTTAAGCACACCAATTACAATCAAAATGTAACCACACTTTGAGTGCACTTAATTGATGTACTTAAGTGCACCTAAATTGTGCAGGTACTAAGGGCACTTTTTTGCACACTTAACTTGTACGTACTTTAAGTGCACAAGTGTACAAAAAAGTGCCCGCAATACGTGCACAATTTAGGTGCACTTAAGTGCACCTAAATTGTGCAGATAGAGAGGGCACTTTTTTTGCACACTTAACTTGTACACACTTTGAGTGCAAAAAGTGTACAAAAGAGTGCCCTCAATATGTGCACAATTTAGGTGCACTTAAGCACACCAATTACAACCAAAATGTAACCATACTTTGAGTGCACTTAATTCATGTACTTAAGTGCACCTAAATTGTGCAGGTACTAAGGGCACTTTTTTGCACACTTAACTTGTACACACTTTAAGTGCAAAAAGTGTACAAAAAAGTGCCCTTAGTACCTGCACAATTTAGGTGCACTTAAGCACACCAATTACAATCAAAATGTAACCATACTTTGAGTGCACTTAATTGATGTACTTAAGTACACCTAATTTGTGCAGGTACTAAGGGCACTTTTTTTGCACACTTAACTTGTACATACTTTAAGTGCACAAGTGTACAAAAAAGTGCCCGCAATACGTGTACAATTTAGGTGCACTTAAGTGCACCTAAATTGTGCAGATAGAGAGGGCACTTTTTTTGCACACTTAACTTGTACACACTTTGAGTGCAAAAAGTGTACAAAAGAGTGCCCTCAATATGTGCACAATTTAGGTGCACTTAAGTGCACCAATTACAATCAAAATGTAACCACACTTTGAGTGCACTTAATTGATGTACTTAAGTGCACCTAAATTGTGCAGGTACTAAGGGCACTTTTTTTGCACACTTAACTTGTACATACTTTAAGTGCACTAGTGTACAAAAAAGTGCCCACAATACGTGCACAATTTAGGTGCACTTAAGTGCACCTAAATTGTGCAGATAGAGAGGGCACTTTTTTTGCACACTTAACTTGTACACACTTTGAGTGCAAAAAGTGTACAAAAGAGTGCCCTCAATATGTGCACAATTTAGGTGCACTTAAGCACACCAATTACAACCAAATTGTAACCATACTTTGAGTGCACTTAATTGATGTATTTAAGTGCACCTAATTTGTGCAGGTACTAAGGGCACTTTTTTGCACACTTAACTTGTACATAATTTAAGTGCACTAGTGTACAAAAAAGTGCCCGCAATACGTGCACAATTTAGGTGCACTTAAGTGCACCTAAATTGTGCACGTATTGCGGGCACTTTTTTTGCACACTTAACTTGTACACACTTTGAGTGCAAAAAGTGTACAAAAAAGTGCCCTCAATACGTGCACAATTTATGTGCACTTAAGTACACCAATTACAATCAAAATGTAACCATACTTTGAGTTCACTTAATTGATGTACTTAAGTGCACCTAATTTGTGCAGGTACTAAGGGCACTTTTTTGCACACTTAACTTGTACATAATTTAAGTGCACAAGTGTACAAAAAAGTGCCCGCACTACGTGCACAATTTAGGTGCACTTAAGTGCACCTAAATTGTGCAGATAGAGAGGGCATTTTTTTGCTAAGGACACTTTTTTGCACACTTGTACATAATTTAAGTGCACAAGTGTACAAAAAAGTGCCTTCAATACGTGCACAATTTAGGTGCACTTAAGTACACCAATTACAATCAAAATGTAACCATACTTTGAGTTCACTTAATTGATGTACTTAAGTGCACCTAATTTGTGCAGGTACTAAGGGCACTTTTTTGCACACTTAACTTGTACATAATTTAAGTGCACTAGTGTACAAAAAAGTGCCCGCAATACGTGCACAATTTAGGTGCACTTAAGTGCACCTAAATTGTGCACGTATTGCGGGCACTTTTTTTGCACACTTAACTTGTACACACTTTGAGTGCAAAAAGTGTACAAAAAAGTGCCCTCAATACGTGCACAATTTATGTGCACTTAAGTACACCAATTACAATCAAAATGTAACCATACTTTGAGTTCACTTAATTGATGTACTTAAGTGCACCTAATTTGTGCAGGTACTAAGGGCACTTTTTTGCACACTTAACTTGTACATAATTTAAGTGCACAAGTGTACAAAAAAGTGCCCGCACTACGTGCACAATTTAGGTGCACTTAAGTGCACCTAAATTGTGCAGATAGAGAGGGCATTTTTTTGCTAAGGACACTTTTTTGCACACTTGTACATAATTTAAGTGCACAAGTGTACAAAAAAGTGCCTTCAATACGTGCACAATTTAGGTGCACTTAAGTACACCAATTACAATCAAAATGTAACCATACTTTGAGTTCACTTAATTGATGTACTTAAGTGCACCTAATTTGTGCAGGTACTAAGGGCACTTTTTTGCACACTTAACTTGTACATAATTTAAGTGCACAAGTGTACAAAAAAGTGCCCGCACTACGTGCACAATTTAGGTGCACTTAAGTGCACCTAAATTGTGCAGATAGAGAGGGCATTTTTTTGCTAAGGACACTTTTTTGCACACTTGTACATAATTTAAGTGCACAAGTGTACAAAAAAGTGCCTTCAATACGTGCACAATTTAGGTGCACTTAAGTACACCAATTACAATCAAAATGTAACCATACTTTGAGTTCACTTAATTGATGTACTTAAGTGCACCTAATTTGTGCAGGTACTAAGGGCACTTTTTTGCACACTTAACTTGTACATAATTTAAGTGCACTAGTGTACAAAAAAGTGCCCGCAATACGTGCACAATTTAGGTGCACTTAAGTGCACCTAAATTGTGCACGTATTGCGGGCACTTTTTTTGCACACTTAACTTGTACACACTTTGAGTGCAAAAAGTGTACAAAAAAGTGCCCTCAATACGTGCACAATTTATGTGCACTTAAGTACACCAATTACAATCAAAATGTAACCATACTTTGAGTTCACTTAATTTATGTACTTAAGTGCACCTAATTTGTGCAGGTACTAAGGGCACTTTTTTGCACACTTAACTTGTACATAATTTAAGTGCACAAGTGTACAAAAAAGTGCCCGCACTACGTGCACAATTTAGGTGCACTTAAGTGCACCTAAATTGTGCAGATAGAGAGGGCACTTTTTTTGCTAAGGACACTTTTTTGCACACTTGTACATAATTTAAGTGCACAAGTGTACAAAAAAGTGCCTTCAATACGTGCACAATTTAGGTGCACTTAAGTACACCAATTACAATCAAAATGTAACCACACTTTGAGTGCACTTAATTGATGTACTTAAGTGCACCTAAATTGTGCAGGTACTAAGGGCACTTTTTTGCACACTTAACTTGTACATAATTTAAGTGCACAAGTGTACAAAAAAGTGCCCGCACTACGTGCACAATTTAGGTGCACTTAAGTGCACCTAAATTGTGCAGATAGAGAGGGCATTTTTTTGCTAAGGACACTTTTTTGCACACTTGTACATAATTTAAGTGCACAAGTGTACAAAAAAGTGCCTTCAATACGTGCACAATTTAGGTGCACTTAAGTACACCAATTACAACCAAAATGTAACCATACATTGAGTGCACTTAATTGATGTACTTAAGTGCACCTAAATTGTGCAGGTACTAAGGGCACTTTTTTGCACACTTAACTTGTACATAATTTAAGTGCACAAGTGTACAAAAAAGTGCCCGCAATGGACAGCTTGTATCACAGCTTTTAGATTCAGTCCGATAAAATCCAATATTCACGTGCAGCACGGTGGCAGAGGGGTTAGTGCGTCTGCCTCACAATACCAAGGTCCTGCAGTCCTGGGTTCAAATCCAGGCTCGGGATCTTTCTGTGTGGAGTTTGCATGTTCTTCCCGTGAGTGCGTGGGTTCCCTCCGGGTACTCCGGCTTCCTCCCACTTCCAAAGACATGCACCTGGGGATAGGCCCCTCCCACCTCCAAAGACATGCACCTGGGGATAGGCCCCTCCCACCTCCAAAGACATGCACCTGGGGATAGGCCCCTCCCACCTCCAAAGACATGCACCTGGGGATAGGCCCCTCCCACCTCCAAAGACATGCACCTGGGGATAGGCCCCTCCCACCTCCAAAGACATGCACCTGGGAAAAAGGCCCCTCCCACCTCCAAAGACATGCACCTGGGGATAGGCCCCTCCCACCTCCAAAGACATGCACCTGGGGATAGGCCCCTCCCACCTCCAAAGACATGCACCTGGGGATAGGCCCCTCCCACCTCCAAAGACATGCACCTGGGGATAGGCCCCTCCCACCTCCAAAGACATGCACCTGGGAAAAAGGCCCCTCCCACCTCCAAAGACATGCACCTGGGGATAGGCCCCTCCCACCTCCAAAGACATGCACCTGGGGATAGGCCCCTCCCACCTCCAAAGACATGCACCTGGGGATAGGCCCCTCCCACCTCCAAAGACATGCACCTGGGGATAGGCCCCTCCCACCTCCAAAGACATGCACCTGGGAAAAAGGCCCCTCCCACCTCCAAAGACATGCACCTGGGGATAGGCCCCTCCCACCTCCAAAGACATGCACCTGGGGATAGGCCCCTCCCACCTCCAAAGACATGCACCTGGGGATAGGCCCCTCCCACCTCCAAAGACATGCACCTGGGGATAGGCCCCTCCCACCTCCAAAGACATGCACCTGGGAAAAAGGCCCCTCCCACCTCCAAAGACATGCACCTGGGGATAGGCCCCTCCCACCTCCAAAGACATGCACCTGGGGATAGGCCCCTCCCACCTCCAAAGACATGCACCTGGGGATAGGCCCCTCCCACCTCCAAAGACATGCACCTGGGGATAGGCCCCTCCCACCTCCAAAGACATGCACCTGGGGATAGGTTGATTGGCAACACTAAATGGTCCCTAGTGTGTGAATGTTGTCTGTCTATCTGTGTTGGCCCTGTGATGAGGTGGCGACTTGTCCAGGGTGTACCCTGCCTTCCGCCTGATTGTACCTGAGATAGGCGCCAGCGCCCCCCGCGACCCCAAAAAAAGGGAATAAGCGGTAGAAAATGGATGGATGGAAAATCCAATATTCACTTTTTTGGCTGATATCGGACTGATTTCCGATATCAATATCGGATCGGGACATCCCTAGTTAAGAGTGCAAGGTAAGTGCAGTTAAATTGAATGTCCAAGTTAAGTGCACACAATAAGCGCAGGAAGTGCACAATTTAAGTGCACCTTCGGTCAAGAATGAAGTGCTCAAGTTAAGTGTGCAGCATGTGCACATCATTCATGCACAGTTGAGGCGTAATTAAGTACACAACATGTGCACTTGTTGAGTGGAACAATGAAGTGCACAAATTAATTAGTAGCCATGTAGTGAGTATGTAGTTTGAGTGCACTCACTGCTGGTGAGCTGTGGGTTCCCCTTGAGGTGCATGAGTTTGGGTATGGAGGGTCCGTAGATGTCAGCGTCCAGCAGACCCACGGTCTTGGCCTGGCAGGAAGGCGCAGTGAAAAAGGAGAAGGCGGTACCTGGTACCCGGTACCCGGTACCTGGTACCAAGGGGGTCTTACCGGGTCGTTGGCCATCAGGGCCAGCGCCAGGTTGACTGCACAGGAAGAAGTCACCGGGTTAGGACTGGACGGCGGCCGACAAGTCGGGGGGCGTCGACCTACCTGCTGTGGTGGACTTGCCCACGCCCCCTTTGCCCGAAGCCACCACCAGGACCTGCTTGACCCCGCTGATGGGTTTCTGCTTGGGGAGACCACGGGCCATCATCTGCTTCTGACGCTCCTTCAAGTCCACCGACCTCTGGAGGGAAAAACACCTCACCTTCACTTTCACTTTCACTTTCAGTTCCTGCCGCCTCAGTGGACAAAAGCATGAGAGACGGGCCACCTTTTTCATTCTCTCAGAGCGCTTCAAGTCATTTTATTGGGAACAATACTTTTTTTCCCCAGAAAAAAAAGTGAGTAATATTTGGAAAAACAGTAAAGTTATGTTAGAATATTAAAAATAATTCAAGTCCAATATTTGCAAGTGTGAGAAAAATATTTTTTTAGCATCATTCTGAGATTTTTTTTTTTTAATAAATATTCTTTCAATATTCGGAGAATTTGTTTCAAATTTGACAAAAAAAAATGTCATTCGACATGATTACAGTCAAATATTTTGTGGAGGGGAAAAAATGCATTAATTTGTTTAGGAATATTCTAAGAAAAAAAAATATTTTTACAAGACAAAATGCCGATTGTAGCTGAGATAGGCGCCAGCGCCCCCCGCGACCCCGAAAGGGAATAAGCGGTAGAAAATGGATGGATGGATGTTGCCATTTTACAAGATTAAAGTCAAATATTTTATGAAAAAACAACCTTTTTTTTAGGAAAAAAATAGTAATTTATTGAGAAAAAAAGTTATTGTTCAAGAAGTGTTGGATTTTTTTTTTTTAAATGACAAAAAAAAGTGATATTTTACAGAATCAAAGAGAAATATGTCAGAATATTTTGAGAATATTTTTTTTTATGTACAAGAAAATATTACACATTTGACATGATTGAAGTCAGAAATGTTGTGAAAAAAGGCAATTGTTTTTTTGGATAAAGTTCTCATTTTTAGGAAGATTCTGGGAAAAAAATTCATTTTCAAAGAAAAAATGATGAAAATAAAGTTAAATATGTTTCGAAAAATTTTAGTCATATTTTTAGTTAAAAGTTGTCATTATACAAGAATTATTTTGGACTATTTTGAAAAAATCTTACAGGATAGAAGTCACAAATATTGTGTCTAATATTGCAATATTGGGAAATACAACTCAATACATTTTACAACATTAAAATATAAAATATATTATGAAAAATAATGTTTGTTTTAAAACTGAAAGTTAGTCAGATTTTGGAAAAAAGTTGACATTTTTGATAACATTTTTGGGATAAAATTCACAAGGAAAAATTGAAGTGACAGGAATTGTGGAAAAAAGTTTTTTTTCATTTGAACAATGTGATAAAAAGTTGTCACAAGGTTTATATTTGAGAAAAACAAATACAAGACAAAATGTTGTCATTTTACAAGACTTAAGTCAAAGATATGAAAAAAAGTATTTTTTTATTTTAAATATTGTGGCAAAAAAGTTGAATTGTTGGAAAAAGTTTTACATTCTACAAAAAAAATGCCATTTGACATGATTAAAGTCAAATATATTGTGGAGAAAAAAAAAGGCACACATTTTTTTTAGAGAAAAAGTTGACAAAATGTCATTTTTAGGAATATTTTAAGAAAAATTAAATTTTTACAAGACAAAATGTTGTCATTTTATAAGATTAAAGTCAAATGTTTTATGAAAAAACAACCTTTTTTAGGAAAAAAATAGTAATTTATTGAGAAAAAAAAGTATTGTTCAACAAGTGTTGGATTTTTTTTAAATGACAAAAAAAAAGTGATATTTTACAGAATCAAAGTGAAATATGTCAGAATATTTTGAGAATTTTTTTTTTTGATGTACAAGAAAATATTACACATTTGACATGATTGAAGTCAGAAATGTTGTGAAAAAAGGCAATTGTTTTTTTGGATAAAGTTCTCATTTTTAGGAAGATTCTGGGAAAAAAATTCATTTTCAAAGAAAAAATGATGAAAATAAAGTAAAATATGTTTCGAAAAATTTTAGTCATATTTTTAGTTAAAAGTTGTCATTATACAAGAATTATTTTGGACTATTTTGAAAAAATCTTACAGGATAGAAGTCACAAATATTGTGTCTAATATTGCAATATTGGGAAATACAACTCAATACATTTTACAAGATTAAAATACAAAATATATTATGAAAAAAATTATTTTTTTTAAAACTGAAAGTTAGTCAGATTGTGGAAAAAAGTTGACATTTTTGATAAAATTTTCAGGATAAAAATCACAAGGAAAAATTGAAGTCACAGGAATTGTGGAAAAAAGTTTTTTTTCATTTGAACAATGTGATAAAAAGTTGTCACAAGGTTTATATTTGAGAAAAACAAATACAAGACAAAATGTTGTCATTTTACAAGACTTAAGTCAAAGATATGAAAAAAAGTATTTTTTGTAGAAAAAATATTGTGGCAAAAAAGTTGAATTATGTTGGAAAAAGTTTTAAATTTTACAAAAAAAATGCCATTTGACATGATTAAAGTCAAATATATTGTGGAGAAAAAAAAAGGCACAAGTTTTTTTTTAGAGAAAAAGGTGACAAACTGTCATTTTTAGGAATATTCTAAGAAAAATTAAATTTTTACAAGACAAAATGTTGTCATTTTACAAGATTAAAGTCAAATGTTTTATGAAAAAAAACAACCTTTTTTTAGGAAAAAAATAGTAATTTATTGAGAAAAAAAAGTATTGTTCAACAAGTGTTGGATTTTTTTTTTTAAATGACAAAAAAAAGTGATATTTTACAGAATCAAAGTGAAATATGTCAGAATATTTTGAGAATATTTTTTTTTTATGTACAGGAAAATATTACAAATTTGACATGATTGAAGTCAGAAATGTTGTGAAAAAAGGCAATTGTTTTTTTGGATAAAGTTCTCATTTTTAGGAAGATTCTGGGAAAAAAATTCATTTTCAAAGAAAAAATGATGAAAATAAAGTTAAATATGTTTCGAAAAATTTTAGTCATATTTTTAGTTAAAAGTTGTCATTATACAAGAATTATTTTGGACTATTTTGAAAAAATCTTACAGGATAGAAGTCACAAATATTGTGTCTAATATTGCAATATTGGGAAATACAACTCAATACATTTTACAACATTAAAATATATTATGAAAAATAATGTTTGTTTTAAAACTGAAAGTTAGTCAGATTTTGGAAAAAAGTTGACATTTTTGATAACATTTTCAGGATAAAATTCACAAGGAAAAATTGAAGTGACAGGAATTGTGGAAAAAAGTTTTTTTTCATTTGAACAATGTGATAAAAAGTTGTCACAAGGTTTATATTTGAGAAAAACAATTACAATACAAAATGATGTCATTTTACAAGACTTAAGTCAAAGATATGAAAAAAAGTATTCTTTTTTTTTTAAATATTGTGGCAAAAAAGTTGAATTGTTGGAAAAAGTTTTACATTTTACAAAAAAAATGCCATTTGACATGATTAAAGTCAAATATATTGTGGAGAAAAAAAGGCACACATTTTTTTTTGAAAAAGTTGACAAAATGTCATTTTTAGGAATATTTTAAGAAAAATTAAATTTTTACAAGACAAAATGTTGTCATTTTACAAGATTAAAGTCAAATGTTTTATGAAAAAACAACCTTTTTTAGGAAAAAAATAGTAATTTATTGAGAAAAAAAAGTATTGTTCAACAAGTGTTGGATTTTTTTTTTTAAATGACAAAAAAAAGTGATATTTTACAGAATCAAAGTGAAATATGTCAGAATATTTTGAGAATATTTTTTTTTGATGTACAAGAAAATATTACACATTTGACATGATTGAAGTCAGAAATATTGTCAAAAAAGGCAATTGTTTTTTTGGATTAAGTTCTAATTTTTAGGAAGATTCTGGGAAAAAACTTCATTTTCAAAGAAAAAATGATGAAAATAAAGTTAAATATGTTTCGCAAAATTTTTGTCATATTTTTAGTTAAAAGTTGTCATTATTCAAGAATTATTTTGGACTATTTTGAAAAAATCTTACAGGATAGAAGTCACAAATATTGTGTCTAATATTGCAATATTGTGAAATACAACTCAATACATTTTACAAGATTAAAATATAAAATATATTATGAAAAAATATGTTTTTTAAAAACTGAAAGTTAGTCAGATTGTGGAAAAAAGTTGACATTTTTGATAAAATTTTCGGGATAAAATTCACAAGGAAAAATTGAAGTCACGGGAATTGTGGAAAAAAGATTTTTTTTCATTTGAACAATGTGATAAAAAGTTGTCACAAGGTTTATATTTGAGAAAAACACATACAAGACAAAATGTTGTCATTTTACAAGACTTAAGTCAAAGATATGAAAAAAAGTATTTTTTGTAGAAAAAATATTGTGGCAAAAAAGTTGAATTATGTCGGAAAAAGTTTTAAATTTTACAAAAAAAATGCCATTTGACATGATTAAAGTCAAATATATTGTGGAGAAAAAAAGGCACAAGTTTTTTTTAGAGAAAAAGTTGACAAACCGTCATTTTCAGGAATATTCTAAGAAAAATTTAATTTTTACAAGACAAAATGTTGTCATTTCACAAGATTATAGTCAAATGTCTTATAAAAAACAGCCTTTTTTAGAAAAAAAATAACTCTATGGAGATGAAATCATCATCCCCATAGAGCTTTTCAACAGATACAGCTACAATAGCCGTATTCCTATGGTCAAGCCAGTCCTGAACTCAAGACAACACAAGAAGTGTCTGACTGAGACATTTGCAGACTGGTCCAGAGTCCTGTTTTCAGACAAAAGCAAATGTTGTATTTCATTTGGAAGTCAAGGATCTATAGTCTGGAGGAAGGCTGGAGACGAGCAAAATCCAAGTTGCTTGAAATCCAGTTTGTTCCCACAGTCAGCAATGGTTTGGGGAGCCATGTCAGCTGCTGGTTTTGGTCCACTAGTCAATGCAGCTTTCTACCAATCACACTCCATGCTTCCATCTGTTGAAAAGCTCTATGGAGATGATTTCATTTTCCAGCATGATGTGGCACCTGCCCACAGTGCCAAAACCAGCAGTACTGACCATGTGTACTGACCATGGCATTACTGTCCTCCATTGGCCTGCCAACTCTCCTGACCTGAACCCCAAAGAGAATTTGTGGGGTATTGTGAAGAAGAAGCTGAAAGACACCAGACTTAATAATGCAAATGAGCTAAAGGCTGTTATTGAAGCATCCTGGGCATCCATAACACCTCAGCAATGCCACAGACTGATTGCCTCCATGCCAGCCTGCATTGATGCAGTAATCCCTGCAAAAGGATTCCTAACCAAGTACTTAGTGCATTAATTGACATTTTCAAATGTTTGATTTTGTTTTGCTGTTAGAAATATATATTTTTTTACTTGGTTTGAGGAAATATTTTAATTTTTTGAGATAGGATTTTTGAGTTTTCTTAAGCTGGATGCCATAATCAGCAATATTAAAATAATAAAAGGCTTGCAATGAATCCAGAATGTATGATATTTCCATGTTTTTAGTGTCATTAAAGAAAATAAAGGACTTTATCACAATATTCACATTTTCTGAGACAGTCCTGTATAACAAATTGGACCAAGTATATTTCTAACAAAGACAAATCATTATTTCTTCAAGATTTTCCAAAAATGTTTACAAATAAATTCAAAAGACTTTGAAATAAGATTTTAATTTGATTCTAAAGATTTTCTAGATTTGCCGGAATATTTTTTATTTTATTTTAATTATAATAAGTTTGAAGAAATATTTCACAAATATTCTTTGTCAAAAAAACAGAAGCTAAAATGAAGAATCAAATTAAAATGTATTTATTATTCTTTACAATAAAAACAATTAATTTACTTGAACATTGATTTAAATTGTCAGGAAAAAAGAGGAAGGAATTTAAAAGGTAAAAAGGTATATGTGTTTAAAAATCCTAAAATCATTTTAAAGGTTGTATTTTTTCTCAAATATTGTGTTTCTCAAAGTTATAAGAAGCTAAGTAAAAAAAAAAAATGAATTTATTTAAACAAGTGAAGACCAAGTCTTTAAAATATTTTCTTGGAATTTCAAATTCTATTTGAGTTTTGTCTCTCTTAGATTTAAAAATGCCGAGCAAAGCGAGACCAGCTTGCTAGTAAATAAATAACATTTAAAAAATAGAGGCAGCTCACTGGTAAGTGCTGCTATTTGAGCTATTTTTAGAACAGGCCAGCGGGCGACCGCGTTGGTGACCAAACCATGAGCTCTTATTTTGAAGGCGCTAAGAGCGGAAGTGGCGACACGTTGAAAACAAAGGAACTAAAGTGGTCCTCGTGTAAAACTGAGTAAAAAATAACTCTTATTTTGTACTTTTATATAGTATAGGCGACTTATATAAACCCTCGGTTATTATTATAAGCTTATCTTTAGAAAATGAAAAAGCAATTTAAAGCGTTATAAGCTTATCTTTAGAAAATGAAAACGCAATTTAAAGCGACAATGTACGGCCTAACGTGCTTTATGAAACATTTAATCATTAATTAAATAATATTAGCGACTAGTCGTTATAAAGAACGTAGAGTTTAACGAGCGTCACGGAAGCGGGCATAACGGCACTTCCGGTTTCACCGCTAACTTGACTACGTTCAGCTAACTTGACAAAAACCGAAGTGTGTGTAGAAATGTACACAGGACTTACCCAGCGGCGTACGAAGTGTACTCCCAAAGCCGAATTGTGTTCAAATCCCGGTCCTCCGCATAAAGACGATGATTTGTTGGCGTATATTTGCAGTAGACGCCTCAGTCTGCCGGACGTCAACTGCGCCATCTTACTGCTCGCGCTTGGCCGCTCGAGGAGCCTCAACATTGCGCACAAAGACGCAGTCTACAACACAAACAAAAAATCCATAAAAATATTTTTGTTTTGTTGTAAATTACTAACATACTTTTTGGGTGGGGTTAATTTCTTGAAGTAGATTTTAATAAATAAATACAATTTGAGTTAGCCAATGTCCAAAATGCGCATGACTCACGCATTTGTGATGCTTTGAATAATTGCTGATGACGTAGGCGGAAGTGTGAACCCTGCGTCGCCTTCCAGTCAACCGTTCCCCTTTTTTGCTGAATAACTTGACAAGAGTTTGTTTTTGTGTTTCATCGCGCGTGTTTTAGTCTTCTAAACCCGCCAAGGCTCGCTTGTGAGAGGCATGAGCGACAAGAGCTGTGGTCCTGTGGCCCGCGCGGTCCTCCAGCAGTGCCTGCAAGCCCGCCTGCAGGTCAAAGCCGCCCAGGAGAACTCCGACGCAGAATGGGTGGAGGTGACACACTTACTACACACCTTTACTTAGTCCTAATATCACTATTTACTTAGTCCTAATATCACTACTTACTTAGTCCTAATATCACTACTTACTTAGTCCTAATATTACTATGTACTTAGTCCTAATATCACTACTTACTTTGTCCTAATATCACTATTTACTTAGTCCTAATATCACTACTTACTTAGTCCTAATATCACTATTTACTTAGTCCTAATATCACTACTTACTTAGTCCTAATATTACTATGTACTTAGTCCTAATATCACTACTTACTTTGTCCTAATATCACTATTTACTTAGTCCTAATATCACTACTTACTTAGTCCTAATATTACTATGTACTTAGTCCTAATATCACTATGTACTTAGTCCTAATATTACTGTTTACTTAGTCCTAATATTACTATCTACTTAGTCCTAATATTACTATTTACTTAGTCCTAATATCACTCTTTACTTAGTCCTAATATTGCTATTTACTTAGTCCTAATATTGCTATTTACTTAGTCCTAATATTACTATTTACTTAGTCCTAATATCACTCTTTACTTAGTCCTAATATTGCTATTTACTTAGTCCTAATATTACTGTTTACTTAGTCCTAATATTACTACGTACTTAGTCCTAATATTACTATTTACTTAGTCCTAATATCACTACGTACTTAGTCCTAATATTACTATTTACTTAGTCCTAATATTACTATTTACTTAGTCCTAATATCACTATTTACTTAGTCCTAATATCACTATTTACTTAGTCCTGATATTACTATGTACTTAGTCCTAATATCACTACACACGTTTACTTAGTCCTAATATTACTGTTTACTTAGTCCTAATATCACTATTTACTTAGTCCTAATATTACTATGTACTTAGTCCTAATATTACTATTTACTTAGTCTTATTACTATTTACTTAGTCCTAATATCACTACACACGTTTACTTAGTCCTAATATTACTATTTACTTAGTCCTAATATTACTATTTACTTAGTCTTATTACTATTTACTTAGTCCTAATATCACTACACACGTTTACTTAGTCCTAATATTACTATTTACTTAGTCCAAATATCACTATTTACTTAGTCCTAATATCACTATTTACTTAGTCCTAATATCACTATTTACTTAGACTTAATATCACTATTTACTTAGTCCTAATATTACTATTTACTTAGGCCTAATATTACTATTTACTTAGTCCTAATATCACTATTTACTTAGTCCTAATATCACTATTTACTTAGTCCTAATATCACTATTTACTTAGTCCTAATATCACTGTTTACTTAGTCCTAATATTACTATTTACTTAGTCCTAATATTACTACACACATTTACTTAGTCCTAATATTTACTTCCATTTACTTAGTCTAAATATGTATCCACTTCAGAACATTCTAGTCAATGCACGCTACTTTTAAAAAAAAAAAAAAAAAATCCCACAATTACATTTTTCCCCCCAAACAAATATGCAATTTTTCAAAAGGGCCGATGCTAATAACATTAGCATGTTAGCTTTTAGCTAATTTTACAGGTGGACAACTCAGCGTGAAATATGTGGTTACTTAACACATGCTGTTAGCATGTTAGCTTTTAGCTAATTTTACAGGTTAACACTTTGGAGTGAAATGTGTTTAAGTAGCAATGATTGTCTCACGCACACCATTTTTCCTCTGCATTTGTAGCGGTGTGGTAGTAAGTCCACGGGGGTGTGGTAATAAGTCTGTGGGGGTGTGGTAATAAGTACATAGGGGTGTGGTAATAAGTCTGCAGGGGGTGTGGTAAGAAGTCCACGGGGGTCTGGTAATAAGTCCACAGGGGTGTGGTAGTAAGTACGTAGGGGGGTGCTAATAAGTCCGCAGGGGGTGTGGTAAGAAGTCCACAGGTGTCTGGTAATAAGTACGTAGGGGTGTGGTAATAAGTCAGCAGGGGTGTGGTAATAAGTCCACAGGAGTGTGGTAATAATAAGTATGCAGGGGTGTGGTAATAAGTCCACAGGAGTGTGGTAATAATAAGTATGCAGGAGAGAGGTAATAAGTACGCAGGGGTGTGGTAATAAGTACATAGGGGTGTGGTAATAAGTCAGCAGGGGTGTGGTAATAAGTCCGCAGGAGAGTGGTAATAATAAGTATGCAGGGGTGTGGTAATAAGTATGCAGGGGTGTGGTAATAAGTCCGCAGGAGAGTGGTAATAATAAGTATGCAGGGGTGTGGTAATAAGTATGCAGGGGTGTGGTAATAAATCCGCAGGGGTGTGGTAATAAGTACATAGGGGTGTGTTAATAAGTCCGCAGGAGTGTGGTAATAAGTATGCAGGAGAGAGGTAATAAGTATGCAGGGGTGTGGTAAGAAGTACACAGGAGTGTGGTAATAAGTCAGTAGGAGTGTGGTAATAAGTCCGTAGGGGTGTGGTAATAATAAGTATGCAGGAGAGTGGTAATAAGTATGCAGGGGTGTGGTAATAAATCCGCAGGGGTGTGGTAATAAGTCCATAGGGGTGTGTTAATAAGTCCGCAGGAGTGTGGTAATAAGTATGCAGGAGAGAGGTAATAAGTATGCAGGGGTGTGGTAATAAATCCGCAGGAGTGTGGTAATAAGTCCATAGGGGTGTGGTAATAAGTCCGCAGGAGTGTGGTAATAAGTATGCAGGAGAGAGGTAATAAGTATGCAGGAGAAAGGTAATAAGTATGCAGGAGAAAGGTAATAAGTATGCATGGGTGTGGTAATAAGTCCGCAGGAGTGGTAATAAGTATGCAGGGGTGTGGTAATAAGTCTGTAGAGGTGTGGTAGTAAGTTTGTAGGGGTGTGGTAATAATAAGTATGCAGGAGAGAGGTAATAAGTCAGCAGGGGTGTGGTAATAAGTCAGCAGGGGTGTGGTAATAAGTCCTGAATGGTAATGTTCCCGCTGGCAGGTGGGCAGAGGAATGGTGATCTACGTCTGTTTCTTCAAAGGTGCAACAGAAGACATCCTGCCCAAGATGGGTGAGACACATTGTGGTGTTGTTGTGGTGAACTCTCTCTCTCTGGTGTTGTTGTGGTGAACTCTCTCTCTCTGGTGTTGTTGTGGTGATCTATGTGTGTCTGGTGTTGTTGTGGTGAACTCTGTCTCTCTGGTGTTGTTGTGGTGAACTCTCTCTCTCTGGTGTTGTTGTGGTGATCTATGTGTGTCTGGTGTTGTTGTGGTGAACTCTGTCTCTCTGGTGTTGTTGTGGTGAACTCTTGTCTCTCTGGTGTTGTTGTGGTGAAAGCGTCATCACCGCCTCCCTCTGTGTGTGTGTGTGTGTGGTGTTGTTGTGGTGAAAGCGTCATCACCTCCTCCCTGTGTGTGTGTGTGTGGTGTTGTTGTGGTGAAAGCGTCATCACCTCTTCCCTGTGTGTGTGTGTGTGTGTGGTGTTGTTGTGGTGAAAGCGTCATCACCTCTTCCCTGTGTGTGTGGTGTTGTTGTGGTGAAAGCGTCATCACCACCTCCCTGTGTGTGTGTGGTGTTGTTGTGGTGAAAGCGTCATCACCTCTTCCCTGTGTGTGTGGTCCAGTGTCCACGCTGTTGCACCTGCGGCTGTGCGAGTCAGAGTCCGGGAGGATTGTGTCGGCACTGGAGCTGCCCGGCAGCGTGCTGGTGGTGCCACAGGCCACACTGGGCGGAAAAGCCAAGGGGCGGGCCATGCAGTACCACAACAACATCGGGAAAGAAGACGGACTCCGGCTCTACACCGCCTTCGTGTCTCTCTGCCAACAGGAAGTGGCGGCGGCAGAGGTGACGCTGAAACACGGCACCTACGGCAACAGACAGGTGCTGAAGCTGGACACCAACGGGCCTCACACACACCTGCTGGACTTCTGAACCCTCGGCCAAAACAAAGAAAAAGTAAAGCAGCATAAAGCATGCTAACCATCTTTCTTCTCCCATTTTGTTAGCACGTTAGCATGCTAGCTCATTTAGCATGTACACACACCTCAGTCACATCTTGTGATAGCGTGCTAATCATTAGCATTTCAGGGTTAACCTGTTAGCATGTTAGCTCATTTAGCATGTACACACACCTCAGTCACATTTTGTGATAGCGTGCTAATCACTAGCATTTCAGGGTTTACCTGTTAGCATGTTAGCTCATTTAGCATGTACACACACCTCAGTTACATCTTGTGATAGCGTGCTAATCACTAGCATTTCAGGGTTTACCTGTTAGCGTGTTAGCTCATTTAGCATGTACACACACCTCAGTCACATCTTGTGATAGCGTGCTAATCACTAGCATTTCAGGGTTTACCTGTTAGCATGTTAGCTCATTTAGCATGTACACAAACCTCAGTCACATTTTTGATAGCGTGCTAATCACTAGCATTTCAGGGTTTACCTGTTAGCATGTTAGCTCATTTAGCATGTACACACACCTCAGTCACATCTTGTGATAGCGTGCTAATCACTAGCATTTCAGGGTTTACCTGTTAGCATGTTAGCTCATTTAGCATGTACACACACCTCAGTCACATCTTGTGATAGCGTGCTAATCACTAGCATTTCAGGGTTTACCTGTTAGCATGTTAGCTCATTTAGCATGTACACAAACCTCAGTCACATTTTGTGATAGCGTGCTAATCATTAGCATTTAAGGGTTTACCTGTTAGCATGTTAGCTCATTTTGCATGTACACACACCTCAGTTACATCTTGTGATAGCGTGCTAATCACTAGCATTTCAGGGTTTACCTGTTAGCTCATTTAGCATGTACACACACCTCAGTTACATCTTGTGATAGCGTGCTAATCACTAGCCTTTCAGGGTTTACCTGTTAGCATGCTAGCTCATTTAGCATGTACACACACCTCAGTTACATCTTGTGATAGCGTGCTAATCACTAGCATTTCAGGGTTTACCTGTTAGCTCATTTAGCATGTACACACACCTCAGTTACATCTTGTGATAGCGTGCTAATCACTAGCCTTTCAGGGTTTACCTGTTAGCATGCTAGCTCATTTAACATGTACACACACCTCAGTCACATCATTCGACAGTTGTGTCAAGTACCAAGTAAATAGTACTGAGGGTATACGGCTACGCAATTAGCTAAAAAGTTAGCATAATAAAATTAGCATGCCCACAGTTCAAAGTTATAGAGCGCCGAAGTGTATGGCTTTACAAGTTAGCATGCTAATGATACAATGCTAACTGTTATTGTGTCATGTACAAAAATATTTGCTAAAAAGTTAGCATTATAACATTAGCATGCTGACAGTTAACATGTCAAGCACAAAGTTATAAAGCTCTAAGGTGTATGGCTGTAAAATTTGCTCAAAAGTTAGCATTTTACATTAGCATGCTAACAGTTGTGTAAAATAAAGTCAATAGTACTGAGGGCGTACAGCTACAACATTTGCTAAAAGGTTAGCATGATAACATTAGCATGTCAACAGTTAACGTGTCAAGCACAAAGTTATAAAGCTCTAAGGTTTATGGCTGTAAAATTTGCTCAAAAGTTAGCATTTTACATTAGCATGCCAACAGATGTGTCAAATAAAGTCAATAGTACCGAGGGTGTACAGCTACAACATTTGCTAAAAGGTTAGCATGATAACATTAGCATGTCAACAGTTAACGTGTCAAGCACAAAGTTATAAAGCTGTAAGGTTTATGGCTGTAAAATTTGCTCAAAAGTTAGCATTTTACATTATTTGACACATCTGTTGTCATGCTAAAGTCAATAGCACCGAGGGTGTACAGCTACAACATTTGCTAACATGTTAGCATGATAACATTTGCATGCCAACAGTTAACGTGTCAAGCACAATGTTATAAAGCTCTTAAGGTGTATGGCTGTAAAATTGACTAAAGTTAGCATTTTACAATAGCATGCTAACAGTTGTTGTGTCAAGTAAAGTCAATAGTACTGAGTGTATAGCTAAAAAATTAGCTAAAGTGTTAGCATGATAACATTCACATGCCAATGTTATCATGCTAAATTTTTAGCTAATTGTGTAGCTGCATACCCTCAGTACTATTTGCTTCGTACTTGAAACAACTGTTAGCATGCTCAAAAGTTAGCATTTTACAATAACACGCTAACAGTTGTTGTGTCAAGTCAATAGTACTGAGTGTACAGCTAAAAAAATTAGCTAGTGTTAGCATGATAACATTCGCATGCCAATGTTATCATGCTAACACTAGCTAATTTTTTAGCTATACACTCAGTACTATTGACTTTATTTGACACAACAACTGTTAGCGTGCTATTGTAAAATGCAAACTTTTGTTTCAAGTACAAAGTAAATAGTACTGAGTGTACAGCTAAAAAATTAGCTAGTGTTAGCATGATAACATTCGCATGCCAATGTCATCATGTTAACTTTTTAGCTAATTGTGTAGCTGTATATCCTCAGTACTATTTACTTTGTACTTGAAACAACTGTTAGCATGCTCAAAAGTTAGCATTTTACAATAGCACGCTAACAGTTGTTGTGTCAAATAAAGTCAATAGTACTGAGTGTACAGCTAAAAAATTAGCTAAAGTGTTAGCATGATAACATTTGCATGCCAATGTTATCATGCTAACTTTTTAGCTAATTGTGTAGCTTTATACCCTCAGTACTACTTACTTCATACTTGAAACAACAGTTAGCATGCTAATGTTAAAATGCTAACTTTAGTCAATTTTACAGCCATAAATGAAATAACAGTTAGCATGCTAATGTTAAAATGCTAACTTTAGTAAATTTTACAGCCATAAACCTTAGAGCCTTATAACTTTGTGCTTGACACGTTAACTGTTTGCATGCTAATGTCATCATGCTAACATGTTAGCAAACAGTTAACACGTTAACAGTTAGCATGCTAATGTTAAAATGCTAACTTTAGTAAATTTTACAGCCATAAACCTTAGAGCTTTGTAACTTTGTGCTTGACACGTTAACTGTTTGCATGCTAATGTCATCATGCTAACATGTTAGCAAATGTAGCTGCACACCCTCAGTACTATTGACTTTATTTGACGCAACAACTGTTAGCATTCTTGCTGTTATCGCGTCAGAAGTGAAACACTTGCTCATTTGGAGACTCCGTTTATGTCGTTAACCGACGCTATTTGACTAGCCAGCTAACTGGCAGCATTTCCATCCAATTTTCCACCAAATCTTTTTCATCAGAATTTATTTAGCGCCTCTTTCCAGAAAGCCAAAGTGCTGTACATCCTTCACCCGGTCCACGAGTACCAAGTACTCACCGTGTAATGCTGTTGGGGCTAAAAGCTCATTTAGCGTGTAGCCTAGCATTAGCGATCAATGATTACGATCAATGATCCGAAATAGTAAGATGCAAAATCAAGGAAAGCGGGAATGAAGCTGGGTGAAAGTCCTGAATGGGAGAAAAGAGGAGTACTCATCGGTCTCCCTCCCACACGCAGTTGCACTCCCGCAGGGGGTTCCTCAGGCGCATGGCGGTGACCACGGTGATGCGGTTGGCCGACATGCCCCGCAGCTGGTTGATGAGCCCCTGCACGGTGGGGCTGGGCCAGGGGTGTCCGTTCAGGTAGTCCCTCAGGATGAAGGAGCGCTCCACCAGCAGCTCCAGCCGCTCCAGGTGCCGCAGGCGGTGGAGGCTCAGCAGGTCCTTCTCCGGCTCCCGGCGGAAGAACCTGCGAGGCCAGAGAGCGCGGGGGATCAGCGGGCGGTGGAGGGAGACCCGGGGCGGGGAGAGGGGGACTTCACCTGATGCGCAGAGTCTTGAGCTGGGGGAACAGCATGGGGATGCGGCGACACAGGCTGCCGCTGGAGCGGTTCTGCTCGATGTCCAGGTGCTCCAGGGACAGGACCTTGGGGGCGATGGAGTCCAGGTCCTTGAGAGTGATGGCCACGCGCAGAGTCAGGCTGGTCACGCTGGCGGGGATGGTGGTGGTGTAGACCGCCAGGGAGTTCCCACCTGTCTCGGAGCAGGGGGGACACACGCACTAAAGTCAGCGCCAAATACCCAGATTCTTCTTCATTGATCCATTCGTTCAGATTACTTTGCCAGAACCCATTCCGATTGGAATCGAGACATTAGTGTCTGAATCAAATCGGATCGTGAGGTGCCAAACAATCTCAGTTTATCGAATATTAGGTTAGAAGGGTAGTATCAGTCTAGCACACACTAAACTCCATTCACATCCCGATTCTTATCAATTACAGTCTTGGAAAGTGATTACAAACATTCGGAATCGAATCATCACCAGAGGAATCGGATCGTTGGGTGCCCCAACAATCTCACCTTATTGAATATGTGCGGGAAAAAAAATCGATTCACGTCCGAATCCCGATTCTTAAAGGGGAACATTATCAGCAGACCTAAGTAAGCGTCAATATACACCTTGATGGTGCAGAAAAAACACCAGCTATTTTTTTAACCGATTTCCGAACTCTAAATGGGTGAATTTTGGCGAATTAAACGCCTTTCTGTTTATCGCGCTGGAGGCGATGACGTCAGAATGTGACGTCGCCGAGGTAACACACCCGCCATTTTCATTTTCAACACATTACAAACACCGGGTCTCAGCTCTGTTATTTTCCGTTTTTTTGACTATTTTTTGGAACCTTGGCGACATCATGCCTGGTGGGTGTGTTGTCGGAGGGTGTAACAACACTAACAGGGAGGGATTCAAGTTGCACCACTGGCAAGAAATCTGCCGCCAGACCCCCATTGAATGTACCAAAGTGTCTCCACATTTGACCGGCGATGCTAAAGCAGACGTGGCACAGAGATGTATGGATAACCTGCAGATGCATTTGCAACGATAAAGTCAACGAAATCACAAAGGTGAGTTTTGTTGATGTTGACTGCCAGCTAATCGATGCTAACATGCTACGCTAATCGATGCTAACATGCTATTTACCGGCGGTGCTAAAGCAGACATAGCACAGAGATGTATGGATAACCTGCAGATGCATTTGCAACGATAGTCAACGAAATCACAAAGGCGAGCTTTATTGATGTTGACTGCCAGCTAATCGATGCTAACATGCTATGCTCATCGATGCTAACATGCTACGCTAATCGGCTCTAACATGCTATTTACCGGCGGTGCTAAAGCAGACATGGCACAGAGATGTATGGATAACCTGCAGATGCATTTGCAACGATAAAGTCAACGAAATCACAAAGGCGAGTTTTATTGATGTTGACTGCCAGCTAATCGATGCTAACATGCTATGCTAATCGATGCTAACATGCTATTTACCGGCGGTGCTAAAGCAGACATGGTACAGAGATGTATGGATAACCTGCAGATGCATTTGCAACGATAAAGTCAACGAAATCACAAAAGGTGAGCTTTATTGATGTTGACTGCCAGCTAATTGATGCTAACATGCTACGCTAATCGATGCTAACATGCTATTTACCGGCGGTGCTAAAGCAGACATGGCACAGAGATGTATGGATAACCTGCAGATGCATTTGCAACAATAGTCAAAGAAATCACAAAGGCGAGTTTTATTGATGTTGACTGCCAGCTAATCGATGCTAACATGCTACGCTAATCGATGCTAACATGCTATTTACCGGCGGTGCTAAAGCAGACATGGCACAGAGATGTATGGATAACCTGCAGATGCATTTGCAACGATAGTCAACGAAATCACAAAGGTGAGTTTTACTGATGTTGACTGCCAGCTAATCGATGCTAACATGCCACGCTAATCGATGCTAACATGCTATTTACCGGCGGTGCTAGAGCAGACATGGCACAGAGATGTATGGATAACCTGCAGATGCATTTGCAACGATAGTCAACGAAATCACAAAGGCGAGTTTTATTGATGTTGACTGCCAGCTAATCGATGCTAACATGCTACGCTAACTGATGCTAACATGCTATTTACCGGCGGTGCTAAAGCAGACATGGCACAGAGATGTATGGATAACCTGCAGATGCATTTGCAACGATAGTCAACGAAATCACAA
The DNA here is from genome assembly GCF_033978795.1 of Nerophis ophidion. Lineage (NCBI taxonomy): Eukaryota > Metazoa > Chordata > Actinopteri > Syngnathiformes > Syngnathidae > Nerophis > Nerophis ophidion. The sequence continues at coordinate 1,408,511 of NC_084634.1, read as the reverse complement.
AGGCGAGTTTTATTGATGTTGATGCTAATCGATGCTAACATGCTATTTACCGGCGGTGCTAAAGCAGACATGGCACAGAGATGTATGGATAACCTGCAGATGCATTTGCACCGATAGTCAACGAAATCACAAAGGTGAGCTTTATTGATGTTGACTGCCAGCTAATCGATGCTAACATGCTATGCTAATCGATGCTAACATGCTACGCTAATCGGCTCTAACATGCTATTTACCGGCGGTGCTAAAGCAGACATGGCACAAAGATGTATGGATAACCTGCAGATGCATTTGCAACGATAGTCAACGAAATCACAAAGGTGAGTTTTATTGATGTTGATGCTAATGGATGCTAACATGCTATTTACCGGCGGTGCTAAAGCAGACATGGCACAGAGATGTATGGATAACCTGCAGATGCATTTGCACCGATAGTCAACGAAATCACAAAGGTGAGTTTTATTGATGTTGACTGCCAGCTAATCGATGCTAACATGCTATGCTAATCGATGCTAACATGCTACGCTAATCGCCGCTAACATGCTATTTACCGGCGGTGCTAAAGCAGACATGGCACAGAGATGTATGGATAACCTGCAGATGCATTTGCAACGATAGTCAACGAAATCACAAAGGAGAGTTTTATTGATGTTGATGCTAATCGATGCTAACATGCTATTTACCGGCGGTGCTAAAGCAGACATGGCACAGAGATGTATGGATAACCTGCAGATGCATTTGCAACGATAGTCAACGAAATCACAAAGGTGAGTTTTATTGATGTTGATGCTAATGGATGCTAACATGCTATTTACCGGCGGTGCTAAAGCAGACATGGCACAGAGATGTATGGATAACCTGCAGATGCATTTGCAACGATAGTCAACGAAATCACAAAGGTGAGTTTTATTGATGTTGACTGCCAGCTAATCGATGCTAACATGCTATGCTAATCGATGCTAACATGCTACGCTAATCGCCGCTAACATGCTATTTACCGGCGGTGCTAAAGCAGACATGGCACAGAGATGTATGGATAACCTGCAGATGCATTTGCAACGATAGTCAACGAAATCACAAAGGCGAGTTTTATTGATGTTGACTGCCAGCTAATTGATGCTAACATGCTACGCTAATCGATGCTAACATGCTATTTACCGGCGGTGCTAAAGCAGACATGGCACAGAGATGTATGGATAACCTGCAGATGCATTTGCAACTATATTACGTTTCCTTCCACCCACATTTAATGCGAAACAAACACTTACCAATTGACGGATTTAAGTTGCTCCAGTGTCAAAAGATGCGAAAGTCCTGATCGTTTGGTCCGCACATTTTACCGGCGATGCTAACGCAGCTATTCGGCCATGCTATGGCTATGAATAGCGTCAATAGCTTCAGTTTCTTCTTCAATATTTTCATACTCCAACCATCTGTTTCAATACATGCGTAATCTGTTGAATCGCTTAAGTCGCTGAAATCCGAGTTTGAATCCGAGCTAATGTCGCTATATCTTGCTGTGGTATTCCCATTGTTTGTTTACATTGGCAGCACTGTGTGACGTCACAGGGAAATGGCCAGTGTCTTCGCAGAGAGTCGAAAATAAGGCACTTTAAAGCTTTATTTAGGGATATTCCGAGACCGGTAACATTTTCAAAACAACTTCAAAAAATACAACAAGCCACTGGGAACTGATTTTTACTGTTTTTAACCCTTTTGAAATTGTGATAATGTTCCCTTTTAATCTACTCATTATTTTTGAAAATCGATTAAAAGCTGAAAAATCGATTCTGAATCGAATCTTCAGCCCAGGAATGGAATGAAGACATTAGTGTTCAAAGATTCACACCTCAAATTACAAATGTGGGTATCGGTCTGATACCAAGTAGTTATAGGGGCAGTATCAGTATAAATACGCACACACAACAACAAAAAAATCGATTCACATCCGGATCTTGATTCTTATCAATTACATTCTTAGAAAGTGATTACAAATTGAAAATCCATTCTGAATCGAATCATTACCAGAGGACTTGGATCATTGGGTCCAAACAATCACACCTTATTGAATATGTTGGGGGTGTGGCAAAAAAAAAAATCGATTCACATCCGAATCCCGATTCTGAATCTATTCATTATTTTAGAAAATCGATTAAAAGCTGAAAATCGATTCTGGATCGAATCTTCAGCCCAGGAATGGAATGAAGACATTAGTGTTCAAAGATTCACACCTCAAATTACAAATGTGGGTATCGGTCTGATACCAAGTAGTTATAGGGGCAGTATCAGTATGAATAGACATACACAACAACAACAACAAAAAAATCGATTCACATCCGGATCTTGATTCTTATCAATTACATTCTTAGAAAGTGATTACAAATTGAAAATCCATTCTGAATCGAATCATTACCAGAGGACTTGGATCATTGGATGTCCAAACAATCACACCTTATTGAATATGTTGGGGGTGTGGCAAAAAAAAAATTGATTCACATCCGAATCCCGATTCTGAATCTATTCATTATTTTAGAAAATCGATTAAAAGCTGAAAATCGATTCTGGATCGAATCTTCAGCCCAGGAATCGAATGATTTGTGTTCAAATAGTCACACGCCGAATTACAAATGTGGGTATCGGTCTGATACCAAGTAGTTATAGGGGCAGTATCAGTATGAATAGGCAAAAAAAAAAAAAAAAAAAAAAAAATCGATTCAAATCAGGATCCCGATTCCTAATCTCTTCATGTCCTTTAGAAAAACAATTGAAAGCTGAAAAATCGATTCTGGATCGAATCTTCAACCCAGGAATGGAATGAAGACATTAGTGTTCAAAGATTCACACCTCAATTACAAATGTGGGTATCGGTCCGATACCAAGTAGTTATAGGGGCAGTATCAGTATGTATAGGCACACACACACAAAAAAAATATATATATATATATCGATTTACATCCGAATCTCGATTCTTATCAATTACATTCTTAGAAAGTGATTACAAATTGAAAATCCATTCTGAATCGAATCATTACTAGAGGAATTGGATCATTGGATGTCCAAACAATCACACCTTATTGAATATGTTGGGGGTGCGGCAAAAAAAAAATCGATTCACATCTGAATCCCGATTCTGAATCTATTCATTATTTTAGAAAATCGATTAAAAGCTGAAAATCGATTCTGGATCGAATCTTCAGCCCAGGAATCGAATCATTTGTGTTCAAATAGTCACACGCCGAATTACAAATGTGGGTATCGGTTTGATACCAAGTAGTTATAGGGGCAGTATCAGTATGAATAGGCACAAAAAAAAAAAAAAAAATCGATTCAAATCAGGATCCCGATTCCTAATCTCTTCATGTCCTTTAGAAAAACAATTGAAAGCTGAAAAATCAATTCTGGATCGAATCTTCACCCCAGGAATGGGATGGAGACATTAGTGTTCAAAGATTCACACCTCAAATTACAAATGTGGGTATCGGTCTGATACCAAGTAGTTATAGGGGCAGTATCAGTATGAATAGGCACACACAAAGTAAAAAAAATGGTTTCACATCTGAATGTGGTGTGGGTTCACAGAGTGTGGCACATATTAGTTAGAGTGTTCAAGTTGTTTATATCACAAGCATCAGTGTAAAAGGTATGGCTGATGACCAAGTGTGCATTGCATTCTCGTATGAGAATCAGCAAAATGCATGACAGCATGCTGTTAAGGTGGTCATGATGACATGTTGTAGAGCAGTGGTCCCCAACCACTGGGCCGCGGCCGCAGAATTATTATTTTTTTTTATTTATTTTTTTTTATATCACACTCAATTTTTTACTGCATTCCATTGGTAAGTGCAGGAGTGAGAAGAGGTTTTAAAATGATTAGCTCCTGCTTACTTTTACCGCATGCCTTGAATAAGTGCAGGAGTGAGAAGAGGTTTTAAATTAATTAGCTCCTGCTTACTTTTACCGAAAGCCTTGAATAAGTGCAGGAGTGAGAAGAGGTTTTAAAATGATTAGCTCCTGCTTACTTTTACCACATGCCTTGAATAAGTGCGGGAGTGAGAAGAGGTTTTAAAATGATTAGCTCCTGCTTACTTTTACCACATGCCTTGAATAAGCGCGGGAGTGAGAAGAGGTTTTAAAATGATTAGCTCCTGCTTACTTTTACCACATGCCTTGAATAAGTGCAGGAGTGAGAAGAGGTCTTAAAATGATTAGCTCCTGCTTACTTTTACCACATGCCTTGAATAAGTGCAGGAGTGAGAAGAGGTTTTAAACTAATTAGCGCCCCCCCGGCGAATATTCAAGGACATACAGTTTATACTTGGAATAGACCGTGCAACTAATCATATCCTGTAAGTTGCAGTTAAAATCGGGCCCACATTAACTCTTATGGTCCACATTCTTGGTGCTGGTGACGTGGCTTCTTGGTCCAGGTCTGAAGGACCACAGCAGATATGAAGTCTGAGTCCAGGGAGGAACATTCCAGGCCTGGATGAAGACACCTCATTGTGATGTACATTGCAGCAAGGACCGCCCCGTGTTGAACACTAGCTACTAGGAGGGACAGACAGCACTCAGACACATTGTGTATACAATTGTATACAATAGGACTCGAACCTGAGTAGGTATTGTGGACAACATTGGGACTTTTGCACACTTTTCTCCCCCTTCTCGTAGGACTTGGTTGGGCGTTTTTTGGACATTTTCGGCGTCCCGGGACTTGAGGGACTCGAACCTACGTAGGTATTTTGGACAAAATTGGGACTTTGCCGACTTTTCTCCCCCCCTCCCCACGGGACTTGGCTGGGTTCGTTTTGGATATTTTGGGGGTCCCGGGACTTGCACGTCAGACTTGTGGGATTTGAACCTGGCTAGATATTTTTGACAAAATCGGGACTTTTTCCGACATTTCTCACTTTACTCCACCCCTTCCCGTGAGACTTGGCTGGGTGATTTTTGGACATTTTGGGCGTCCTGGGACTTGTGAGACTCGAACCTGGGTAGGTATTTTGGACAAAATTGGGACTTTTTCCGACATTTCTCCCTTTACTCCACCCCTTCCCGTGAGACTTGGCTGGGTGTTTGGACATTTTGGGCGTCCTGGGACTTGAGGGACTCGAACCTGGGTAGGTATTTTGGACAAAATTGGGACTTTTTCCGACACTTCTCACTTTACTCCACCCCTTCCCGTGGGACTTGGCTGGGCACGTTTTGGACATTTTCATAAAGTTTAGGTCTCGTCCTGGGACTTGCGCTGCCGGTGGCGGGACTCGAACCTGGGTAGAAATTTTGGACAAAATTGGGACTTTTTCCGATTTTTCTCACTCTTCCCTCCCTTTGGACATTTTGGGCGTCCCGGGACTTGTGAGACTCTAACCTGGGTAGGTATTTTGGACAAAATCGGGACTTTTTCCGACATTTCTCACTTTACTCCACCCCTTCCCGTGAGACTTGGCTGGGTGTTTGGACATTTTGGGCGTCCTGGGACTTGTGAGACTCTAACCTGGGTAGGTATTTTGGACAAAATCGGGACTTTTTCCGACATTTCTCACTTTACTCCACCCCTTCCCGTGAGACTTGGCTGGGTGTTTGGACATTTTGGGCGTCCTGGGACTTGAGGGACTCGAACCTGGGTAGGTATTTTGGACAAAATTGGGACTTTTTCCGACACTTCTCACTTTACTCCACCCCTTCCCGTGGGACTTGGCTGGGCACGTTTTGGACATTTTCATAAAGTTTAGGTCTCGTCCTGGGACTTGCGCTGCCGGTGGCGGGACTCGAACCTGGGTAGAAATTTTGGACAAAATTGGGACTTTTTCCGATTTTTCTCACTCTTCCCTCCCTTTGGACATTTTGGGCGTCCCGGGACTTGTGAGACTCTAACCTGGGTAGGTATATTGGACAAAATCGGGACTTTTTCCGACATTTCTCACTTTACTCCACCCCTTCCCGTGGGACTTGGCTGGGTGATTTTTGGACATTTTGGGCGTCCTGGGACTTGAGGGACTCGAACCTGGGTAGGTATTTTGGACAAAATTGGGACTTTTTCCGACACTTCTCACTTTACTCCACCCCTTCCCGTGGGACTTGGCTGGGCACGTTTTGGACATTTTCATAAAGTTTAGGTCTCGTCCTGGGACTTGCGCTGCCGGTGGCGGGACTCGAACCTGGGTAGAAATTTTGGACAAAATTGGGACTTTTTCCGATTTTTCTCACTCTTCCCTCCCTTTGGACATTTTGGGCGTCCCGGGACTTGTGAGACTCTAACCTGGGTAGGTATATTGGACAAAATTGGGACTTTTTCCGACATTTCTCACTTTACTCCACCCCTTCCCGTGGGACTTGGCTGGGTGTTTGGACATTTTGGGCGTCCTGGGACTTGAGGGACTCGAACCTGGGTAGGTATTTTGGACAAAATTGGGACTTTTTCCGACATTTCTCCCTTTACTCCACCCCTTCCCGTGGGACTTGGCTGGGTGTTTGGACATTTTGGGCGTCCTGGGACTTGAGGGACTCGAACCTGGGTAGGTATTTTGGACAAAATTGGGACTTTTTCCGACACTTCTCACTTTACTCCACCCCTTCCCGTGGGACTTGGCTGGGCACGTTTTGGACATTTTCATAAAGTTTAGGTCTCGTCCTGGGACTTGCGCTGCCGGTGGCGGGACTCGAACCTGGGTAGAAATTTTGGACAAAATTGGGACTTTTTCCGATTTTTCTCACTCTTCCCTCCCTTTGGACATTTTGGGCGTCCCGGGACTTGTGAGACTCTAACCTGGGTAGGTATTTTGGACAAAATCGGGACTTTTTCCGACATTTCTCACTTTACTCCACCCCTTCCCGTGAGACTTGGCTGGGTGTTTGGACATTTTGGGCGTCCTGGGACTTGAGGGACTCGAACCTGGGTAGGTATTTTGGACAAAATTGGGACTTTTTCCGACACTTCTCACTTTACTCCACCCCTTCCCGTGGGACTTGGCTGGGCACGTTTTGGACATTTTCATAAAGTTTAGGTCTCGTCCTGGGACTTGCGCTGCCGGTGGCGGGACTCGAACCTGGGTAGAAATTTTGGACAAAATTGGGACTTTTTCCGATTTTTCTCACTCTTCCCTCCCTTTGGACATTTTGGGCGTCCCGGGACTTGTGAGACTCTAACCTGGGTAGGTATATTGGACAAAATCGGGACTTTTTCCGACATTTCTCACTTTACTCCACCCCTTCCCGTGGGACTTGGCTGGGTGTTTGGACATTTTGGGCGTCCTGGGACTTGAGGGACTCGAACCTGGGTAGGTATTTTGGACAAAATTGGGACTTTTTCCGACATTTCTCACTTTACTCCACCCCTTCCCGTGGGACTTGGCTGGGTGTTTGGACATTTTGGGCGTCCTGGGACTTGAGGGACTCGAACCTGGGTAGGTATTTTGGACAAAATTGGGACTTTTTCCGACATTTCTCACTTTACTCCACCCCTTCCCGTGAGACTTGGCTGGGTGATTTTTGGACATTTTGGGCGTCCTGGGACTTGAGGGACTCGAACCTGGGTAGGTATTTTGGACAAAATTGGGACTTTTTCCGACACTTCTCACTTTACTCCACCCCTTCCCGTGGGACTTGGCTGGGTGTTTGGACATTTTCATAAAGTTTAGGTCTCGTCCTGGGACTTGCGCTGCCGGTGGCGGGACTCGAACCTGGGTAGAAATTTTGGACAAAATTGGGACTTTTTCCGATTTTTCTCACTCTTCCCTCCCTTTGGACATTTTGGGCGTCCCGGGACTTGTGGGACTCCAACCTGGGTAGGTATATTGGACAAAATTGGGACTTTTGCCAACTTTTCTCCCCCCTTTCCATGGGACTTGGCTGGGCACATTTTGGGTGTCCCGGGACTTGCACTGCCGGTGGCGTGACTCGAACCTGGGTAGGCATTTTGGACAAAATTGGGACTTTTTCCGACTATTCTCACTCTTCCCCCCTTTGGACATTTTGGGCCTCCCGGGACTTGAGGGACTCTAACCTTGGTAGGTATTTTGGACAAAATTGGGATTTTTGCCATCTTTTCTCACTTTCTCTCCACCCCCCCTTCCCATGGGATTTGACTGGGCGCGTTTTGGACATTTTGGGCATCCCAGGACTTGCGCGGCTGGCGGCGGGACTTGTGGGACTCCAACCTGGATAGGTATTTTGAACAAAATTGGGACTTTAGACAACTTTTCTCACTTTCTCTCCACCCCTTCCCATGGGACTTGACTGGGCGCGTTTTGGACATTTTGCACGTCCTGGGACTTGGGGGACTCCAACCTGGGCAGGTATTTTGGACAATACTTCTGATTTCAAGTGTATACATTGTGTCCTCTAAACGTCTTCTGGCTCCAGATGAAATGAATAGCAAAACACTTTCCACTCACCTTAGTGTTTACCATCAAGTCTTTCTTTTGACAGCCCCTCGCGCTAAAGTTGTCCGAGTGCAAACTGAGGCAGTATTTGTCGGTGATAAAACTGTCGTCGAATCAAAATTTACGACCAAATAATTTACGGCAAATATAAACAAAACACCGGTGGGAAGTGATAATCGATAAAATACAAGAAAAAAGCCAACTGGGCAGTAAATTGCGCGTCCTTTTTGATTTCAATGCGTAAAAAGACCCAAAAAGTGCGTTAACGCCAACACTGAGTTCGATCCTGGCAAAAACTCACCGATGATGCTGAGAGACTCCAGGTTCTTGAGGGGAGTCAGCCAGGAGGTCAGGCGACAGTCCACGCCATCCCGGATGTACCTGTAGCGCACCGTCAGCGAACGCAGCGAGGTCAGGCTCCAGAGGGCCGTCTCGGGCAGGATGGTCTCGGGGTAGTCCACTAGCTCCAAGGTGGTCAGGGCCGGGCCGCCGTACTGGGAGCCTGAGAAAGGCGGGTCGATGAAAAGCTTGCACGTGACAATACGAGGACGGTGTTTACCTGGATGCCGAGGGTCCGGGGGGCTCAGGTAGTCATCCGGCAGAGGTTCCTGGGGCTCCCCCCGCATCCCCCACGAGAGGTGTTTGAGCTTCTTCAGGCGCACCATCATGTGGTGGAAGTCCTCACGGGGCACGGGGCGCACCTTGTCCAGGCCGTAGCCCTGCTGGTGGAAGAGCAGGTAGCGCAGGTTGCCGAGCTGCGACACGGCCGCGACGAAGGCCACGGTGCACGGCAGGCTGACGTTGCACACGCTCAGGTGCGTCAGCCGCTCCTTCAGGTGGGCGATCAGGCCGGGGCCCAACATGGGCTCCGTCCAGGTGGTGTCCCGCACGCCCACGTCCCTGATGTCCGGGAACTGCATCAGGTGGTCCAGGTACTTCTGCTTGTAGACCCGCCCGCCGTCCACGAACACGATGGCGGTGAGCGTCGGCAGGAACTTGACCAGCCGCCGCCACTCCTTCCGCCGGAGGTGGCGCACCGCCACCCGGGTCAGCTTGCGCTGGCGCAGGGTGTCCCAGAAGCCGAAGGTGTAGCGGCGCAGCTCCGTCAGCACCACCGTGTACCTCCTCCACAGGTAGGGGTGGTCCACCAGCTTCTTCAGGGCTCGGCAGCAGCCGCGGACGGCGTGCTTCTCCTCCGTGCTCAGGTAGCTGAACACCGACACCCACAGCTCCGGCGGCATCTGCGGCAGCTCCGACATCTTGGCCGCCCCCACCAACCCCGCCCGGTCAAGTCCGAGAGCGAGGCTCCCTCATGGAAGCTAATAAGTCCACTTGGATTAATTCACCATTAAGTGCTGTTAATACTGGCTAAATGCCCGGATGTTGCACTACTGCCAAATGCCCGGATGTTCCACTTACTAGCGAAATGCCCGGATGTTCCACTTACTAGCGAAATGCCCGGATGTTCCACTACTGCACCTTTAATAAGGTACAATCGTCACTTAGGAGAGTTCACCACTAATTGATGTTAATTCTGGCTAAATGGCCGGATCTTCCTCCTTCAAGGAGGTGAAATTGTTACCTAGGAACATTTTAAACTGACTTAAGCTCCCTGGACGAGGTCAGGTTAGCCTAGCCTAGCATGCGCGGCTATATTGTCACACTTGACATATCGCGCCTTAAGATCTCTTCTCAGAGCACACGCCAGCATCAACGAGTCCGACTTTGTCGCGCACCGCGTTTTTATATCTCATCGTAGCAAACAACGCTGGCTTTGTAGCCGTCCATTAATGATGACGTCAGAGGCCTACAAGAGCGCGGCGGGCTTTAGTCGCCATTTCATTAAAGTCGACGACGACAAGCGCGACTTTTTATAAAAAAAACGCTTTCCTTGTTGCCGCCGACAGCGAAAAAAATGTCGAGTAAATGCGGAATAAATTTACCAAAGGGCCTCTGTTGTCGAGGAGGATGCCATCTTGACGTTAGGCACTCAGCGTTCTTTCACAGTGCGCATGTGCGGCGGTGCCGACGTCATCGCAATACAAATAAGCGTCAGGTTGACAGTGCGCATGTGCGGGGGTGCTGACGTCTTCCCGATATTTTATTTAAAAAATAAAAAGCGTCCTTTCCACAAATGTGCCCTTCCTCGCTTTTTACTTTAAAAACGCGTGTTGATCACATTTGCTACTTTTTATGATTTTCAGGGTAAAAGTTGATTTTCAAGAAAAAAAATGTGGTAAAAGTTGATTTTCAAGGAGAAAAAAAGATTTTCAAGACAAAAAAAATGGTTTTCTTTTTTTTTTTTTCATTTTATTTTTATTGACATCCAGCATCAGACATTTCCATCCACTAAGTCAGTGGTCCCCTCTTCTCACTCCTGCACTTACCAAAGGCATGCGGTAAAAGTAAGCATGGACTAATTATTTTAAAACCTCTTCTCACCCCAGCACTTACCAAAGGTATGCAGTAAAAATTTGAGTGTGATGTAAGCTTGGACCTAAAATCTTACTGAATAGATCTTAATCTTCTTCCCTTTATGCGATTTCAAATTACCGGTATCGAAATCAGCCTAATCCATTTTCAAAATGATGACAGGGGAAGTGTCACGAGTTTGATGAGGCGGTAATACTAAGCGTGAGCTAATATATATATATATATATATATTTTTTTTTTAATCATTAAATCAACACAAAAAACACCATATATACATTATATATCAATACAGATCGATACAGTCTGCACCGATACCGTCCGTAAGCACACATAATTGTATTTCTTTATGAAAATAAATAAAAATAATATAATAATAATAAACAGAAAAAAAATAAAATAAATATAAACATACACTTATATGTATAAATACAGATATAGGAGTAGTATTTTTCTTCTTTTTTTAAACAGTACACTAAGTAAAAAAATGATTTTCAATGAAAAAAATGACTTTCAAGGTAAAAGTTGAAAGTTTGTCAACATTATTATGCTCCAGGAAAAATGTTTTCTACTTAAATGTCAATTTAAGAAAGTATGGCCTTCATTTCCTAATTGGCTTCATGTTTTATAATCATTAATCACATTTTGGAGGATGATTAAAAGTACAAAAGCCTTTAAATTGATATCTTTGTTAAAAACATTTAAAGTGATTTAGGTGGTCTTTTTACTTTTTAGTATTATTACTCTGTTTTTGTTTTCTTTCCATGTGAATTATAAAAGTATGTTTGTTGTTCAATAAAAAATGAAAATACAATAAAACTTTAAACCCTTTTTTTTTTTTAACTTTTATTTATAGTCTTCAAGATTCACAACATTAACATCGAAGCAAAGACATAAGAATAATAATCAAAACAAGTACAGAAACAGTACAAAAACTGCACCAGGGTTGATATCTTTGTTAAAAACATTTAAAGTGATTTAGGTAGCCCTTTTTGTCTTGTACTTTTTAGTATTATTACGCTCTGTTTTTGTTTTCTTTCCATGTGAATTATAAAAGTATGTTTGATGTTCAATAAAACAAAAACAAACTTTAAAACACTTTAAAAAAACAACAACTTTATTTATAGTCTTCAAAATTTACAACATTAACATCGAAGCAGACATAATAATAATCAAAACAAGTACAGAAACAGTACAAAAACTGCACCAGGGTTTGATATCTTTGTTAAAAACATTTAAAGTGATTTAAGTAGCCCTTTTTGTATTTATACTTTTTAGTATTATTACGCTGTGTTTTTGTTTTCTTTCCAGTGTGAATTATAAAAGTATGTTTGTTGTTCAATAAAAACAAAAAAAAAAACTTTAAAACACTTAAAAAAAACAACTTTATTTATAGTCTTCAAAATGTACAACATTAACATCGAAGCAAAGACATAATAATAATCAAAACCAGTACAAAAACAGCACCAGGGGTTGAAAACTCAAAGTAACTAAAATATGCAAAATATATATCCATCCATCCTTTTCTACCGCTTGTCCCTTTTGGGGGTGCCACATTTGGTATTTTTTGTTTTTTATAAAGGACTGTAACACAAAAATGTTTGTCAACATTATTATGCTCCAGGCAAAATGTTTTCTACATCCATCCATTTTTCTCTTCTGCTTAGTCACGTCTTGATCTCTGCTTAGTCACGTCTTGATCTCTGTTTAGTCACGTCTTGATCTCTGTTTAGTCACGTCTTGATCTCTGTTTAGTCACGTCTTGATCTCTGCTTAGTCACGTCTTGATCTCTGCTTAGTCACGTCTTGATCTCTGTTTAGTCACGTCTTGATCTCTGTTTTGTCACGTCTTGATCTCTGCTTAGTCACGTCTTGATCTCTGCTTAGTCACGTCTTGATCTCTGCTTAGTCACGTCTTGATCTCTGTTTAGTCACGTCTTGATCTCTGCTTAGTCACGTCTTGATCTCTGCTTAGTCTTGTCTTGATCTCTGCTTAGTCACGTCTTGATCTCTGTTTAGTCACGTCTTGATCTCTGCTTAGTCACGTCTTGATCTCTGCTTAGTCACATCTTGAACTCTGTTTAGTCACGTCTTGATCTCTGCTTAGTCACGTCTTGATCTCTGCTTAGTCTTGTCTTGATCTCTGCTTAGTCACGTCTTGATCTCTGTTTTGTCACGTCTTGATCTCTGCTTAGTCACGTCTTGATCTCTGCTTAGTCACGTCTTGATCTCTGCTTAGTCACGTCTTGATCTCTGTTTAGTCACGTCTTGATCTCTGCTTAGTCACGTCTTGATCTCTGCTTAGTCACATCTTGATCTCTGTTTAGTCACGTCTTGATCTCTGCTAAGTCATGTCTTGATCTCTGTTTAGTCACGTCTTGATCTCTGCTTAGTCACGTCTTGATCTCTGCTTAGTCACGTCTTGATCTCTGCTTAGTCACGTCTTGATCTCTGCTTAGTCACGTCTTGATCTCTGCTTAGTCTTGTCTTGATCTCTGCTTAGTCACGTCTTGATCTCTGTTTAGTCACGTCTTGATCTCTGCTTAGTCACGTCTTGATCTCTGCTTAGTCACATCTTGAACTCTGTTTTGTCACGTCTTGATCTCTGCTTAGTCACGTCTTGATCTCTGTTTAGTCACGTCTTGATCCCTGTTTAGTCACGTCTTGATCTCTGCTTAGTCACGTCTTGATCTCTGCTTAGTCTTGTCTTGATCTCTGCTTAGTCACGTCTTGATCTGTTTAGTCACGTCTTGATCTCTGCTTAGTCACGTCTTGATCTCTGCTTAGTCACATCTTGAACTCTGTTTAGTCACGTCTTGATCTCTGCTTAGTCACGTCTTGATCTCTGCTTAGTCTTGTCTTGATCTCTGCTTAGTCACGTCTTGATCTCTGTTTAGTCACGTCTTGATCCCTGTTTAGTCACGTCTTGATCTCTGTTTAGTCACGTCTTGATCTCTGCTTAGTCACATCTTGATCTCTGTTTTGTCACGTCTTGATCTCTGCTTAGTCACGTCTTGATCTCTGTTTAGTCACGTCTTGATCCCTGTTTAGTCACGTCTTGATCTCTGCTTAGTCACGTCTTGATCTCTGCTTAGTCTTGTCTTGATCTCTGCTTAGTCACGTCTTGATCTCTGTTTAGTCACGTCTTGATCTCTGCTTAGTCACGTCTTGATCTCTGCTTAGTCACATCTTGAACTCTGTTTAGTCACGTCTTGATCTCTGCTTAGTCACGTCTTGATCTCTGCTTAGTCTTGTCTTGATCTCTGTTTAGTCACGTCTTGATCTCTGCTTAGTCACGTCTTGATCTCTGCTTAGTCACGTCTTGATCTCTGTTTAGTCACGTCTTGATCTCTGTTTAGTCACGTCTTGATCTCTGCTTAGTCACGTCTTGATCTCTGTTTAGTCACGTCTTGATCTCTGTTTAGTCACGTCTTGATCTCTGTTTAGTCACGTCTTGATCTCTGTTTAGTCACGTCTTGATCTCTGCTTAGTCACGTCTTGATCTCTGCTTAGTCACGTCTTGATCTCTGTTTAGTCACGTCTTGATCTCTGTTTAGTCACGTCTTGATCTCTGTTTAGTCACGTCTTGATCTCTGCTTAGTCACGTCTTGATCTCTGTTTAGTCACGTCTTGATCTCTGCTTAGTCACGTCTTGATCTCTGTTTAGTCACGTCTTGATCTCTGCTTAGTCATGTCTTGATCTCTACCGCTGGTCTTTGTTAGCAGCTAGCATGCTAAGCTAACTAGCAAGTTAAGGCTGCTGGAAGGGCGTCAAAGTGTGCCCAGATACAAAAAAACACATTCTTACTTCATGAAAGTACATACTTGTGTAGCTATTAGCTACGCAGACTTTTGAAAACCGCCATTTTGCTTCATTCTGGTCCTCTTCAGATCTCGCGCGGTCTTGTCAGATCTGGCGAGAGAAACAAGACGCTATTCCATTGCGTCATCACGCCCGCCATTTTGTTTTTGTTTTGTTTCTTTCCCCCTTCAAATAGTTTTAATACAAACTGCGCAGGCAACTCACAAATGTCTTGGTCAGTGTGATATTTCCGACAGGAAGTGACGCAGCTAAACAGTCACAGCTGTGCTCAATCAATCCACAGAATAAATCAACAACTTCAAAGATGGGAAATTTGTACAAAATTAATCGCAGACTCAGTACAGTGTCATAGGGAAATAAATAAAGCAATAAACAAATGTAAATAGCAATAAAAAAAATGCACAAAGCAATACAAATAATATACATAGCAATAAAAAACATGTTATAAAGCAAGAAAAATGTTTTTTCAACTTTGCACCTTCCTATTAAAATATGGAAGCTACGCGATCATTTGCAATGATGTATACTATAAAATAGAATAGAATAGAAAGTACTCTATTGATCCCTGGTGGGAATTCAGCACCACAGTTGGCTCACAATAGACAATAAACACTTATGTATTTTTATTATTCACATGTGAATAATATAAATACAGTCTAT
Source organism: Nerophis ophidion (assembly GCF_033978795.1). Classification (NCBI taxonomy): domain Eukaryota; kingdom Metazoa; phylum Chordata; class Actinopteri; order Syngnathiformes; family Syngnathidae; genus Nerophis; species Nerophis ophidion. The sequence goes on along the minus strand of NC_084634.1, from coordinate 1,393,217 downwards.
TATACAGCATTATTTACATGTGAATAATATAAATACAGTCTATCATACAGCATTATTCACATGTGAATAATATAAATACAGTCTATAATACAGCATTATTCACATTTCAATAATATACAGTCTATTATACAGCATTATTTACATGTGAATAACATAAATACAGTCTATTATACAGCATTATTCACATGTGAATAACATAAATACAGTCTATTATACAGCGTTATTCACATTTCAATAATATACAGTCTATTATACAGCATTATTCACATGTGAATAACATAAATACAGTCTATTATACAGCATTATTCACATGTGAATAACATAAATACAGTCTATTATACAGCATTATTTACATGTGAATAACATAAATACAGTCTATTATACAGCGTTATTCACATTTCAATAATATACAGTCTATTATACAGCATTATTCACATGTGAATAACATAAATACAGTCTATTATACAGCATTATTCACATGTGAATAACATAAATACAGTCTATTATACAGCATTATTTACATGTGAATAATATAAATACAGTCTATTATACAGCGTTATTTACATGTGAATAATATAAATACAGTCTATTATACAGCATTATTCACATGTGAATAACATAAATACAGTCTATTATACAGTATTATTTACATGTGAATAATATAAATACAGTCTATTATACAGCATTATTCACATGTGAATAACATAAATACAGTCTATTATACAGCATTATTCACATGTGAATAACATAAATACAGTCTATTATACAGCATTATTCACATGTGAATAATATAAATACAGTCTATTATACAGCATTATTCACATGTGAATAATATAAATACAGTCTATTATACAGCATTATTCACATGTGAATAACATAAATACAGTCTATTATACAGCATTATTTACATGTGAATAATATAAATACAGTCTATTATACAGCGTTATTTACATGTGAATAATATAAATACAGTCTATTATACAGTTATTTTTCACATGTGAATAACATAAATACAGTCTATTATACAGCGTTATTCACATGTGAATAACATAAATACAGTCTATTATACAGCATTATTCACATGTGAATAACATAAATACAGTCTATTATACAGCATTATTCACATGTGAATAATATAAATACAGTCTATTATACAGCATTATTCACATGTGAATAATATAAATACAGTCTATTATACAGCATTATTCACATGTGAATAATATAAATAGTCTATAATATAGCATTATTCACATTTCAATAATATACAGTCTATCATACAGTATTATTTGCATGTGAATAACATAAACATACTAAACTGGGAAGTTACCATACTTGGGGGTTTGGTTATTGTTATTATTGTTATATTGCAAATGTATTTAATTCCCTATTTTCAATCATTCATCCTCCATATTTGTAACTTTAATACATCAAATCATGTCGAGTTAGTTGTTTGTTTGTTTTTAATTGAACAAGGAACACAAAAACATGTTCTCAATGTACACAAAAACCAAAGCACAAATCTCAACACTTTCAAACTTCAATCAGGTTGAGCAAATACTGTCTTCTGCAAAACTTCTAAGGGAAAGAAAACTAAAGCTAATACAAATATAATATACAAATAACAATAAATTATAATAAAAAATAGGATAAGAGACAAATAAATCCAAATCACTTAAAAGTTCTGCAATAACGAAATAAATTGAAGGGCTTTTGTATTTTAAATCCTGTGGATTTTTTTTATTGACCAACAAACTTTACGCCAGAGTAATTTTGTTTACATACTTTTTTAAATTTCTCTTTGCTATTTGGGCTTATTGGACCCTAATTAGAATAAAAACTAAGAATCATCTTTTGATATTGTGTACTTAGTCCATAAGTACACAAACGTGTACTTCATGTTTAGTCACATGCTAATTCTTATTTATACACTTTTTTTCCCCCCCCAAATTCCATTGTATGTTATACTCTTCTGAAACCACCAGATGGCAGTATAAGCGTCCACATAAGTGGCCATGAGACCCTAATTCAGTAGTGTACACCATTTTGGAACTAAGAGCTCAAAGGTGCTGTCCACACATGTGGCCACTAAGCCTTTAGAGGTGTTAAAGATCACGATATCTCCGTGTCTGTGTTATTGTTATGAAAGGACAATACTTTTCTGTTTCTTTTGTTTCACAAATTCAGCAAAATGTCACCGTGAACTTATCGAGTCTGTTTAGCTGATTGGAGGGCTTGCTTCCAAAGCCTGTGGGTCAATGACCATGACTTCTGTTTTGTTTGATCAGCCGTTTTACTGCCGTGTTACGGAGCTAAAGTTACGTGTTGACAGCCTGTTTTCACGTCCGCTTTCCCACAATATAAACAGCGTGTCTGCCCGATGATGTTATAACTGTAGAATGATCGAGGGCGAGTTATTGGTTTCTTATGTGGGTTTATTGTTAGGCAGTTTCATTAACGTCCTCCCAGCGCGGTAACAACACACAACGACAGCAGTCACGTTTTCGTCTACCGTAAAGCAGTTCGTCGGCCGTAAACAGCAATGTGGTGACACTCTTAAACAGGACAATACTGCCATCTACTGTACATGCATATGGTTAGAAAAATAGTGACAGAGAATAGAACAAGGATGGACAATTCAACCCTTAACTCAACAATGAGTGGATGAGTGTTGTGTGTATATATGTGTAAATAAATGAACACTGAAATTCAAGTATTTCTTTTATTTATATATATCTATACATAATAAAATAAATATAATTATATATATATATATAGCGAGAATTCACTGAAAGTCAAGTATTTTTAATATATAGTGCCTGTTTTGCTGCTTTAAATGGCACAATGAAAAAGGAGGATTAGCTCCAAATTCTTCAGGACAAGCTAAACTCATCAGCCCGGAGGTTGGGTCTTGGGCACAGTTGGGTTTCCTAACAAGACAATGACCCTAAAAAAACCCTCAAAAGTGGTAAAGGAATGGCTGAATCAGGCTAGAATGAAGGTTTTAGAATGGCCTTCCCAAAGTCCTGACTTACAGGTGTGGACAATGCTGAAGAAACAAGTCCATGTCAGAAACCCAACACATCAAACTTTCTTGTCCTTGTCAAAAGTCTACCAGCCGCATTTTGTACCAATAACTCGTAGAAGCCTCCATTGGAATACTTCCTATAGTTCAAGACTTACGGTCATGTAAAAACACCACAATGGCAAATACAGTTTGGATGTTAAAGGTGCCGAATTTCCCCCAGGGATCAATAAAGTACTTTCTATTCTATTCTACTCTAAAGAACAATGCATTTTGCCCAAGTCCCGGTTATAGTGACATAACTTCTTGTCTTCAGGTAAAAACATACAGATCTTTGTGACGACTATCTGGAAAGACGCTCACTCTCAAGGTGGATCTCACTGACACAATTGAGAAAGTGAAGACCAAAATAAAATCCGTGCCAAGGAAGGACTTCCAGCCCGCCAGCAAAGACTGATCTTTGCCGGCAAGCAACTGGAAGACAACCGCACCCTCTCGGACTACAACATCGCCCGCCAGCAAAGACTGATCTTTGCCGGCAAGCAACTGGAAGACGACCGCACCCTCTCGGACTACAACATCGCCTGCCAGCAAAGACTGATCTTTGCCGGCAAGCAACTGGAAGACGACCGCACCCTCTCGGACTACAACATCGCCTGGCAGTAAAGACTGATCTTTGCCGGCAAGCAACTAGAAGACGACCGCACCCTCTTGGACAACAACATCGCCCGCCAGCTAAGACTGATCTTTGCTGGCAAGCAACTAGAAGACGACCGCACACTCTTGGACTACAACATCGCCCGCCAGCAAAGACTGATCTTTGCCGGCAAGCAACTGGAAGACGACTGCACCCTCTCGGACTACAACATCGCCTGCCAGCAAAGACTGATCTTTGCCGGGAAGCAACTGGAAGACGACCGCACCCTCTCGGACTACAACATCGCCCGCCAGCAAAGACTGATCTTTGCCGGCAAGCAACTGGAAGACGACCGCACCCTCTCGGACTACAACATCGCCTGCCAGCAAAGACTGATCTTTGCCGGCAAGCAACTGGAAGACAACCGCACCCTCTCGGACTACAACATCGCCCGCCAGCAAAGACTGATCTTTGCCGGGAAGCAACTGGAAGACGACCGCACCCTCTCGGACTAAAACATCTCCCGCCAACAAAGACTGATCTTTGCCGGCAAGCAACTGGAAGATGACCGCACCCTCTCGGACTCCAACATCGCCTGCCAGCAAAGACTGATCTTTGCCGGCAAGCAACTGGAAGACGACCGCACCCTCTCGGACTACAACATCGCCCGCCAGCAAAGACTGATCTTTGCCGGCAAGCAACTGGAAGACGACTGCACCCTCTCGGACTACAACATCTCCCGCCAACAAAGACTGATCTTTGCCGGCAAGCAACTGGAAGACGACCGCACCCTCTCGGACTACAACATCGCCCGCCAGCAAAGACTGATCTTTGCCGGCAAGCAACTGGAAGACGACTGCACCCTCTCGGACTACAACATCTCCCGCCAACAAAGACTGATCTTTGCCGGCAAGCAACTGGAAGACGACTGCACCCTCTCGGACTAAAACATCTCCCGCCAACAAAGACTGATCTTTGCCGGCAAGCAACTGGAAGACGACCGCACCCTCTCGGACTACAACATCGCCCGCCAGGAAAGACTGATCTTTGCCGGCAAGCAACTGGAAGACGACTGCACCCTCTCGGACTACAACATCGCCCGCCAGGAAAGACTGATCTTTGCCGGCAAGCAACTGGAAGACGACCGCACCCTCTTGGACTACAACATCGCCCGCCAGCAAAGACTGATCTTTGCCGGCAAGCAACTGGAAGACAACCGCACCCTCTCGGACTACAACATCGCCTGCCAGCAAAGACTGATCTTTGCCGGCAAGCAACTAGAAGACGACCGCACCCTCTTGGACTACAACATCGCCCGCCAGCAAAGACTGATCTTTGCCGGCAAGCAACTGGAAGACGACCGCACCCTCTCGGACTACAACATCGCCCGCCAGCAAAGACTGATCTTTGCCGGCAAGCAACTGGAAGACGACCGCACCCTCTCGGACTAAAACATCTCCCGCCAACAAAGACTGATCTTTGCCGGCAAGCAACTGGAAGACGACCGCACCCTCTCGGACTACAACATCGCCCGCCAGGAAAGACTGATCTTTGCCGGCAAGCAACTGGAAGACGACTGCACCCTCTCGGACTACAACATCGCCCGCCAGGAAAGACTGATCTTTGCCGGCAAGCAACTGGAAGACGACCGCACCCTCTCGGACTACAACATCTCCCGCCAGCAAAGACTGATCTTTGCCGGCAAGCAACTGGAAGACGACTGCACCTTCTCGGACTACAACATCGCCCGCCAGGAAAGATTGATCTTTGCCGGCAAGCAACTGGAAGACGACCGCACCCTCTCGGACTACAACATCGCCTGCCAGCAAAGACTGATCTTTGCCGGCAAGCAACTAGAAGACGACCGCACCCTCTTGGACAACAACATCGCCCGCCAGCAAAGACTGATCTTTGCCGGCAAGCAACTGGAAGACGACCGCACACTCTCGGACTACAACATCCAGAGGGAGTCCACCGTCCACTACATCCTGCCTCTGCGAGGTGGCATGCAGGTCTTTGAGAAGGACTTACTCGGGAGGCTCCACCCTTACGAGGTTGAGATAGGTGACACTGTCGAGAGTTTGAAGGAGAAAATCCAGGACATAACGGGGGTTCCTCTCTACGAGCAAGTACCGGACTGTAACGGCCGGAGCAAGAACGCTTGTCCGACTACGACATCAGTCAACAGTCTGTGATTGATCTTGGAATGAGTAGCTGTCGGAAAATGCGGATCTTCGTGAAGACCCTCACTTGCAGGGTCATCACCCTCGACGTCAGGGTGGAGAACACTATTAAGAATCCGAGAACAAGTAGGGATTCCTCTTCACCAGCAGGCACGGACTTTTGGCCAAAGTCTACTGGAGGATGACAAGTACTTGTTTTCATACAGGATCAAGACCGAAGCGACCCTTTATCTCGTCCTGCGTCATTTGTGAAGATCACAATCGACATTTCTGCCAGTGGGTGTATTAGTGTTGTCCCCATACCGATATGTTGGTACTGGTACAGGCACCAAAAGTATCTTGGAACTTTTCCATCCATTTCTACCGCTTGTCCCTATTGGGTTCGTGGGGGGTGATGAAGCCTATCTCAGCTGCATTCGGGCAAACACAGACAGACAACATTTACACACTAGGGACCATTTAGTGTTGCCAATCAACCTGTCCCCAGGTGCATGTCTTTGGAGGTGGGAGGAGCCTATCCTCAGGTGCATGTCTTTGGAGGTGGGAGGAGCATATCCCCAGGTGCATGTCTTTGGAAGTGGGAGGAGCCCATCCTCAGGTGCATGTCTTTGGAGGTGGGAGGAGCATATCCCCAGGTGCATGTCTTTGGAAGTGGGAGGAGCCTATCCTCAGGTGCATGTCTTTGGAGGTGGGAGGAAGCCGGAATACCCCAAGGGAACCCATGCAAAAATTCCACACAGAAAGATCCCGAGCCCGGGATTGAACCCAGGACTATTCGTATTGTGAGGCTCATGCACAAACCCCTGGTCCACCGTGATGCCCGGTACTTTTCTAAACAAAGGGGACCACAAAAATTGTCATTATTGGCTTTATTTTAACCCCCCCCCAAAAAAAGCACAGTACATTAAAGATGTTTATTAATGTAATTTGAACAATGATAACAAGAGCATGTGTTGTCTGTGTTTTGATGTAAAGGAGAGGTGGTTTTATTGTAAAATAAGTATGTGTCAATGAAAGGGAATTTTATGACTTTCTTTAATTTGAAGACATGCTATAATATGATTTTATTGTTATATTTATTGTATGATTGTTGTATCCCTTCAATTTAGGTAGCCAGGGACTGCAGGCGGAAATCTGGTGCAGAACATATCTGTCTTTGAGCTTCATGATTCTGTGCTTTGTGCCTTCAAATAAAAGTTGGTGCTGCAGGGAATTCTGGGAATTTAGTTGGTTTTTTTTTGCCACAGGAGAATCCGTTCAGTAAACAGCCCTGGGAAGAGAGGAAACATTTGGTACAACTATCCCTGGCGGGAAACGCAAACAGCTGACTTTGAACAACACAATATATAAATATCATATACATAATACAGGATGATGTTAGCAATGGATTCAACAGTTATGTATGAAAATGGCCACATTCACCCATGTTGGTTGCCTCTCGCAAAACATATTAGCATTGGATTCAACAGTTACAGTATGTATGAATATGGCCACATTTACCCATGTTGGTTGCCTCTCCCAAAATAATACAGGATTATGTTAGCATTGGATTCAACAGTTATGTATGAAAATGGCCACATTCACCTATGTTGGATGCCTCTCGCAAAATGATACCGGATGATATTAGCAATGGATTCAACAGTTATGTAAGAAAATGGCCACGTTTACCTATGTTGGTTGCCTCTCGCAAAATGATACAGGATGATGCTAGCAATGAATTCAACACTTATGTATGAAAATGGCCACATTCACCCATGTTGGATGCCTCTCGCAAAATGATACAGGATGATGTTAGCAATGGATTCAACAGTTATGTAAGAAAATGGTCACATTCACCTATGTTGGTTGCCTCTCGCAAAATGATACAGAATATTAGGAAGGGATTCAACAGTTATGTAAGAAAATGGTCACATTCACCTATGTTGGATGCCTCTCGCAAAATGATACAGGATGATGTTAGCAATGGATTCAACAGTTATGTAAGAAAATGGCCACATTCACCCATGTTGGATGCCTCTCGCAAAATGATACAGGATGATGTTAGCAATGGATTCAACAGTTATGTAAGAAAATGGTCACATTCACCTATGTTGGTTGCCTCTCGCAAAATGATACAGAATATTAGGAAGGGATTCAACAGTTATGTAAGAAAATGGTCACATTCACCTATGTTGGATGCCTCTCGCAAAATGATACAGGATGATGTTAGCAATGGATTCAACAGTTATGTAAGAAAATGGCCACATTCACCCATGTTGGATGCCTCTCGCAAAATGATACAGGATGATGTTAGCAATGGATTCAACAGTTATGTAAGAAAATGGTCACATTCACCTATGTTGGTTGCCTCTCGCAAAATGATACAGAATATTAGGAAGGGATTCAACAGTTATGTAAGAAAATGGTCACATTCACCTATGTTGGATGCCTCTCGCAAAATGATACAGGATGATGTTAGCAATGGATTCAACAGTTATGTAAGAAAATGGTCACATTCACCTATGTTGGTTGCCTCTCGCAAAATGATACAGAATATTAGGAAGGGATTCAACAGTTATGTAAGAAAATGGTCACATTCACCTATGTTGGATGCCTCTCGCAAAATGATACAGGATGATGTTAGCAATGGATTCAACAGTTATGTAAGAAAATGGTCACATTCACCTATGTTGGTTGCCTCTCGCAAAATGATACAGAATATTAGGAAGGGATTCAACAGTTATGTAAGAAAATGGTCACATTCACCTATGTTGGATGCCTCTCGCAAAATGATACAGGATGATGTTAGCAATGGATTCAACAGTTATGTAAGAAAATGGTCACATTCACCTATGTTGGTTGCCTCTCGCAAAATGATACCGGATGATATTAGCAATGGATTCAACAGTTAAGTATGAAAATAGCCACGTTTACCTATGTTGGTTGCCTCTCTCAAAATGATACAGGATGATGCTAGCAATGGATTCAACAGTTATGTATGAAAATGGCCACATTCACCTATGTTGGTTGCCTCTCGCAAAATGATACAGGATTATGTTAGCATTGGATTCAACAGTTATTGTATGAAAATGGCCACATTCACCTATGTTGGTTGTCGCTCGCAAATTGATACAAGCTATGGATTCAACAGTTAAGTATGAAAATGGCCACATTTACCTATGTTGGTTGCCTCTCGCAAAACTACACAGAATGATATTAGCAATGGATTCCACAGTTAAGTATGAAAATATCCACATTTACCTATGTTGGTTGCCTCTCGCAAAACTACACAGAATGATATTAGCAATGGATTCAACAGTTAAGTATGAAAATAGCCACATTTACCTATGTTGGTTGCCACTCACAAAAAGATACAGAATGATGTTAGCAATGGATTCAACAGTTATGTATGAAAATGGCCACATTCACCTATGTTGGTTGCCTCTCGCAAAATGATACAGGATTATGTTAGCATTGGATTCAACAGTTATTGTATGAAAATGGCCACATTCACCTATGTTGGTTGCCTCTCACAAAATGATACCGGATGATGTTAGCAATGGATTCAACAGTTATGTATGAAAATGGCCACATTTACCTATGTTGGTTGCCACTCACAAAAAGATACAGGATGATGTTAGCAATGGATTCAACAGTTATGTATGAAAATGGCCACATTCACCTATGTTGGTTGCCTCTCACAAAATGATACAGGATTATGTTAGCATTGGATTCAACAGTTATTGTATGAAAATGGCCACATTCACCTATGTTGGTTGCCTCTCGCAAAATGATACTGGATGATATTAGCAATGGATTCAACAGTTATGTATGAAAATGGCCACATTCACCTATGTTGGTTGCCTCTCACAAAAAGATACTGGATGATATTAGCAATGGATTCAACAGTTATGTATGAAAATGGCCACATTCACCTATGTTGGTTGCCTCTCGCTAAATAATACACGATTATGTTAGCATTGGATTCAACAGTTATGTGTGAAAATGGCCACATTCACCTATGTTGGTTGCCTCTCGCTAAATAATACACGATTATGTTAGCATTGGATTCAACAGTTATGTGTGAAAATGGCCACATTCACCTATGTTGGTTGCCTCTCACAAATAATACAGGATATTAGCAATGGATTCAAAAGTTATGCATGAAAATGGCCACAATTAACTTATTGGATTGTGTTTTAAGAGTGTTTTGCATTTTTCCCATCATGCACTCTAATGGATTTAAATGGGTTTAATTTATAGAAAAGAATAGAAATTACTTTATTGATCCCTGGGGGAGATTCAGCACCGCAGTTCGCTCACAATAGGCAATAATAATAGTAAATAATACATAACATATATTATATATATAATATATGAATAGTATAAATATATTCTACATGTATTCTACATTTAAGTGCAGTCAAGGAACATATGCATTATACAGCCTGATGGCTGTCGGTATGAAGGACCTCCTGTGTGGTTCCGTGTTACATTTAGGGACTCTGAGCCTTCCACTGAATGTGCTCATTCTCTCCGCAAGGTCCGAGTGTAGTGGGTGGGAGGTGTTGTCCATAATGACTTGGAGTTTTGCTAGACTTCTCCTCTCTGACACCAGCGCCAGAGAGTCCAGCTCCACTCCCACCACGTTACTGGCCTTCTCTACCAACTTGTCCAGTCTGTTTGCTTCCCTCACTCTCAGCCTCTAGCCACGGCGTACAAAAAGGTGCTCGCCACCACCGACTCGTAGAACATCTTCAACATCTTTGTACAGACGTTGAAGGTTCCTAGCCTCCTGAGGAAGTAGAGGCGGCTCCGTCCCTTCTTGTCGAGGGCCTCAGCGTGTTTTGACCCATTCAGCTTGTTGTCCATGTGTACTCCCAGCTATCTATAATCCTCATCCATGTCCACATCCACCCCCCTGATGGAAAGAGGGGTCGCTGAAGTTAGAAAATGTTTATGATGTTTGGACGCTTTTCCTAACATCCACAATGTATAGGTTGTGTTATGTTGGTTGATTTGACCTTTAAGTATGTTTTTTGGCACCATGACTAAGGAAGGTTGTTTGGATTGTCTCATATAAATGGTGTTTTAAGAGTATTTTGCATTTTTGCTACCATGCACTGTAATGGATTTATCGGGTGTAATTTAGAACAGTTTTGAAACAGCGCTATAAATATATCTTTGATTTAAGATCATATTTATCAAAATTCCTAAAAACAACAAAATATCAAACATGACGGCAAAACTAAATAGAATACAATACATACTCACAAATCTTCACTACATTTATTGTACCCAACTTTAGTTGAAGCATACATTGTTGCAAAAAGGTGTGGGGACATACATATAAAACAATCACAGAACAATATTAATATTACGAAAGAGTAATAAAAGTCATTAATAAAATGGACTGAGAGTCAACAAATGATTGATAAAGTCACACATTTTAAATAAAAGGGGAACATGATCACAATTTCAAAAGGGTTAAAAACAATAAAAATCCGTTCCCAGTGGCTTGTTGTATTTTTTGAAGTTGTTTTCAAAATGTTACCGGTCTCGGAATATCCCTAAATAAAGCTTTAAAGTGCCTTATTTCGTCTCTCTGCGAAGACACTGGCCATTTCCCTGTGACGTCACACAGTGCTGCCAATGTAAACAAACAATGGGAATACCACAGCAAGATATAGCGACATTAGCTCGGATTCAGACTCGGATTTCAGCGACTTAAGCGATTCAACAGATTACGCATGTATTGAAACAGATGGTTGGAGTATGAAAGTATTGAAGAAGAAACTGAAGCTATTGACGCTATTCATAGCCATAGCATGGCCGAATAGCTGCGTTAGCATCGCCGGTAAAATGTGCGGACCAAACGATCAGGACTTTCGCATCTTTTGACACTGGAGCAACTTAAATCCGTCGATTGGTAAGTGTTTGTTTCGCATTAAATGTGGGTGGAAGGAAACGTAATATAGTTGCAAATGCATCTACAGGTTATCCATACATCTCTGTGCCATGTCTGCTTTAGCACCGCCGGTAAATAGCATGTTAGCATCGATTAGCGTAGCATGTTAGCATCGATTAGCTGGCAGTCAACATCAACAAAACTCACCTTTTGTGATTTCATTGACTTAATCGTTGCAAACGCATCTGGAGGTTATCCATACATTTCTGTGCCATGTCTGCTTTAGCACCGCCGGTAAATAGCATGTTAGCGTTGATTAGCGTAGCATGTTAGCATACATTAGCTGGCAGTCAACATCAATAAAACTCACCTTTGTGATTTCATTGACTTTATCGTTGCTAACGCATCTGCAGGTTATCCATACATCTCTGTGCCATGTCTGCTTTAGCACCGCCGGTAAATAGCATGTTAGCGTCGATTAGCATAGCATGTTAGCATCGATTAGCTGGCAGTCACGCCGCAACCAAATATGTCTGATTAGCACATAAGTCAACATCAACAAAACTCACCTTTGTGATTTCGTTGACTTAATAGTTGCAAATGCATCTGCAGGTTATCCATACTACTCTGTGCCATGTCTGCTTTAGCATCGCCGGTCAAATGTGGAGACACTCTGGCACATTCAATGGGGGTCTGGCGGCAGACACTTTGGCATCTTGGGGCCAGTGGTGCAACTTGAATCCCTCCCTGTTAGTGTTGTTACACCCTCCGACAACACACCCACCAGGCATGATGTCTCCAAGGTCCCAAAAAATAGTCCAAAAGACAGAAAATAACAGAGCTGAGACCCGGTGTTTGTAATGTGAAAATGAAAATGGTGGGTGTGTTACCTCGGCGACGTCACATTCTGACGTCATCGCCTCCAGCCCGATAAACAGAAAGGCGTTTAATCCGCCAAAATCCACCCATTTAGAGTTCGAAAATCGGTTAAAAAAATATATATTCTTTTTTCTGCAGCATCAAGGTATATATTGACGCTTACATAAATCTGCTGATAATGTTCCCCTTTAAATGATCTTGTATAAAACACAACTGCTCAAATGATGTATAAAGTAAATAATCATAAGCTTCCAGAAGTGGTCCAGAAGTATGAACACATGTAAAATGAAGATGTATATCATATAAAGGAACCATTTACAGTTAAAATTGAGAATATAGACTAACAACTCATTGTTGAAGAAAAACTACATAGACTAAGAAAACGTACACAAGTGAACTAAGTATATTTGTACACACATATCTTTATTTTATGTAACATTTTTTGTAGTGCTTACTCTAACATTTTCAGTCAAATTAGTTGAAGTAAAAGTACTGAGTTTTGTACAATGACGAAGTAAAAGACCACAACTCTACACTTTCTCACCCTTGTGTGTTTTCATGTGAACCTTCAAGTGGTGACTGCGTGTGAAACCTTTGCCGCAGACTGAACAGATATGAGGTTTTTCGCCGCTGTGTATCCTGGCGTGTATTTGCAAATACGCCTTCTGGGTGAATCGTTTGGAGCAAATTGAGCACATGAACGGTTTTTCTCCAGTGTGCATCATCATGTGAATTTTCAACTCGCCGCTTTGTGTGAAACCTCTGCTGCACACGGAACACGAAAAGGGTTTTTCTCCGGTGTGTACTCGCATGTGGGTTTTTAAATTGCAGCCTCGTGTGAAACCTTTGCCGCAGACGATGCACGGGAAGGGTTTCGCCCCGGTGTGTATTCTCATGTGTGCTTTCAAGTTGTGACTTTGTGTGAAGCCTTTACCACATTCTGAACAGATAAAAGGTATTTCGCCGGTGTGAATTCTCGAGTGCATTACCAAATTCCCTTTCACGGAGAATATTTTACTACAAACTGAGCACATGAACGGTTTTTCTGCGGTGTGCGTTCTCATGTGTATTTTCAAGTCCCCACTTTGTATGAAACCTTTACCGCACACCGAACACGAGTAAGGTTTTTCTCCGGTGTGCGTTCTCATGTGTACTTTCAGCACATTCTTTCGCGCGAATCCTTTACCGCATTCTGTGCAGGAAAAGGGTTTTTCCCCGGTGTGCGTTCTCATGTGTGTTTTCAGACTGCAACGGTGCTTAAAGGTTTTGTCACAGTGAGAACACGTCAAGTGTGTGTTGTCAGTGTGACATGTTGCATTATCCTTAGAGTCTTCATCATCATCATCAGTGTCAGGAGTGTGTGACGTCCTGTCCTCACCGTCTGATAGTGGCGCTAAGATCTTGTCAGCTGGTGGTCCTCCACTGTGGTCTCTCTCACCTTCTGTTGGAGGCTCCGCCTCTCTTTCAACTTTGACCTCGCCGTCTTCACTCTTCACAACCACCGGGACCTCCTCCGACCATTCCAGACGCTCTCCCACCTGACTGATGATATGCTCCTCCTCTTCCTCTTTAAAGTGGGAGGTCTGTGGCTCCTCCTCCTCCATCCCGAAGCTCCACCCCTGCTGCTCAGGGAGAAGATGTTCCTCACAGATGTCTGGAAAAAAAAGAAGGCACACATTTTTTTTAAGAAACAACACCTTCAGTACGTTTATTTTAGAGGAAAACAAGTTATTGTGTGAACTGCCTTGAAATCTCGCTGCTCTTTGCAATGTTTTTCACAGGAAAAGAAAACAAGCCATAACGGGTGTAATTCTTACTAGGGATGGGCCTAAAACTATTATGGGCCTGCTGCAATGCAAGCAGACTGTTGCGTTTGGACCAGATGTTCCTCCGAGGGAATTTAAGTTGCTGGTCAATCCCAAGTTCTTTAGATGACAGCTGATTTTAAATGATAACCCAGAACAGAATAGGTATTTTGCAATTTATTCCAAAGCTTTGGAGAGACCAACCTAAAATCAACACATTCAAATCGCGTCGCCCTACGGAAACGCTGTCTTCTTCAATATCTTCCCCGCCAACACACCCACCGGAACAAATACACGTATCTGTTGTTCTGCTTAGCCTGAGACAGGAAGATAAGAAGAAGGAGTATTGCTTCCTGTGCACTTAAGATGTGACTTAAAGGTTTTACTACTTACGTATAAAATACTACACGGTCTTGCTCCATCCTATCTTGCCGTTTGTATTGTACCATATGTTCCGGCAAGAAATCTGCCTTCAAAAGACTCCGGCTTATTAGTGATTCCTGAAGCCCAAAAAAAGTCTGCGGGCTATAGAGCGTTTTCCGTTCGGGCTCCAGTACTCTGGAATGCCCTCCCGGTAACAGTTCGAGATGCTACCTCAGTAGAAGCATTTAAGTCTCACCTTAAAACTCATTTGTATACTCTAGCCTTTAAATAGACCTCCTTTTTACACCAGTTGATCTGCCGCTTCTTTTCTTTTTTCTCCTATGTCCCCCCCTCCCTTGTGGAGGGGGTCCGGTCCGATGACCATGGATGAAGTACTGGCTGTCCAGAGTCGAGACCCAGGATGGACCGCTCGCCTGTATCGGTTGGGGAAATCTCTACGCTGCTGATCCGCCTCCGCTTGAGATGGTTTCCTGTGGACGGGACTCTCGCTGCTGTCTTGGATCCGCTTTGAACTGAACTCTCGCGGCTGTGTTGGAGCCACTATGGATTGAACTTTCACAGTATCATGTTAGACCCGCTCCACATCCATTGCTTTCGGTCCCCTAGAGGGGGGGGGGGGTTGCCCACATCTGAGGTCCTCTCCAAGGTTTCTCATAGTCAGCATTGTCACTGGCGTCCCACTGGATGTGAATTCCCCCTGCCCACTGGGTGTGAGTTTTCCTTGCCCTTTTGTGGGTTCTTCCGAGGATGTCGTAGTCGTAATGATTTGTGCAGTCCTTTGAGACATTTGTGATTTGGGGCTATATAAATAAACATTGATTGATAAACATTGATTGATATTGCTACTCCTGCATTCCAAGCTCAAGGTAGTCCACAGTGTACCATCGGTTATGAGATAAAGTAACATAAAAAGAGTAGAAGATGGAAAACTAGCTATTTCACGTATGACTATAGAAAATAACTCCTAAATATGGATATATGTAGATATCTATGTCCGTCACCATATTTTTATTGCTCATACTTCTTATTTGGCATGTTTCCCTTAGACTTAATGCGAGATGATCCGGCCAACGAACCCCCCACATATGTTATACCGTCGGAAAGGGGGCGTTCACGGTCCTATTTTCGGATTTTTATTTTTTTTTTACCGACCCTGCCTTCTCCGTGTCAAAACGGTGTTTTGTTTATATTTGCCAAGTGAAACTTCCAGCCCCGTTTTATCGTGTTTTTATTGGTCGCCTTCAAAGTAATGAAGTTTCCGGTACAATTTCTTTAAATTTTGATTCGCCAAAAATTTTATCGATGACAAATGCTGCATTTCCTGCGTGTTATTGCTTCGGTCGTGGCGAGCAATGAAGCCAAGAAGTGAAGCTTCAAAGAAAAGTGGCTTCAGGAGCATCTTTTCAGCAAATGGCCGACTTACTGAAAATGGAAAGAGGATTGGCACGCCATGTAAACGGGCTAAAAAAAAGGAAGACCTTTACGACTGATTTTCAAAGATCCAGCCTCACCAGGCACCAAAAACATGGTTACACCTTTCCTGTTTGTCGGCTACCAGACCGTAGTCGAGGAGCGCGGGGGAGACCTTCCTTCCAGGGAGTAATGCCCACTCTTTGAATGATGAGGCCGTCGATTTGTTACAACTCTTTATTGATGTTTTCCATGACATCCACCATGCTGTCACCACTAAGTCGTTTAACCACTTAAAGCAGGGCTGGCAACCCAAAATGTTGAAGGAGCCATATTGGACCAAAAATACAAAAACAAATTGAATTAAAGCTGCAAGCAGCGATGGACGGGAGCGCTTTGGCTGCTGCCCCCGCCACCCAAGCCCAGATAAGCGGTAGAAGATGGATGGATGGATTATTACACAGTGAAAAAGTTGTATACACATGTGTTATACATCAGTCTCATAGCAATAACAGTTGTAAAGTTGCTTGGGCATTTTATAAGGACGCCTTGGTGCCGCCATTTTGAGACTCTAATGCACGGTGAATGTAATGCAGTTGTTTAATGAAGTGGGAATAGCAAACTTCCTGTTGATTTTAATTGTGGGTGGTCAGTGTATGAAATATAGGTCTCAGTGAGACCTACATTGAGCTGTTTGTATCACATGTGTATGACAGTCCTACAGGGAGTTAGAGGAAGTTTTGTCTGAGCAGGAAGCCGCCATCTTCTGACAGCAGTAGCGCAGTGGTTCTTTGCGGGCTCATAAAATCCAAACCGGAGCAGTAATTAAAACTGTTTCATCAAATTTTAATCAGGAGGGTTCAATCTCGCTCCTGTTTTGATTTGAATTTGACACGACAAACGGCCTCAGAGGAGATGATGTTTGAGAGAAAGCGACATTTTTTAGCCAACTTTTGTATTTAAGTGGAAATAGCAAACTTCCTGTTGATTTTAGTCCGGGGTTGTCAATGTATGAAATATAGGTCTAAATGAGACCTACGTAGTGGTTTTTGTTTCATCATTCTACGACATTCCTACTGGAAGTTACAGACAGTTTTGTCTGTGTTTTCTTCCTAGGGGTCTCTAGAGCGCAATTTTTAGTTTCGGGGTTTGGTTTTTTTATTAGATCGCAATTTCTGCCAGTCCTGGTGTGTGAGTCCGAGTTTGGTGAGTTTTGAAGCATGTTAAGGAGGTCAAATTACAGCACAAAGAGGCAAAATGTCATTTTTAACAAACTTTTGTTTTGAAGGGGTTTTGCCAACTTCCTGTTGATTTTTGCTGAAGGATGTCATCTTATGAAATCTAGATCTAAATCAAACCTGCATAGAGGTTTTTGTTTCATGTCTCCACGACATTCCTAACGGAAGTTACAAGCAGTTTTGTCTGTTTTTTCCTAGGGGACGCTAGTGCGTAATTTTGAGGTTTTTTTTGGTTTTTTTTATTAGATGGCAATTTTCGCCAGTCCTGATGTGTGTGTAAAATTTGGTGAGTTATGAAGCATGTTAAAGAGGTCAAATTACAGCTCAAAGAGGTGGCGGTATAATAATAAAGAATAATAATAATAAAACCTTAGAAATTCAATAGGGTCCTCTGTCCATCGGTCCCTAATGAGCTCATACATAGCTACAAATGAGGCATAATGATGCAATATGTACATACAGCTAGCTTAAATAGCATCGATTAGCTAGCAGTGAGCAAATATGTCTGATTAGCACTCCACACAAGTCAATAACATCAACAAAACTCACCTTTGTGCATTCACGCACAACGTTAAAAGTTTGGTGGACAAAATGAGACAGAAAAAGTGGCATAAAACACGTCTTAGAAAGTCGGAGAAAGTTCTACATGTAAACAAACTACGGTGAGTTCAATACCCCCAATACTAGTAGGACAAAACGCCGCTAGCCGAATACTAAATTCAGTGAAGCATGTTTAATACAAACAGTGTGCTTTATAAAAATTTAGGGAGGTTTGTGTCAAGTTTGTCCTCCTGCAAAAAACATATTAAAACAAACAAAAAAAATGTTTCCCCTCATCTTTTTCCATTTTTCATACATTTGGGAAAAAGCTCCTGAGAGCCACTAGGGCGGCGCTAAAAGGAATAATCATTTCGCCTAAGCCTCGTTTTAGCCACACTAAACCAGCGTTTAAGGTCACCCTCCTCCGGCTCTTAACTTTGTACGGACTCACTGATCCTTTACAAATTGAGTTCGGAGAGGAAGTGACGCCGGAAGGACACAGGAAGTGACGTCAGAAAGAATAAAGCGCTTTCGTAACTCGGGAGCTAACCACGGGAAATATGGCGGCGAGTCATCCGGACATGTCCGTGTTTCTCCTTCTTCTACGTGTACACACACTTGAGGAGATCACACATAAACACCTTGAGAGAAAGCCATTGCAGCTATTTGGGATACAACACTTCTCTGACGGCAATGTCCAGGTCAGCTGTGATGCTACTTAGCCAAAAACTCTGTAATTTGTCAAAGGAGAGACAACGAGAATGTGGGCTAATTTCCCTTTGAGCTGTCCTGGATGAATAGTTTTGAAGCAATGCGTGATGGGAATCTAATAAACAACACTGTCATAAACATGTGCCATATAGTGAAACCACACTAAACAACACTGTCATAAACATGTGCCATATAGTGAAACCACACTAAACAACACTGTCATAAACATGTGCCATATAGTGAAACCACACTAAACAACACTGTCATAAACATGTGCCATATAGTGAAACCACACTAAACAACACTGTCATAAACATGTGCCATATAGTGAAACCACACTAAACAACACTGTCATAAACATGTGCCATATAGTGAAACCACACTAAACAACACTGTCATAAACATGTGCCATATAGTGAAACCACACTAAACAACACTGTCATAAACATGTGCCATATAGTGAAACCACACTAAACAACACTGTCATAAACATGTGCCATATAGTGAAACCACACTAAACAACACTGTCATAAACATGTGCCATATAGTGAAACCACACTAAACAACACTGTCATAAACATGTGCCATATAGTGAAACCACACTAAACAACACTGTCATAAACATGTGCCATATAGTGAAACCACACTAAACAACACTGTCATAAACATGTGCCATATAGTGAAACCACACTAAACAACACTGTCATAAACATGTGCCATATAGTGAAACCACACTAAACAACACTGTCATAAACATGTGCCATATAGTGAAACCACACTAAACAACACTGTCATAAACATGTGCCATATAGTGAAACCACACTAAACAACACTGTCATAAACATGTGCCATATAGTGAAACCACACTAAACAACACTGTCATAAACATTTGCCATATAGTGAGACCACACTAAACAACACTGTCATAAACATGTGCCATATAGTGAAACCACACTAAACAACACTGTCATAAACATGTGCCATATAGTGAAACCACACTAAACAACACTGTCATAAACATGTGCCATATAGTGAAACCACACTAAACAACACTGTCATAAACATGTGCCATATAGTGAAACCACACTAAACAACACTGTCATAAACATGTGCCATATAGTGAAACCACACTAAACAACACTGTCATAAACATGTGCCGTATAGTGAAACCACACTAAACAACACTGTCATAAACATGTGCCATATACTGAAACCACACTAAACAACACTGTCATAAACATGTGCCATATAGTGAAACCACACTAAACAACACTGTCATAAACATGTGCCATATAGTGAAACCACACTAAACAACACTGTCATAAACATGTGCCATATAGTGAAACCACACTAAACAACACTGTCATAAACATGTGCCATATAGTGAAACCACACTAAACAACACTGTCATAAACATGTGCCATATAGTGAAACCACACTAAACAACACTGTCATAAACATGTGCCATATAGTGAAACCACACTAAACAACACTGTCATAAACATGTGCCATATAGTGAAACCACACTAAACAACACTGTCATAAACATGTGCCATATAGTGAAACCACACTAAACAACACTGTCATAAACATGTGCCATATAGTGAAACCACACTAAACAAAACTGTCATAAACATGTGCCATATAGTGAAACCACACTAAACAACACTGTCATAAACATGTGCCATATAGTGAAACCACACTAAACAACACTGTCATAAACATGCGCCATATAGTGAAACCACACTAAACAACACTGTCATAAACATGTGCCATATAGTGAAACCACACTAAACAACACTGTCATAAACATGTGCCATATAGTGAAAACACACTAAACAACACTGTCATAAACATGTGCCATATAGTGAAACCACACTAAACAACACTGTCATAAACATGTGCCATATAGTGAAACCACACTAAACAACACTGTCACAAACATGTGCCATATAGTGAAACCACACTAAACAACACTGTCATAAACATGTGCCATATAGTGAGACCACACTAAACAACACTGTCATAACCATGTGCCATATAGTGAAACCATACTAAACAACACTGTCATAAACATGTGCCATATAGTGAAACCACACTAAACAACACTGTCATAAACATGTGCCATATAGTGAAACCACACTAAACAACACTGTCACAAACATGTGCCATATAGTGAAACCACACTAAACAACACTGTCATAAACATGTGCCATATAGTGAAACCACACTAAACAACACTGTCATAAACATGTGCCATATAGTGAAACCACACTAAACAACACTGTCATAAACATGTGCCATATAGTGAAACCACACTAAACAACACTGTCACAAACATGTGCCATATAGTGAAACCACACTAAACAACACTGTCACAAACATGTGCCATATAGTGAAACCACACTAAACAACACTGTCATAAACATGTGCCATATAGTGAGACCACACTAAACAACACTGTCATAAACATGTGCCATATAGTGAAACCACACTAAACAACACTGTCATAAACATGTGCCATATAGTGAAACCACACTAAACAACACTGTCATAAACATGTGCCATATAGTGAAACCACACTAAACAACACTGTCATAAACATGTGCCATATAGTGAAACCACACTAAACAACACTGTCATAAACATGTGCCATATAGTGAAACCACACTAAACAACACTGTCATAAACATGTGCCATATAGTGAAACCACACTAAACAACACTGTCATAAACATGTGCCATATAGTGAAACCACACTAAACAACACTGTCATAAACATGTGCCATATAGTGAAACCACACTAAACAACACTGTCATAAACATGTGCCATATAGTGAAACCACACTAAACAACACGGTCATAAACATGTGCCATATAGTGAAACCACACTAAACAACACTGTCATAAACATGTGCCATATAGTGAAACCACACTAAACAACACTGTCATAA
The DNA here is from genome assembly GCF_033978795.1 of Nerophis ophidion. NCBI lineage: Eukaryota > Metazoa > Chordata > Actinopteri > Syngnathiformes > Syngnathidae > Nerophis > Nerophis ophidion. Next base: position 1,371,568 of record NC_084634.1, on the reverse strand, counting down.
ACATGTGCCACATAGTGAAACCACACTAAACAACACTGTCATAAACATGTGCCATATAGTGAAACCACACTAAACAACACTGTCATAAACATGTGCCATATAGTGAAACCACACTAAACAACACTGTCATAAACATGTGCCATATAGTGAAACCACACTAAACAACACTGTCATAAACATGTGCCATATAGTGAGACTACACTAAACAACACTGTCATAAACATGTGCCATATAGTGAGACCACACTAAACAACACTGTCATAAACATGTGCCATATAGTGAAACCACACTAAACAACACTGTCATAAACATGTGCCATATAGTGAAACCACACTAAACAACACTGTCATAAACATGTGCCACATAGTGAAACCACACTAAACAACACTGTCATAAACATGTGCCATATAGTGAAACCACACAAACAACACTGTCATAAACATGTGCCATATAGTGAAACCACACTAAACAACACTGTCATAAACATGTGCCATATAGTGAAACCACACTAAACAACACTGTCATAAACATGTGCCATATAGTGACACCACACTAAACAACACTGTCATAAACATGTGCCATATAGTGACACCACACTAAACAACACTGTCATAAACATGTGCCATATAGTGAAACCACACTAAACAACACTGTCATAAACATGTGCCATATAGTGAAACCACACTAAACAACACTGTCATAAACATGTGCCATATAGTGAAACCACACTAAACAACACTGTCATAAACATGTGCCATATAGTGAAACCACACTAAACAACACTGTCATAAACATGTGCCATATAGTGAAACCACACTAAACAACACTGTCATAAACATGCGCCATATAGTGAAACCACACTAAACAACACTGTCATAAACATGTGCCATATAGTGAAACCACACTAAACAACACTGTCATAAACATGTGCCATATAGTGAAAACACACTAAACAACACTGTCATAAACATGTGCCATATAGTGAAACCACACTAAACAACACTGTCATAAACATGTGCCATATAGTGAAACCACACTAAACAACACTGTCACAAACATGTGCCATATAGTGAAACCACACTAAACAACACTGTCATAAACATGTGCCATATAGTGAGACCACACTAAACAACACTGTCATAACCATGTGCCATATAGTGAAACCATACTAAACAACACTGTCATAAACATGTGCCATATAGTGAAACCACACTAAACAACACTGTCATAAACATGTGCCATATAGTGAAACCACACTAAACAACACTGTCACAAACATGTGCCATATAGTGAAACCACACTAAACAACACTGTCATAAACATGTGCCATATAGTGAAACCACACTAAACAACACTGTCATAAACATGTGCCATATAGTGAAACCACACTAAACAACACTGTCATAAACATGTGCCATATAGTGAAACCACACTAAACAACACTGTCACAAACATGTGCCATATAGTGAAACCACACTAAACAACACTGTCACAAACATGTGCCATATAGTGAAACCACACTAAACAACACTGTCATAAACATGTGCCATATAGTGAGACCACACTAAACAACACTGTCATAAACATGTGCCATATAGTGAAACCACACTAAACAACCTGTCATAAACATGTGCCATATAGTGAAACCACACTAAACAACACTGTCACAAACATGTGCCATATAGTGAAACCACACTAAACAACACTGTCATAAACATGTGCCATATAGTGAGACCACACTAAACAACACTGTCATAACCATGTGCCATATAGTGAAACCACACTAAACAACACTGTCATAAACATGTGCCATATAGTGAAACCACACTAAACAACACTGTCATAAACATATGCCATATAGTGAAACCACACTAAACAACACTGTCATAAACATGTGCCATATAGTGAAACCACACTAAACAACACTGTCATAAACATGTGCCATATAGTGAAACCACACTAAACAACACTGTCATAAACATGTGCCATATAGTGAAACCACACTAAACAACACTGTCATAAACATGTGCCATATAGTGAAACCACACTAAACAACACTGTCATAAACATGTGCCATATAGTGAAACCACACTAAACAACACTGTCATAAACATGTGCCATATAGTGAGACCACACTAAACAACACTGTCATAAACATGTGCCATATAGTGAAACCACACTAAACAACACTGTCATAAACATGTGCCATATAGTGAAACCACACTAAACAACACTGTCATAAACATGTGCCATATAGTGAAACCACACTAAACAACACTGTCACAAACATGTGCCATATAGTGAAACCACACTAAACAACACTGTCATAAACATGTGCCATATAGTGAGACCACACTAAACAACACTGTCATAACCATGTGCCATATAGTGAAACCACACTAAACAACACTGTCATAAACATGTGCCATATAGTGAAACCACACTAAACAACACTGTCATAAACATATGCCATATAGTGAAACCACACTAAACAACACTGTCATAAACATGTGCCATATAGTGAAACCACACTAAACAACACTGTCATAAACATGTGCCATATAGTGAAACCACACTAAACAACACTGTCATAAACATGTGCCATATAGTGAAACCACACTAAACAACACTGTCATAAACATGTGCCATATAGTGAAACCACACTAAACAACACTGTCATAAACATGTGCCATATAGTGAAACCACACTAAACAACACTGTCATAAACATGTGCCATATAGTGAGACCACACTAAACAACACTGTCATAAACATGTGCCATATAGTGAAACCACACTAAACAACACTGTCATAAACATGTGCCATATAGTGAAACCACACTAAACAACACTGTCATAAACATGTGCCATATAGTGAAACCACACTAAACAACACTGTCATAAACATGTGCCATATAGTGAAACCACACTAAACAACACTGTCATAAACATGTGCCATATAGTGAAACCACACTAAACAACACTGTCATAAACATGTGCCATATAGTGAGACCACACTAAACAACACTGTCATAAACATGTGCCATATAGTGAAACCACACTAAACAACACTGTCATAAACATGTGCCATATAGTGAAACCACACTAAACAACACTGTCATAAACATGTGCCATATAGTGAAACCACACTAAACAACACGGTCATAAACATGTGCCATATAGTGAAACCACACTAAACAACACTGTCATAAACATGTGCCATATAGTGAAACCACACTAAACAACACTGTCATAAACATGTGCCATATAGTGAAACCACACTAAACAACACTGTCATAAACATGTGCCATATAGTGAGACCACACTAAACAACACTGTCATAAACATGTGCCATATAGTGAAACCACACTAAACAACACTGTCATAAACATGTGCCATATAGTGAGACCACACTAAACAACACTGTCATAAACATGTGCCATATAGTGAAACCACACTAAACAACACTGTCATAAACATGTGCCATATAGTGAAACCACACTAAACAACACTGTCATAAACATGTGCCATATAGTGAAACCACACTAAACAACACTGTCATAAACATGTGCCATATAGTGAAACCACACTAAACAACACTGTCATAAACATGTGCCATATAGTGAAACCACACTAAACAACACTGTCATAAACATGTGCCATATAGTGAGACCACACTAAACAACACTGTCATAAACATGTGCCATATAGTGAAACCACACTAAACAACACTGTCATAAACATGTGCCATATAGTGAAACCACACTAAACAACACTGTCATAAACATGTGCCATATAGTGAAACCACACTAAACAACACGGTCATAAACATGTGCCATATAGTGAAACCACACTAAAAACCGACAAACACTTTTTGGAAGAATATTTACACCGCAACACAACATAAACACTGCAGAACAAATACCCAGAATTCCCTGCAGCACCAACATTTCCAGGACGCTCCAATATAAACAAACGCCATTGGTGGATCTACACCTAACGTCCACTGTAATGATACCACGTAGAATAGCGTATCTAGTCGATACTACTATGATTACATCGATATTTTTAACATCACAAAATCTTTTTACGCTTTTTAAATATTCATATTATGTTGATAAAGTCAGTAAATATGTCCCTGGACACATGAGGACTTTGAATATGACCATTGTATGATCCTGGAACTACTTGTTATCGGATCGATACCCAAATTCGTGGTATCATCCAAAACTAATGTCAAGTATCAAAGAAGAGAAGTATAAGTGATTATTACATTTGAACAGAAGTGTAGATAGAACATGTGAAAACAGAAAACGAGCAGATATTAACAGTAAATGAACAAGTGGATTAATAATCAATTTTTACAGTTTGTCCCTCATAATGTGTATAAAATAATAGGTGTATAAATGACACAATATGTTAGTGCAGACTAATTAGGAGTCTTTGTTTGTTTACTTACTACTAAAAGACAAGTTGTCTAGTATGTTCAACATTTTATTTAAGGACTAAATGACAATAATAAACACATGTTTCATGTACAATAACATTTTTTTTGCTAAACAAAAGACTATAAATAAATTGTTTTTGGTCCCCTTTATTTAAAAAAGTACCGAAATACTTTTAGTACCGGTACCAGAACCAGAATATTGGTATGGAGACCACACTGATACACACACACACCGAGTGGAAATGTAGTTTGGCGCCTGTGATGTTAGTGATGTCATAGGAAGTTAGTAAAGATGTGAGAGTAAGAAGTAAACAAAATATGAAGTTAGTAAAGATGTGAGAGTAAGAAGTAAACAAAATATGAAGTTAGTAAAGATGTGAGAGTAAGAAGTAAACAAAATATGAAGTTAGTAAAGATGTGAGAGTAAGAAGTAAACAAAATATGAAGTTAGTAAAGATGTGAGAGTAAGAAGTAAACAAAATATGAAGTTAGTAAAGATGTGAGAGTAAGAAGTAAACAAAATATGAAGTTAGTAAAGATGTGAGAGTAAGAAGTAAACAAAATATGAAGTTAGTAAAGATGTGAGAGTAAGAAGTAAACAAAATATGAAGTTAGTAAAGATGTGAGAGTAAGAAGTTAACAAAATATGAAGTTAGTAAAGATGTGAGAGTAAGAAGTAAACAAAATATGAAGTTAGTAAAGATGTGAGAGTAAGAAGTAAACAAAATATGAAGTTAGTAAAGATGTGAGAGTAAGAAGTAAACAAAATATGAAGTTATTAAAGATGTGAGAGTAAGAAGTAAACAAAATATGAAGTTAGTAAAGATGTGAGAGTAAGAAGTAAACAAAATATGAAGTTATTAAAGATGTGAGAGTAAGAAGTAAACAAAATATGAAGTTAGTAAAGATGTGAGAGTAAGAAGTAAACAAAATATGAAGTTATTAAAGATGTGGGAGTAAGAAGTAAACAAAATATGAAGTTATTAAAGATGTGAGAGTAAGAAGTAAACAAAATATGAAGTTAGTAAAGATGTGAGAGTAAGAAGTAAACAAAATATGAAGTTAGTAAAGATGTGATAGTAAGAAGTAAACAAAATATGAAGTTAGTAAAGATGTGAGAGTAAGAAGTAAACAAAATATGAAGTTATTAAAGATGTGAGAGTAAGAAGTAAACAAAATATGAAGTTAGTAAAGATGTGAGAGTAAGAAGTAAACAAAATATGAAGTTAGTAAAGATGTGATAGTAAGAAGTAAACAAAATATGAAGTTAGTAAAGATGTGAGAGTAAGAAGTAAACAAAATATGAAGTTATTAAAGATGTGAGAGTAAGAAGTAAACAAAATATGAAGTTAGTAAAGATGTGAGAGTAAGAAGTAAACAAAATATGAAGTTAGTAAAGATGTGAGAGTAAGAAGTAAACAAAATATGAAGTTATTAAAGATGTGAGAGTAAGAAGTAAACAAAATATGAAGTTAGTAAAGATGTGAGAGTAAGAAGTAAACAAAATATGAAGTTAGTAAAGATGTGAGAGTAAGAAGTAAACAAAATATGAAGTTAGTAAAGATGTGAGAGTAAGAAGTAAACAAAATATGAAGTTAGTAAAGATGTGAGAGTAAGAAGTAAACAAACCTGCGGTGTGCAACACAACTTGATGTTTGAATCAAACAGCGTCCAGTAGTTGATGTTGTGGCTCCTTTTCCTCCTTGGTCAAAGTCCCCCCTCGTATTCTGGTTTTTAACACAACAACAACATTTTACTCTGAAACGTGTCAGTTTGGTCATTAGTTGACTACTTCTGCGCGTCTTTGTTAGCGGCTAGCAAGCTAAGCTAACTAGCCAGCTAAGCTAACTAGCAAGCGCAGCTAACACGAGGAGTTTGGGTGAGTTCAGCTTAATGTGTCCCACTCCAAACCAGCATTAGCGATGTTTAGTCTGTCAAACAACATGTGGACATGTACGTACCGATTAATAAGACAGAGATTTAAAAAGCACGATAACGTCTTCTCCGTCAGCCGCCATTTTGTTCTTCTTCCGGCCCGCTTCCTCCACGCGCACTCTCGTCACATGTCTCGTAGGATCTCGCGAGAGAAACAAGCAAGCAGCTCTTTTAACTCTACTCCTAAAGTACATTTGAAGAATATGAATGTATAAATAAACACTGTCTGTTGTATATTTTATGAATAAATACATGTTAAACTTTAAACAAGGTATTGAGACAACACGACCATTAATAATAATAATAATGGACAGACTTTCTAGGCACAGTCAAGGAGTTGAGGGGATCTGGTTTGGTGGCTGCAGGATTAGGTCTCTGCTTTTTGCACATGATGTGGTCCTGATGGCTTCATCTGGTCAGGATCTTCAGCGAGTGTGAAGAGACCGGGAAGAGAATCAGCACCTCCGAGTCCGAGTCCATGGTTCTCACCCGGGAAAGTGTGGAGTGCCATCTCTGGGTTGGGGAGGAGACCCCGAGTGCCCCAAGTGGAGGAGTTCAAGTACCTAGGAGTCTTGTTCACGAGTGAAGGAAGAGTGGATGGTGAGATGGACAGGTGGATCAGTGTGGCGTCTTCAGTAATGTGGACGCTGTATCGATCCGTCTTTGTTTGTTTCCACAGCATGTTGTTGTCTTCTTGAAGGGTCTTTGTTTGTTTCCACAGCATGTTGTTGTCTTCTTGAAGGGTCTTTGTTTGTTTCCACAGCATGTTGTTGTCTTCTTGAAGGGTCTTTGTTTGTTTCCACAGCATGTTGTTGTCTTCTTGAAGGGTCTTTGTTTGTTTCCACAGCATGTTGTTGTCTTCTTGAAGGGTCTTTGTTTGTTTCCACAGCATGTTGTTGTCTTCTTGAAGGGTCTTTGTTTGTTTCCACAGCATGTTGTTGTCTTCTTGAAGGGTCTTTGTTTGTTTCCACAGCATGTTGTTGTCTTCTTGAAGGGTCTTTGTTTGTTTCCACAGCATGTTGTTGTCTTCTTGAAGGGTCTTTGTTTGTTTCCACAGCATGTTGTTGTCTTCTTGAAGGGTCTTTGTTTGTTTCCACAGCATGTTGTTGTCTTCTTGAAGGGTCTTTGTTTGTTTCCACAGCATGTTGTTGTCTTCTTGAAGGGTCTTTGTTTGTTTCCACAGCATGTTGTTGTCTTCTTGAAGGGTCTTTGTTTGTTTCCACAGCATGTTGTTGTCTTCTTGAAGGGTCTTTGTTTGTTTCCACAGCATGTTGTTGTCTTCTTGAAGGGTCTTTGTTTGTTTCCACAGCATGTTGTTGTCTTCTTGAAGGGTCTTTGTTTGTTTCCACAGCATGTTGTTGTCTTCTTGAAGGGTCTTTGTTTGTTTCCACAGCATGTTGTTGTCTTCTTGAAGGGTCTTTGTTTGTTTCCACAGCATGTTGTTGTCTTCTTGAAGGGTCTTTGTTTGTTTCCACAGCATGTTGTTGTCTTCTTGAAGGGTCTTTGTTTGTTTCCACAGCATGTTGTTGTCTTCTTGAAGGGTCTTTGTTTGTTTCCACAGCATGTTGTTGTCTTCTTGAAGGGTCTTTGTTTGTTTCCACAGCATGTTGTTGTCTTCTTGAAGGGTCTTTGTTTGTTTCCACAGCATGTTGTTGTCTTCTTGAAGGGTCTTTGTTTGTTTCCACAGCATGTTGTTGTCTTCTTGAAGGGTCTTTGTTTGTTTCCACAGCATGTTGTTGTCTTCTTGAAGGGTCTTTGTTTGTTTCCACAGCATGTTGTTGTCTTCTTGAAGGGTCTTTGTTTGTTTCCACAGCATGTTGTTGTCTTCTTGAATGGTCTTTGTTTGTTTCCACAGCATGTTGTTGTCTTCTTGAAGGGTCTTTGTTTGTTTCCACAGCATGTTGTTGTCTTCTTGAAGGGTCTTTGTTTGTTTCCACAGCATGTTGTTGTCTTCTTGAAGGGTCTTTGTTTGTTTCCTCAGCATGTTGTTGTCTTCTTGAAGAGTCTTTGTTTGTTTCCACAGCATGTTGTTGTCTTCTTGAAGGGTCTTTGTTTGTTTCCACAGCATGTTGTTGTCTTCTTGAAGGGTCTTTGTTTGTTTCCTCAGCATGTTGTTGTCTTCTTGAAGAGTCTTTGTTTGTTTCCACAGCATGTTGTTGTCTTCTTGAAGGGTCTTTGTTTGTTTCCACAGCATGTTGTTGTCTTCTTGAAGGGTCTTTGTTTGTTTCCTCAGCATGTTGTTGTCTTCTTGAAGGGTCTTTGTTTGTTTCCACAGCATGTTGTTGTCTTCTTGAAGGGTCTTTGTTTGTTTCCTCAGCATGTTGTTGTCTTCTTGAAGGGTCTTTGTTTGTTTCCACAGCATGTTGTTGTCTTCTTGAAGGGTCTTTGTTTGTTTCCTCAGCATGTTGTTGTCTTCTTGAAGGGTCTTTGATTGTTTCCACAGCATGTTGTTGTCTTCTTGAAGGGTCTTTGATTGTTTCCACAGCATGTTGTTGTCTTCTTGAAGGGTCTTTGTTTGTTTCCACAGCATGTTGTTGTCTTCTTGAAGGGTCTTTGTTTGTTTCCACAGCATGTTGTTGTGTTCTTGAAGAGTCTTTGTTTGTTTCCACAGCATGTTGTTGTCTTCTTGAAGGGTCTTTGATGGTTTCCATAGCATGTTTTTGTCTTCTTGAAGGGTCTTTGATGGTTTCCATAGCATGTTGTTGTCTTCTTGAAGGGTCTTTGTTTGTTTCCACAGCATGTTGTTGTCTTCTTGAAGGGTCTTTGTTTGTTTCCACAGCATGTTGTTGTCTTCTTGAAGGGTCTTTGATTGTTTCCACAGCATGTTGTTGTCTTCTTGAAGGGTCTTTGTTTGTTTCCATAGCATGTTGTTGTCTTCTTGAAGGGTCTTTGATTGTTTCCACAGCATGTTGTTGTCTTCTTGAAGGGTCTTTGTTTGTTTCCACAGCATGTTGTTGTCTTCTTGAAGGGTCTTTGTTTGTTTCCATAGCATGTTGTTGTGTTCTTGAAGGGTCTTTGATTGTTTCCACAGCATGTTGTTGTCTTCTTGAAGGGTCTTTGTTTGTTTCCACAGCATGTTGTTGTCTTCTTGAAGGGTCTTTGTTTGTTTCCACAGCATGTTGTTGTCTTCTTGAAGGGTCTTTGTTTGTTTCCACAGCATGTTGTTGTCTTCTTGAAGGGTCTTTGTTTGTTTCCACAGCATGTTGTTGTCTTCTTGAAGGGTCTTTGTTTGTTTCCACAGCATGTTGTTGTCTTCTTGAAGGGTCTTTGTTTGTTTCCACAGCATGTTGTTGTCTTCTTGAAGGGTCTTTGATTGTTTCCACAGCATGTTGTTGTCTTCTTGAATGGTCTTTGTTTGTTTCCACAGCATGTTGTTGTCTTCTTGAAGGGTCTTTGTTTGTTTCCACAGCATGTTGTTGTCTTCTTGAAGGGTCTTTGTTTGTTTCCACAGCATGTTGTTGTCTTCTTGAAGGGTCTTTGTTTGTTTCCACAGCATGTTGTTGTCTTCTTGAAGGGTCTTTGTTTGTTTCCACAGCATGTTGTTGTCTTCTTGAAGGGTCTTTGTTTGTTTCCACAGCATGTTGTTGTCTTCTTGAAGGGTCTTTGTTTGTTTCCACAGCATGTTGTTGTCTTCTTGAAGGGTCTTTGTTTGTTTCCACAGCATGTTGTTGTCTTCTTGAAGGGTCTTTGTTTGTTTCCACAGCATGTTGTTGTCTTCTTGAAGGGTCTTTGTTTGTTTCCACAGCATGTTGTTGTCTTCTTGAAGGGTCTTTGTTTGTTTCCTCAGCATGTTGTTGTCTTCTTGAAGGGTCTTTGTTTGTTTCCACAGCATGTTGTTGTCTTCTTGAAGGGTCTTTGTTTGTTTCCACAGCATGTTGTTGTCTTCTTGAAGGGTCTTTGTTTGTTTCCACAGCATGTTGTTGTCTTCTTGAAGGGTCTTTGTTTGTTTCCACAGCATGTTGTTGTCTTCTTGAAGGGTCTTTGTTTGTTTCCACAGCATGTTGTTGTCTTCTTGAAGGGTCTTTGTTTGTTTCCACAGCATGTTGTTGTCTTCTTGAAGGGTCTTTGTTTGTTTCCACAGCATGTTGTTGTCTTCTTGAAGGGTCTTTGTTTGTTTCCACAGCATGTTGTTGTCTTCTTGAAGGGTCTTTGATTGTTTCCACAGCATGTTGTTGTCTTCTTGAATGGTCTTTGTTTGTTTCCACAGCATGTTGTTGTCTTCTTGAAGGGTCTTTGTTTGTTTCCACAGCATGTTGTTGTCTTCTTGAAGGGTCTTTGTTTGTTTCCACAGCATGTTGTTGTCTTCTTGAAGGGTCTTTGTTTGTTTCCTCAGCATGTTGTTGTCTTCTTGAAGAGTCTTTGTTTGTTTCCACAGCATGTTGTTGTCTTCTTGAAGGGTCTTTGTTTGTTTCCACAGCATGTTGTTGTCTTCTTGAAGGGTCTTTGTTTGTTTCCTCAGCATGTTGTTGTCTTCTTGAAGAGTCTTTGTTTGTTTCCACAGCATGTTGTTGTCTTCTTGAAGGGTCTTTGTTTGTTTCCACAGCATGTTGTTGTCTTCTTGAAGGGTCTTTGTTTGTTTCCTCAGCATGTTGTTGTCTTCTTGAAGGGTCTTTGTTTGTTTCCACAGCATGTTGTTGTCTTCTTGAAGGGTCTTTGTTTGTTTCCACAGCATGTTGTTGTCTTCTTGAAGGGTCTTTGTTTGTTTCCTCAGCATGTTGTTGTCTTCTTGAAGGGTCTTTGATTGTTTCCACAGCATGTTGTTGTCTTCTTGAAGGGTCTTTGATTGTTTCCACAGCATGTTGTTGTCTTCTTGAAGGGTCTTTGTTTGTTTCCACAGCATGTTGTTGTCTTCTTGAAGGGTCTTTGTTTGTTTCCACAGCATGTTGTTGTGTTCTTGAAGAGTCTTTGTTTGTTTCCACAGCATGTTGTTGTCTTCTTGAAGGGTCTTTGATGGTTTCCATAGCATGTTTTTGTCTTCTTGAAGGGTCTTTGATGGTTTCCATAGCATGTTGTTGTCTTCTTGAAGGGTCTTTGTTTGTTTCCACAGCATGTTGTTGTCTTCTTGAAGGGTCTTTGTTTGTTTCCACAGCATGTTGTTGTCTTCTTGAAGGGTCTTTGATTGTTTCCACAGCATGTTGTTGTCTTCTTGAAGGGTCTTTGTTTGTTTCCATAGCATGTTGTTGTCTTCTTGAAGGGTCTTTGATTGTTTCCACAGCATGTTGTTGTCTTCTTGAAGGGTCTTTGTTTGTTTCCACAGCATGTTGTTGTCTTCTTGAAGGGTCTTTGTTTGTTTCCATAGCATGTTGTTGTGTTCTTGAAGGGTCTTTGATTGTTTCCACAGCATGTTGTTGTCTTCTTGAAGGGTCTTTGTTTGTTTCCACAGCATGTTGTTGTCTTCTTGAAGGGTCTTTGTTTGTTTCCACAGCATGTTGTTGTCTTCTTGAAGGGTCTTTGTTTGTTTCCACAGCATGTTGTTGTCTTCTTGAAGGGTCTTTGTTTGTTTCCACAGCATGTTGTTGTCTTCTTGAAGGGTCTTTGTTTGTTTCCACAGCATGTTGTTGTCTTCTTGAAGGGTCTTTGTTTGTTTCCACAGCATGTTGTTGTCTTCTTGAAGGGTCTTTGATTGTTTCCACAGCATGTTGTTGTCTTCTTGAATGGTCTTTGTTTGTTTCCACAGCATGTTGTTGTCTTCTTGAAGGGTCTTTGTTTGTTTCCACAGCATGTTGTTGTCTTCTTGAAGGGTCTTTGTTTGTTTCCACAGCATGTTGTTGTCTTCTTGAAGGGTCTTTGTTTGTTTCCACAGCATGTTGTTGTCTTCTTGAAGGGTCTTTGTTTGTTTCCACAGCATGTTGTTGTCTTCTTGAAGGGTCTTTGTTTGTTTCCACAGCATGTTGTTGTCTTCTTGAAGGGTCTTTGTTTGTTTCCTCAGCATGTTGTTGTCTTCTTGAAGAGTCTTTGTTTGTTTCCACAGCATGTTGTTGTCTTCTTGAAGGGTCTTTGTTTGTTTCCACAGCATGTTGTTGTCTTCTTGAAGGGTCTTTGTTTGTTTCCTCAGCATGTTGTTGTCTTCTTGAAGGGTCTTTGTTTGTTTCCACAGCATGTTGTTGTCTTCTTGAAGGGTCTTTGTTTGTTTCCACAGCATGTTGTTGTCTTCTTGAAGGGTCTTTGTTTGTTTCCTCAGCATGTTGTTGTCTTCTTGAAGGGTCTTTGATGGTTTCCATAGCATGTTTTTGTCTTCTTGAAGGGTCTTTGTTTGTTTCCTCAGCATGTTGTTGTCTTCTTGAAGGGTCTTTGTTTGTTTCCTCAGCATGTTGTTGTCTTCTTGAAGGGTCTTTGATTGTTTCCACAGCATGTTGTTGTCTTCTTGAAGGGTCTTTGATTGTTTCCACAGCATGTTGTTGTCTTCTTGAAGGGTCTTTGTTTGTTTCCACAGCATGTTGTTGTCTTCTTGAAGGGTCTTTGTTTGTTTCCACAGCATGTTGTTGTGTTCTTGAAGAGTCTTTGTTTGTTTCCACAGCATGTTGTTGTCTTCTTGAAGGGTCTTTGATGGTTTCCATAGCATGTTTTTGTCTTCTTGAAGGGTCTTTGATGGTTTCCATAGCATGTTGTTGTCTTCTTGAAGGGTCTTTGTTTGTTTCCACAGCATGTTGTTGTCTTCTTGAAGGGTCTTTGTTTGTTTCCACAGCATGTTGTTGTCTTCTTGAAGGGTCTTTGTTTGTTTCCATAGCATGTTGTTGTCTTCTTGAAGGGTCTTTGATTGTTTCCACAGCATGTTGTTGTCTTCTTGAAGGGTCTTTGTTTGTTTCCACAGCATGTTGTTGTCTTCTTGAAGGGTCTTTGTTTGTTTCCACAGCATGTTGTTGTCTTCTTGAAGGGTCTTTGTTTGTTTCCATAGCATGTTGTTGTGTTCTTGAAGGGTCTTTGATTGTTTCCACAGCATGTTGTTGTCTTCTTGAAGGGTCTTTGTTTGTTTCCACAGCATGTTGTTGTCTTCTTGAAGGGTCTTTGTTTGTTTCCACAGCATGTTGTTGTCTTCTTGAAGGGTCTTTGTTTGTTTCCACAGCATGTTGTTGTCTTCTTGAAGGGTCTTTGATTGTTTCCACAGCATGTTGTTGTCTTCTTGAAGGGTCTTTGTTTGTTTCCACAGCATGTTGTTGTCTTCTTGAAGGGTCTTTGTTTGTTTCCACAGCATGTTGTTGTCTTCTTGAAGGGTCTTTGTTTGTTTCCACAGCATGTTGTTGTCTTCTTGAAGAGTCTTTGTTTGTTTCCACAGCATGTTGTTGTCTTCTTGAAGGGTCTTTGATGGTTTCCACAGCATGTTGTTGTCTTCTTGAAGGGTCTTTGTTTGTTTCCACAGCATGTTGTTGTCTTCTTGAAGGGTCTTTGTTTGTTTCCCCAGCATGTTGTTGTCTTCTTGAAGAGTCTTTGTTTGTTTCCACAGCATGTTGTTGTCTTCTTGAAGGGTCTTTGTTTGTTTCCACAGCATGTTGTTGTCTTCTTGAAGGGTCTTTGTTTGTTTCCACAGCATGTTGTTGTCTTCTTGAAGGGTCTTTGTTTGTTTCCACAGCATGTTGTTGTCTTCTTGAAGGGTCTTTGTTTGTTTCCTCAGCATGTTGTTGTCTTCTTGAAGGGTCTTTGTTTGTTTCCACAGCATGTTGTTGTCTTCTTGAAGGGTCTTTGTTTGTTTCCTCAGCATGTTGTTGTCTTCTTGAAGGGTCTTTGTTTGTTTCCACAGCATGTTGTTGTCTTCTTGAAGGGTCTTTGTTTGTTTCCACAGCATGTTGTTGTCTTCTTGAAGAGTCTTTGTTTGTTTCCACAGCATGTTGTTGTCTTCTTGAAGGGTCTTTGTTTGTTTCCACAGCATGTTGTTGTCTTCTTGAAGGGTCTTTGTTTGTTTCCACAGCATGTTGTTGTCTTCTTGAAGGGTCTTTGTTTGTTTCCTCAGCATGTTGTTGTCTTCTTGAAGGGTCTTTGTTTGTTTCCACAGCATGTTGTTGTCTTCTTGAAGGGTCTTTGTTTGTTTCCTCAGCATGTTGTTGTCTTCTTGAAGGGTCTTTGTTTGTTTCCACAGCATGTTGTTGTCTTCTTGAAGGGTCTTTGTTTGTTTCCACAGCATGTTGTTGTCTTCTTGAAGAGTCTTTGTTTGTTTCCACAGCATGTTGTTGTCTTCTTGAAGGGTCTTTGTTTGTTTCCACAGCATGTTGTTGTCTTCTTGAAGGGTCTTTGTTTGTTTCCACAGCATGTTGTTGTCTTCTTGAAGGGTCTTTGTTTGTTTCCACAGCATGTTGTTGTCTTCTTGAAGGGTCTTTGTTTGTTTCCACAGCATGTTGTTGTCTTCTTGAAGGGTCTTTGTTTGTTTCCACAGCATGTTGTTGTCTTCTTGAAGGGTCTTTGTTTGTTTCCACAGCATGTTGTTGTCTTCTTGAAGGGTCTTTGTTTGTTTCCCCAGCATGTTGTTGTCTTCTTGAAGAGTCTTTGTTTGTTTCCACAGCATGTTGTTGTCTTCTTGAAGGGTCTTTGTTTGTTTCCACAGCATGTTGTTGTCTTCTTGAAGGGTCTTTGTTTGTTTCCTCAGCATGTTGTTGTCTTCTTGAAGGGTCTTTGTTTGTTTCCACAGCATGTTGTTGTCTTCTTGAAGGGTCTTTGTTTGTTTCCTCAGCATGTTGTTGTCTTCTTGAAGGGTCTTTGTTTGTTTCCACAGCATGTTGTTGTCTTCTTGAAGGGTCTTTGTTTGTTTCCACAGCATGTTGTTGTCTTCTTGAAGGGTCTTTGTTTGTTTCCTCAGCATGTTGTTGTCTTCTTGAAGGGTCTTTGTTTGTTTCCACAGCATGTTGTTGTCTTCTTGAAGGGTCTTTGTTTGTTGGCACATCTCATGCTTTTGGTTGCTAGGCAACCGCTTTGAACTGCGGTAAAGCCGCCCTTGGCTTGAGTCTAAGAACTCTTCCAACTCGCCTTATTGCAGCTATCAGTGCCTCTCAACTGACTAAACTCAGAGGCCAGGTGACCAGGTGAGTCTCCCGGGGAAAATCTTCAGACTGAAGAAAAACTCCGGCATTGAAGCGCAGCCTTGGCGTTTGCGTCCTTTCTCGTTGACAGGAAGTGACGTAAGAAAGTCATCAATAAAGGAATTCAAGTTTCGGGAGGTATTTTGCTGTAATGCAGTAGTTTTTCCACCAGATGGCAATGTTGATTAATTTCATTCCACTT
This sequence comes from Nerophis ophidion, assembly GCF_033978795.1. Classification (NCBI taxonomy): domain Eukaryota; kingdom Metazoa; phylum Chordata; class Actinopteri; order Syngnathiformes; family Syngnathidae; genus Nerophis; species Nerophis ophidion. The sequence goes on along the minus strand of NC_084634.1, from coordinate 1,355,981 downwards.
TGTATCTTTCAGTGTGGAGGAAAATTGGGCAAATTAAGGCCCGGGGGCCACATTTGGCTCGTTAAGCTTTTCAATCTGGCCCCGGGGACATCCATCCATCCATCCATTTTCTACCGCTTATTCCCTTTTGGGGTCGCGGGGGGCGCTGGCGCCTATCTCAGCTCCCGGGGACATTGGCATATAATTTATTTTTATATCTTTAAGTGTAGCTGCACTCACACAAGTCTTCAACTATACCTGGTTGGAATCTGCACTTTTGCATGATATTTTAGCGACTAGTGTTGTCTTGATACCAATATTATTTCCATACTTTTAAGCAGGGGTCCCCAAACTACGGCCCGCCAGCGTCCAAAATCCAACCCGTGGGAAGTCCCAAGTAAAAAAATAATTAAATAATTATATTATTTTATTTTTAATTTTATTTTTTATTTTTAAATGTGCTCTTTCTAATACATTTAACTCTTCTAGCCGCTCACTGTTTGTTGCATTTGGCTTGACTGTAAAATAAACGTTCATATGTTGTCAATATTCAGGGTTTTATCCTTCATAGAAACTTCTAAATTCCATTCCGTTTTTAAGGCAGACTGTCATAACATTTATAGCGTTCAATCAGACATTTTTATTAGCTTTTGTATTAGTTTTCCTAAAAATATAGATATACCGGCCCCCAGAACCATTTTTTCCTCCAAATTTGGCCCCCTGAGTCAAAATAATTGCCAAGGTCTGGTGTGGAGTCTCCAAAGACATGCACCTGGGGATAGGCCCCTCCCACCTCCAAAGAGGGATAGGCCCCTCCCACTTCCAAAGACATGCACCTGGGGATAGACCCCTCCCACCTCCAAAGACATGCACCTGGGGATAGGCCCCTCCCACCTCCAAGGACATGCACCTAGGGATAGGCCCCTCCCACCTCCAAGGACATGCACCTGGGGATAGGCCCCTCCCACCTCCAAAGACATGCACCTGGGGATAGGCCCCTCCCACCTCCAAGGAAATGCACCTGGGGATAGGCCCCTCCCACCTCCAAGGACATGCACCTGGGGATAGGCCCCTCCCACCTCCAAGGACATGCACCTGGGGATAGGCCCCTCCCACCTCCAAAGACATGCACCTGGGGATAGGCCCCTCCCACCTCCAAGGAAATGCACCTGGGGATAGGCCCCTCCCACCTCCAAGGACATGCACCTGGGGATAGGCCCCTCCCACCTCCAAGGACATGCACCTGGGGATAGGCCCCTCCCACCTCCAAGGACATGCACCTGGGGATAGGCCCCTCCCACCTCCAAGGACATGCACCTGGGGAGTAAATCTGTTGTTTTCTTCTCTCCAATTTACAAGTTGAAGGCGTTCCTCCAATGTTATTTCTTCAAAAAGAGAGACATTAATTGGAGGGCAAATGTCGTGGGTGCTCTTTTTTTATTTTTATATTCACAAATGTAGATTATTAAAAACAAAAATATCCTTCATGTCCTTTCACAAATAATTATGCCGTCTTCCTTCTTCTACATATTGCATAAAAGATGTGGGGACATGCATATAAAACAATCACAAAACAATATTCATATCACAAAAAGGAGTAATAAAGATCATTAGTAGAATGGATTATCGATACCCAACAAATGGTTCATAAAGTCTTACACTTGAGTAAATTATCTTGTATAAAACAAAAAAACTGCTCAAATAATGAGCTTCCGGAAGTGGTCCAGAAGATGTTTCCCATGTGAACCAGTAAATATCAACTCAAAAGGAATTAAGTGTTTATTTAAAAGCAAAGGTATGAACACATGTAAAACAATTAAAGCTGCAAGCAGCGATGCACGGGACAGAGTATTTACAGCCATCTTTTGTATTGAAGGGGGAATTGGAAACTTCCTGTTGATTTTAGCTGGGGGTTGTCAGTGTATGAAATGTATAGGTCTAAGTGAGACCTGCATTGAGGTTTTTGTTTCATGTGTCTACGACAAACCTACTGGGAGTTAGAGGCAGTTTTGTCTGAGCAGGGTGCCGCCATCTTGAGACTCTAATGTATTGCGAATGGAGAGAAGCTTTTGTATTGAATGGGGGATGGCAAACTTACTGTTGATTTTAGCTCGGGGTTGTCAGTGTATGAAATATAGGTCTAAGTGAGACCTGCATTGAGGTTTTTGTTTCATGTGTCTATGACAATCCTACTGGGAGTTAGAGGCAGTTTTGTCTGAGCAGGGTGCTGCCATCTTGAGACTCTAATGTATTGCGAATGGAGAGAAGCTTTTGTATTGAATGGGGGATGGCAAACTTACTGTTGATTTTAACTGGGGGTTGTCAGTGTATGAAATATAGGTCTGAGTGAGACCCACATTGAGGTGTTTGTCTCATGTGTCTCTGACATTCCTACTGGGAGTTAGAGAAGGTTTTGTCTGAGCAGGGTGCCGACATCTTGAGACTCTAATGTATTGCGAATGGAGAGAAGCTTTTGTATAGAATGGGGAATGGCAAACTTCCTGTTGATTTTAGCTGGGGGTTGTCAGTGTATGAAATATGGGTCTAAGTGAGACTTACATTGAAGTTTCTGTCTCATGTGTCTCTGACATTCCTACTGGGAGTTAGAGGCAGTTTTGAGACAGCAGCAGCACACCAGCAGCGACTCTTTAAGGGCTCATAAAATCCAAACAGGAGCAGTAATTTAAATTCTTTCATCAACTTTTAATCAGAAGGGTTCAATCCCTCTCCTGTGGTTATTTGAAGCCGACACGACAAAAGCACTCAGAGGAGATAATGTTTGAAAAATGGTGACTGTTTTTACACAACTTTTGTTTTGAAGGGGTAATTGCAAACGTCCTGTTGATTTTAGCTGGGGGTTGTCAGTGTATGAGATATAGGTCTAAGTGTGACCTACATAGAGGTGTTTGTTTCATGTGTGTACGACATTCCTACTGGGAGTTAGAGGCCGTTTTGTCTGTGTTTTCTTCCTGGGGGGCGCTCAAGCACAATTTTGAGTTTTGGTTTTTTGATTAGATCGCAATTTTTGCCAGTCCTGATATGTGTGTCCAGTTTGGTGAGTTTTGAAGCATGTTGAGGGGATCAAATTACAGATCAAAGAGGCGGCGGTATAATAATAAAGAATAATAAAATGCTAGAAATTCAATAGGGTCATTTACAATAAATAAAAAAAGCTAACATTTTTAACAATTAATTATTTCAAAAACCTCTATAAAACACTATTGTGAATAAGTATAAAATAGTCTTTAAAATATCTTTATACATGTACATTGTATTTATTGTAACATGTTTTGTACTGTTTACTCTCCAGTCAAATTGTTCTGTTACTTCTAAATAAATGTACACAATGTTGTAAAAATAAGGCATGTACTTGACTGGAAAAAAAACACTAAAGTATTTAATCTACGAATAGTACGAGCAAAATAACAAGAAAACAATTTATGTTAACCCCAAAAGCAGTGAAGTAGTCAGCTTGTGTAAATGCTAAATAAAAAGAGAATACAACAAATCCTTTTCAACTTATATTCTATTGAATAGACTGCAAAGACAAGATTTTTCATCTTCACACTGACAAACTTTGTTAGTTTTTAGCAAATATTAGCTCATTTGGAATTTGATGCCGGCAACATGTTTCAAAAAAAGAGTGAGAAAGTTGAGGAATGCTCATCAAATACTTATTTGGAACATCCCACAGCTGTGCAGGCTAATTGGGAACAGGTGGGTGCCACGATTGGCTATAAAAGCAGCTTCCATGAAATGCTCACTCGTTCACAAACAAGGACGGGGCGAGGGTCACCACTTGGTCAACGCACCTTCCATCCTTCAGGCCTCAAAAAGCCACACCAGTGTGTAAAGGATATCACCACATGGGCTCAGGAACACTTCAGAAAACCATGTCAGTAACTACAGTTGGTCGCGACGTATGTAAGTGCAAGGTAAAACTCTACTATGCAAAGCCACAGCCATTTATCAACAACACCCAGAAACGCTTCGCCGGGCTTGAGCTCATCTAAGATGGATTTTGGAATTTTAATATTAGTCGAAAAGGATTTGCAAATCATTGTTATTGTTTTTATTTACACAACGTGACATCTTCACTGCTTTTGTATGTGTTGATGATGTTTGTTTGTCAGCTTCTTTGAAAGCCTTCAGCTTCCTTTGCTGCTGTCCTCACCAGCACACTTGTGCTTCTTGCACTGGTACTTGTAAGAGAATCCTTGGCCGCACACACTGCAACTCAACACTTTCTCTCCCGTGTGTCTTCTCGTGTGTCTTTTCAAATGGTGACTCTGTATAAAACTTTTACCGCAGACCGAACAGATAAAAGGTTTTTCGCCGGTGTGTATTCTCGTGTGTATTTGCAAATTTGCCTTCTGGGGGAATATTTTACTACAAATGGAGCAGGAGAATGTTTTTTCTCCGACGTGTGTTCTCATGTGAACTTTCAACTCGCCTCGTTGTAAGAAACCTTTACCGCAGACCGAACATGAAAAAGGTTTTTCCCCGGTGTGTATTCTCATGTGTGCTTTCAAACAGAGACTTTGCGCAAAACCTTTACCACACACTGAACAGATAAAAGGTTTCTCACCAGTGTGTGTTCTCACGTGTGCTTTCAAACTGTGATTTTGTGTAAAACCTTTCCCACATTCTGAACAGACAAAAGGTTTTTCTCCAGTGTGCGTTCTTGCGTGCATTATTAAATTTGCCTTCACGGAGAATATCTTATTACAAACGGAGCACACGAATGGTTTTTCTGCAGTGTGTATTCTCATGTGTATTTTCAAATGTTGCCTCTGACTAAAATACTTGCCGCAGATTGAACAGGAACAGGGTTTTTCTCCGGTGTGCGTCCTCGTGTGCACTTTCAACACGTTTTTCCGCGCAAAGCCTTTGCCGCACTCCGCGCAGGAAAAGGGTTTTTCCCCGGTGTGCGTTCTCACGTGCACTTTCAGAGTACAGCGGTGTTTGAAGGTTTTGTCACAGTGAGAACATTTAAAGCGCGTGTCGCCGTCGCCATCAGAGTCAGGAGAGTGAGACGTCGTCTCGTCCCCGTCTGATAGTGGAGCTAAGATCTTGTCTGCTGGTGGTCCTCCACAGGGGTCTCCATCACCTTCTGTCGGAGGCTCCGCCTCTCTTTCAACTTTGACCTCCTCATCTTCACTCTTCACAACCACCGGGATGTCGTCCAACCATTGGATGCTGTGCTCCTCCTCTTCCTCCTTAATGTGGGGGGTCCACGCATCCTCTTCCTTTTTAAGCCCTGCCTCTTGTTCCTCTTTGATACGTGGGGTCAGCGGGTCCTCCTCTTCTTTTTCAAGGTGCATGATCTGTGGCACCTCCTCTTCCTTTTTCATGTAAAGGGTCTGTGGCGCCCCGTCTTCCTTTTCAACGTGGGGGGGCTGTGGCTCCTGCTGCTGCATCCCAAAGCTCCTCTCCGCTTGTTCGAGGCGATGAAGTGCGATGTCTGTCGGACACAAGAAAACAAACTTTAGAAACAGACAGCTTTTCTCAGTCACATGAGAGATTCAGCACATTTCCATGGATACTATATCGCCAAAAGTATTTGGCCACCTGCCTTGACTCACATATGTGCCATATAGTGAAACCACACTAAACAACACTGTCATAAACATGTGCCATATAGTGAAACCACACTAAACAACACTGTCATAAACATGTGCCATATAGTGAAACCACACTAAACAACACTGTCATAAACATGTGCCATATAGTGAAACCACACTAAACAAGACTGTCATAAACATGTGCCATATAGTGAGACCACACTAAACAACACTGTCATAAACATGTGCCATATAGTGAAACCACACTAAACAACACTGTCATAAACATGTGCCATATAGTGAAACCACACTAAACAACACTGTCATAAACATGTGCCATATAGTGAAACCACACTAAACAACACTGTCATAAACATGTGCCATATAGTGAAACCACACTAAACAACACTGTCATAAACATGTGCCATATAGTGAAACCACACTAAACAACACTGTCATAAACATGTGCCATATAGTGAAACCACACTAAACAACACTGTCATAAACATGTGCCATATAGTGAAACCACACTAAACAACACTGTCATAAACATGTGCCATATAGTGAGACCACACTAAACAACACTGTCATAAACATGTGCCATATAGTGAAACCACACTAACCAAGACTGTCATAAACATGTGCCATATAGTGAGACCACACTAAACAACACTGTCATAAACATGTGCCATATAGTGAGACCACACTAAACAACACTGTCATAAACATGTGCCATATAGTGAAACCACACTAAACAACACTGTCATAAACATGTGCCATATAGTGAAACCACACTAAACAACACTGTCATAAACATGTGCCATATAGTGAAACCACACTAAACAACACTGTCATAAACATGTGCCATATAGTGAAACCACACTAAACAACACTGTCATAAACATGTGCCATATAGTGAAACCACACTAAACAACACTGTCATAAACATGTGCCATATAGTGAGACCACACTAAACAACACTGTCATAAACATGTGCCATATAGTGAAACCACACTAAACAACACTGTCATAAACATGTGCCATATAGTGAAACCACACTAAACAACACTGTCATAAACATGTGCCATATAGTGAAACCACACTAAACAACACTGTCATAAACATGTGCCATATAGTGAGACCACACTAAACAACACTGTCATAAACATGTGCCGTATAGTGAAACCACACTAAACAACACTGTCATAAACATGTGCCATATAGTGAGACCACACTAAACAACACTGTCATAAACATGTGCCATATAGTGAAACCACACTAAACAACACTGTCATAAACATGTGCCATATAGTGAAACCACACTAAACAACACTGTCATAAACATGTGCCATATAGTGAAACCACACTAAACAAGACTGTCATAAACATGTGCCATATAGTGAGACCACACTAAACAACACTGTCATAAACATGTGCCATATAGTGAAACCACACTAAACAACACTGTCATAAACATGTGCCATATAGTGAAACCACACTAAACAACACTGTCATAAACATGTGCCATATAGTGAAACCACACTAAACAACACTGTCATAAACATGTGCCATATAGTGAAACCACACTAAACAACACTGTCATAAACATGTGCCATATAGTGAAACCACACTAAACAACACTGTCATAAACATGTGCCATATAGTGAAACCACACTAAACAACACTGTCATAAACATGTGCCATATAGTGAAACCACACTAAACAACACTGTCATAAACATGTGCCATATAGTGAGACCACACTAAACAACACTGTCATAAACATGTGCCATATAGTGAAACCACACTAAACAAGACTGTCATAAACATGTGCCATATAGTGAGACCACACTAAACAACACTGTCATAAACATGTGCCATATAGTGAGACCACACTAAACAACACTGTCATAAACATGTGCCATATAGTGAAACCACACTAAACAACACTGTCATAAACATGTGCCATATAGTGAGACCACACTAAACAACACTGTCATAAACATGTGCCATATAGTGAGACCACACTAAACAACACTGTCATAAACATGTGCCATATAGTGAAACCACACTAAACAACACTGTCATAAACATGTGCCATATAGTGAAACCACACTAAACAACACTGTCATAAACATGTGCCATATAGTGAGACCACACTAAACAACACTGTCATAAACATGTGCCATATAGTGAAACCACACTAAACAACACTGTCATAAACATGTGCCATATAGTGAAACCACACTAAACAACACTGTCATAAACATGTGCCATATAGTGAAACCACACTAAACAACACTGTCATAAACATGTGCCATATAGTGAGACCACACTAAACAACACTGTCATAAACATGTGCCGTATAGTGAAACCACACTAAACAACACTGTCATAAACATGTGCCATATAGTGAGACCACACTAAACAACACTGTCATAAACATGTGCCATATAGTGAAACCACACTAAACAACACTGTCATAAACATGTGCCATATAGTGAAACCACACTAAACAACACTGTCATAAACATGTGCCATATAGTGAAACCACACTGTCATAAACATGTGCCATATAGTGAAACCACACTAAACAACACTGTCATAAACATGTGCCATATAGTGAAACCACACTAAACAACACTGTCATAAACATGTGCCATATAGTGAGACCACACTAAACAACACTGTCATAAACATGTGCCATATAGTGAAACCACACTAAACAACACTGTCATAAACATGTGCCATATAGTGAAACCACACTAAACAACACTGTCATAAACATGTGCCATATAGTGAAACCACACTAAACAACACTGTCATAAACATGTGCCATATAGTGAAACCACACTGTCATAAACATGTGCCATATAGTGAAACCACACTAAACAACACTGTCATAAACATGTGCCATATAGTGAAACCACACTAAACAACACTGTCATAAACATGTGCCATATAGTGAAACCACACTAAACAACACTGTCGTAAACATGTGCCATATAGTGAAACCACACTAAACAACACTGTCATAAACATGTGCCATATAGTGAAACCACACTAAACAACACTGTCATAAACATGTGCCATATAGTGAAACCACACTAAACAACACTGTCATAAACATGTGCCATATAGTGAAACCACACTAAACAACACTGTCATAAACATGTGCCATATAGTGAAACCACACTAAACAACACTGTCATAAACATGTGCCATATAGTGAAACCACACTAAACAACACTGTCATAAACATGTGCCATATAGTGAAACCACACTAAACAACACTGTCAAACATGTGCCATATAGTGAAACCACACTAAACAACACTGTCATAAACATGTGCCATATAGTGAAACCACACTAAACAACACTCTCATAAACATGTGCCATATAGCAGTGGTACCCAACCACCGGGCCGCGGCCCGGTATTGGGTCGCAGAAGAATTTTTTATTAATTTTTATTTAAAAAAATAAATAAATAAATAAAAAATAAATATATATATATATTTTTTTTTTAATTAAATCAACATAAAAAACACAATATACACTTACAATTAGTGCACCAACAACAAAAACCTCCCTTTTTCATGACAAAAACGCCCCTTTTTCATGACAAAGCAAAAAAAACCCAAAAAAAACCCCGACATTAGTGTGTAAAGGATATCACCACATGGGCTCAGGAACACTTCATAAAACCACTGTCAGTAACTACAGTTGGTCGCTACATCTGTAAATGCAAGTTAAAACTCTACACTGCAAAGCGAAAGCCATTGATCAACAACATCCAGGAACGTCGCCGGCGTAGCTGGGCCCGAGATCATCTAAGAGGGACTGATGCAAAGTGGAAAAGTGTTCTGTGGTCTGACGAGTCCACATTTTAAATGATATTTGGAAACTGTGGATGTGGTGTCCTCCGGAACAAAGAGGAAAATAACCATCCGGGTTGTTATCCACACAAAGTGTAAAAGCCAGCATGTGTGATGGTATGGGGGTGTATTAGTGAACAAGACATGGGTAACTTACACATGTGTGATGGTATGGGGGTGTATTAGTGCCCAAGACATGGGTAACTTACACATGTGTGATGGTATGGGGGTGTATTAGTGCCCAAGACATGGGTAACTTACACATGTGTGATGGTATGGGGGTGTATTAGTGAACAAGACATGGGTAACTTACACATGTGTGATGGTATGGGGGTGTATTAGTGAACAAGACATGGGTAACTTACACATGTGTGATGGTATGGGGGTGTATTAGTGCCCAAGACATGGGTAACTTACACATGTGTGATGGTATGGGGGTGTATTAGTGAACAAGGCATGGGTAACTTACACATGTGTGATGGTATGGGGGTGTATTAGTGCCCAAGGCATGGGTAACTTACACATGTGTGATGGTATGGGGGTGTATTAGTGCCCAAGACATGGGTAACTTACACATGTGTGATGGTATGGGGGTGTATTAGTGAACAAGACATGGGTAACTTACACATGTGTGATGGTATGGGGGTGTATTAGTGCCCAAGGCATGGGTAACTTACACATGTGTGATGGTATGGGGGTGTATTAGTGAACAAGACATGGGTAACTTACACATGTGTGATGGTATGGGGGTGTATTAGTGCCCAAGACATGGGTAACTTACACATGTGTGATGGTATGGGGGTGCATTAGTGCCCAAGGCATGGGTAACTTACACATGTGTGATGGTATGGGGGTGTATTAGTGAACAAGACATGGGTAACTTACACATGTGTGATGGTATGGGGGTGTATTAGTGCCCAAGACATGGGTAACTTACACATGTGTGATGGTATGGGGGTGTATTAGTGCCCAAGGCATGGGTAACTTACACATGTGTGATGGTATGGGGGTGTATTAGTGCCCAAGACATGGGTAACTTACACATGTGTGATGGTATGGGGGTGTATTAGTGAACAAGACATGGGTAACTTACACATGTGTGATGGTATGGGGGTGTATTAGTGCCCAAGGCATGGGTAACTTACACATGTGTGATGGTATGGGGGTGTATTAGTGAACAAGACATGGGTAACTTACACATGTGTGATGGTATGGGGGTGTATTAGTGCCCAAGACATGGGTAACTTACACATGTGTGATGGTATGGGGGTGTATTAGTGAACAAGACATGGGTAACTTACACATGTGTGATGGTATGGGGGTGTATTAGTGCCCAAGACATGGGTAACTTACACATGTGTGATGGTATGGGGGTGTATTAGTGCCCAAGGCATGGGTAACTTACACATGTGTGATGGTATGGGGGTGTATTAGTGCCCAAGACATGGGTAACTTACACATGTGTGATGGTATGGGGGTGTATTAGTGAACAAGACATGGGTAACTTACACATGTGTGATGGTATGGGGGTGTATTAGTGCCCAAGGCATGGGTAACTTACACATGTGTGATGGTATGGGGGTGCATTAGTGCCCAAGGCATGGGTAACTTACACATGTGTGATGGTATGGGGGTGTATTAGTGAACAAGACATGGGTAACTTACACATGTGTGATGGTATGGGGGTGTATTAGTGCCCAAGACATGGGTAACTTACACATGTGTGATGGTATGGGGGTGTATTAGTGCCCAAGGCATGGGTAACTTACACATGTGTGATGGTATGGGGGTGTATTAGTGCCCAAGACATGGGTAACTTACACATGTGTGATGGTATGGGGGTGTATTAGTGAACAAGACATGGGTAACTTACACATGTGTGATGGTATGGGGGTGTATTAGTGCCCAAGGCATGGGTAACTTACACATGTGTGATGGTATGGGGGTGTATTAGTGAACAAGACATGGGTAACTTACACATGTGTGATGGTATGGGGGTGTATTAGTGCCCAAGACATGGGTAACTTACACATGTGTGATGGTATGGGGGTGTATTAGTGAACAAGACATGGGTAACTTACACATGTGTGATGGTATGGGGGTGTATTAGTGCCCAAGACATGGGTAACTTACACATGTGTGATGGTATGGGGGTGTATTAGTGCCCAAGGCATGGGTAACTTACACATGTGTGATGGTATGGGGGTGTATTAGTGCCCAAGACATGGGTAACTTACACATGTGTGATGGTATGGGGGTGTATTAGTGAACAAGACATGGGTAACTTACACATGTGTGATGGTATGGGGGTGTATTAGTGCCCAAGGCATGGGTAACTTACACATGTGTGATGGTATGGGGGTGTATTAGTGAACAAGACATGGGTAACTTACACATGTGTGATGGTATGGGGGTGTATTAGTGCCCAAGACATGGGTAACTTACACATGTGTGATGGTATGGGGGTGTATTAGTGAACAAGACATGGGTAACTTACACATGTGTGATAGTATGGGGGTGTATTAGTGCCCAAGGCATGGGTAACTTACACATGTGTGATGGTATGGGGGTGTATTAGTGCCCAAGACATGGGTAACTTACACATGTGTGATGGTATGGGGGTGTATTAGTGAACAAGACATGGGTAACTTACACATGTGTGATGGTATGGGGGTGTATTAGTGAACAAGACATGACTAACTTACACATGTGTGATGGTATGGGGGTGTATTAGTGAACAAGACATGGGTAACTTACACATGTGTGATGGTATGGGGGTGTATTAGTGCCCAAGGCATGGGTAACTTACACATGTGTGATGGTATGGGGGTGTATTAGTGAACAAGACATGGGTAACTTACACATGTGTGATGGTATGGGGGTGTATTAGTGCCCAAGACATGGGTAACTTACACATGTGTGATGGTATGGGGGTGTATTAGTGAACAAGACATGGGTAACTTACACATGTGTGATGGTATGGGGGTGTATTAGTGCCCAAGGCATGGGTAACTTACACATGTGTGATGGTATGGGGGTGTATTAGTGCCCAAGACATGGGTAACTTACACATGTGTGATGGTATGGGGGTGTATTAGTGAACAAGACATGGGTAACTTACACATGTGTGATGGTATGGGGGTGTATTAGTGAACAAGACATGACTAACTTACACATGTGTGATGGTATGGGGGTGTATTAGTGCCCAAGACATGGGTAACTTACACATGTGTGATGGTATGGGGGTGTATTAGTGAACAAGACATGACTAACTTACACATGTGTGATGGTATGGGGGTGTATTAGTGCCCAAGACATGGGTAACTTACACATGTGTGATGGTATGGGGGTGTATTAGTGAACAAGACATGACTAACTTACACATGTGTGATGGTATGGGGGTGTATTAGTGCCCAAGACATGGGTAACTTACACATGTGTGATGGTATGGGGGTGTATTAGTGAACAAGACATGGGTAACTTACACATGTGTGATGGTATGGGGGTGTATTAGTGCCCAAGGCATGGGTAACTTACACATGTGTGATGGTATGGGGGTGTATTAGTGCCCAAGGCATGGGTAACTTACACATGTGTGATGGTATGGGGGTGTATTAGTGCCCAAGGCATGGGTAACTTACACATGTGTGATGGTATGGGGGTGTATTAGTGAACAAGACATGGGTAACTTACACATGTGTGATGGTATGGGGGTGTATTAGTGCCCAAGGCATGGGTAACTTACACATGTGTGATGGTATGGGGGTGTATTAGTGCCCAAGGCATGGGTAACTTACACATGTGTGATGGTATGGGGGTGTATTAGTGAACAAGACATGGGTAACTTACACATGTGTGATGGTATGGGGGTGTATTAGTGAACAAGACATGGGTAACTTACACATGTGCGATGGTATGGGGGTGTATTAGTGCCCAAGGCATGGGTAACTTACACATGTGTGATGGTATGGGGGTGTATTAGTGCCCAAGACATGGGTAACTTACACATGTGTGATGGTATGGGGGTGTATTAGTGCCCAAGGCATGGGTAACTTACACATGTGTGATGGTATGGGGGTGTATTAGTGCCCAAGGCATGGGTAACTTACACATGTGTGATGGTATGGGGGTGTATTAGTGCCCAAGGCATGGGTAACTTACACATGTGTGATGGTATGGGGGTGTATTAGTGAACAAGACATGGGTAACTTACACATGTGTGATGGTATGGGGGTGTATTAGTGCCCAAGGCATGGGTAACTTACACATGTGTGATGGTATGGGGGTGTATTAGTGAACAAGACATGGGTAACTTACACATGTGTGATGGTATGGGGGTGTATTAGTGCCCAAGACATGGGTAACTTACACATGTGTGATGGTATGGGGGTGTATTAGTGCCCAAGACATGGGTAACTTACACATGTGTGATGGTATGGGGGTGTATTAGTGCCCAAGGCATGGGTAACTTACACATGTGTGATGGTATGGGGGTGTATTAGTGCCCAAGACATGGGTAACTTACACATGTGTGATGGTATGGGGGTGTATTAGTGAACAAGACATGGGTAACTTACACATGTGTGATGGTATGGGGGTGTATTAGTGCCCAAGGCATGGGTAACTTACACATGTGTGATGGTATGGGGGTGTATTAGTGAACAAGACATGGGTAACTTACACATGTGTGATGGTATGGGGGTGTATTAGTGCCCAAGACATGGGTAACTTACACATGTGTGATGGTATGGGGGTGCATTAGTGCCCAAGGCATGGGTAACTTACACATGTGTGATGGTATGGGGGTGTATTAGTGAACAAGACATGGGTAACTTACACATGTGTGATGGTATGGGGGTGTATTAGTGCCCAAGACATGGGTAACTTACACATGTGTGATGGTATGGGGGTGTATTAGTGCCCAAGGCATGGGTAACTTACACATGTGTGATGGTATGGGGGTGTATTAGTGCCCAAGACATGGGTAACTTACACATGTGTGATGGTATGGGGGTGTATTAGTGAACAAGACATGGGTAACTTACACATGTGTGATGGTATGGGGGTGTATTAGTGCCCAAGGCATGGGTAACTTACACATGTGTGATGGTATGGGGGTGTATTAGTGAACAAGACATGGGTAACTTACACATGTGTGATGGTATGGGGGTGTATTAGTGCCCAAGACATGGGTAACTTACACATGTGTGATGGTATGGGGGTGTATTAGTGAACAAGACATGGGTAACTTACACATGTGTGATGGTATGGGGGTGTATTAGTGCCCAAGGCATGGGTAACTTACACATGTGTGATGGTATGGGGGTGTATTAGTGCCCAAGACATGGGTAACTTACACATGTGTGATGGTATGGGGGTGTATTAGTGAACAAGACATGGGTAACTTACACATGTGTGATGGTATGGGGGTGTATTAGTGAACAAGACATGACTAACTTACACATGTGTGATGGTATGGGGGTGTATTAGTGCCCAAGACATGGGTAACTTACACATGTGTGATGGTATGGGGGTGTATTAGTGAACAAGACATGGGTAACTTACACATGTGTGATGGTATGGGGGTGTATTAGTGCCCAAGGCATGGGTAACTTACACATGTGTGATGGTATGGGGGTGTATTAGTGCCCAAGGCATGGGTAACTTACACATGTGTGATGGTATGGGGGTGTATTAGTGAACAAGACATGGGTAACTTACACATGTGTGATGGTATGGGGGTGTATTAGTGAACAAGACATGGGTAACTTACACATGTGCGATGGTATGGGGGTGTATTAGTGCCCAAGGCATGGGTAACTTACACATGTGTGATGGTATGGGGGTGTATTAGTGCCCAAGACATGGGTAACTTACACATGTGTGATGGTATGGGGGTGTATTAGTGCCCAAGGCATGGGTAACTTACACATGTGTGATGGTATGGGGGTGTATTAGTGCCCAAGGCATGGGTAACTTACACATGTGTGATGGTATGGGGGTGTATTAGTGAACAAGACATGGGTAACTTACACATGTGTGATGGTATGGGGGTGTATTAGTGCCCAAGGCATGGGTAACTTACACATGTGTGATGGTATGGGGGTGTATTAGTGCCCAAGGCATGGGTAACTTACACATGTGTGATGGTATGGGGGTGTATTAGTGCCCAAGGCATGGGTAACTTACACATGTGTGATGGTATGGGGGTGTATTAGTGAACAAGACATGGGTAACTTACACATGTGTGATGGTATGGGGGTGTATTAGTGAACAAGACATGGGTAACTTACACATGTGTGATGGTATGGGGGTGTATTAGTGCCCAAGGCATGGGTAACTTACACATGTGTGATGGTATGGGGGTGTATTAGTGCCCAAGACATGGGTAACTTACACATGTGTGATGGTATGGGGGTGTATTAGTGAACAAGACATGGGTAACTTACACATGTGTGATGGTATGGGGGTGTATTAGTGCCCAAGGCATGGGTAACTTACACATGTGTGATGGTATGGGGGTGTATTAGTGAACAAGACATGGGTAACTTACACATGTGTGATGGTATGGGGGTGTATTAGTGCCCAAGGCATGGGTAACTTACACATGTGTGATGGTATGGGGGTGTATTAGTGCCCAAGGCATGGGTAACTTACACATGTGTGATGGTATGGGGGTGTATTAGTGAACAAGACATGGGTAACTTACACATGTGTGATGGTATGGGGGTGTATTAGTGCCCAAGGCATGGGTAACTTACACATGTGTGATGGTATGGGGGTGTATTAGTGCCCAAGACATGGGTAACTTACACATGTGTGATGGTATGGGGGTGTATTAGTGAACAAGACATGGGTAACTTACACATGTGTGATGGTATGGGGGTGTATTAGTGCCCAAGGCATGGGTAACTTACACATGTGTGATGGTATGGGGGTGTATTAGCGAACAAGACATGGGTAACTTACACATGTGTGATGGTATGGGGGTGTATTAGTGAACAAGACATGGGTAACTTACACATGTGTGATGGTATGGGGGTGTATTAGTGCCCAAGACATGGGTAACTTACACATGTGTGATGGTATGGGGGTGTATTAGTGAACAAGACATGGGTAACTTACACATGTGTGATGGTATGGGGGTGCATTAGTGCCCAAGACATGGGTAACTTACACATGTGTGATGGTATGGGGGTGTATTAGTGAACAAGACATGGGTAACTTACACATGTGTGATGGTATGGGGGTGTATTAGTGAACAAGACATGGGTAACTTACACATGTGTGATGGTATGGGGGTGTATTAGTGCCCAAGGCATGGGTAACTTACACATGTGTGATGGTATGGGGGTGTATTAGTGAACAAGACATGGGTAACTTACACATGTGTGATGGTATGGGGGTGCATTAGTGCCCAAGACATGGGTAACTTACACATGTGTGATGGTATGGGGGTGTATTAGTGAACAAGACATGGGTAACTTACACATGTGTGATGGTATGGGGGTGTATTAGTGAACAAGACATGGGTAACTTACACATGTGTGATGGTATGGGGGTGTATTAGTGAACAAGACATGGGTAACTTACACATGTGTGATGGTATGGGGGTGTATTAGTGCCCAAGACATGGGTAACTTACACATGTGTGATGGTATGGGGGTGTATTAGTGCCCAAGACATGGGTAACTTACACATGTGTGATGGTATGGGGGTGCATTAGTGCCCAAGGCATGGGTAACTTACACATGTGTGATGGTATGGGGGTGTATTAGTGCCCAAGGCATGGGTAACTTACACATCTGTGAAGGCACCATTAATGCTGAATGGTCCATACAGGTTTTGGAGCAACATATGTTGTCATCCAAGCAACGTTATCATGGACGCCCCTGCTTATTTCAGCAAGACAATGCCAAGCCACGTGTTACAACAGCGTGGCTTCATAGTAAAAGAGTGCGGGTACTTTCCTGGCCCGCCTGCAGTCCAGACCTGTCTCCCATGGAAAATGTGTGGCGCATTATGAAGCGTAAAATAGGACAGCGGAGACCCCGGACTGTTGAAGGACTGAAGCTCTACATAAAACAAGAATGGGAAAGAATTCCACTTTCAAAGCTTCAACAATTAGTTTCCTCAGTTCCCAAACGTTTATTGAGTGTTGTTAAAAGAAAAGGTGATGTAACACAGCGGTGAACATGCCCTTTCCCAACTACTTTGGCACGTGTTGCAGTCATGAAATTCTAAGTTAATTTGCAAAAAACAAATAAAGTTTATGAGTTTGAACATGAAATATGTTGTCTTTGTAGCATATTCAACTGAATATGGCTTGAAAAGGATTTGCAAATCATTGTATTCTGTTTATATTTACATCTAACACCATTTCCCAACTTATATGGAAACGGGGTTTGTATATTCTGGGTTCCTCATTCAGTAAAAAAATGTAAAATTCCATTCCATTTAAGGTGGTCTCTGTCATATAACGTTGTTAGCATTTAATCCGACATTATTGTGAGGTTTTGTCTTCCATCCATCCATCCATCCATTTTCTACCGCTTATTCCCTTTCGGGGTCGCGGGGGGCGCTGGCGCCTATCTCAGCTACAATCGGGCGGAAGGCGGGGTACACCCTGGACAAGTCGCCACCTCATCACAGGGCCAACACAGATAGACAGACAACATTCACACTCACATTCACACACTAGGGACCATTTAGTGTTGCCAATCAACCTTAGTGTTCTAAAAATAGATGTAAAATGGACGTCACACGGCGGTGAGGGATGTCTTGTTTTGGGGTTTTTGTCTTATGCTTTTAATTTGAAAAGTAACTCTCCTCTGGTTTCAGGTCACTTCCTTTTGTGTCATCAGTCTGACGTCATCCTTGTTCTCTGATTGTTTCCAGCTGTTCTCTATTACCTTCATGTGTTTATAAGCTCACTCCTTCCTTTCTTCTGTGCCAGATTGTCTGCTTTATTGGTGCTCTCTAGCGTCCATGTCTTTGTCCATGTCTTTGTCCATGCCTTGCCTTGTCTTTGTCCATGTCTTTGTCCATGCCTTGCCTTGTCTTTGTCCATGTCTTTGTCCATGTCTTGCCTTGTCTTTGTCCATGTCTTTGTCCATGCCTTTGTCCATGTCTTTGTCCATGCCTTTGTCCATGCCTTGCCTAGTCTTTGTCCATGTCTTTGTCCATGCCTTGCCTTGTCTTTGTCCATGTCTTTGTCCATGCCTTGCCTTGTCTTTGTCCATGTCTTTGTCCATGTCTTTGTCCATGTCTTTGTCCATGCCTTTGTCCATGTCTTTGTCCATGCCTTGCCTTGTCTTTGTCCATGTCTTTGTCCATGTCTTTGTCCATGCCTTGCCTTGTCTTTGTCCATGTCTTTGTCCATGTCTTTGTCCATGCCTTGCCTTGTCTTTGTCCATGTCTTTGTCCATGTCTTTGTCCATGTCTTTGTCCATGCCTTTGTCCATGTCTTTGTCCATGTCTTTGTCCATGCCTTTGTCCAAGTCTTTGTCCATGCCTTGCCTTGTCTTTGTCCATGTCTTTGTCCATGTCTTTGTCCATGCCTTGCCTTGTCTTCGTCCATGTCTTTGTCCATGTCTTTGTCCATGTCTTTGTCCATGTCTTTGTCCATGTCTTTGTCCATGCCTTGCCTTGTCTTTGTCCATGCCTTGCCTTGTCTTTGTCCATGCCTTGCCTTGTCTTTGTCCATGTCTTTGTCCATGTCTTTGTCCATGCCTTGCCTTGTCTTTGTCCATGTCTTTGTCCATGTCTTTGTCCATGCCTTGCCTTGTCTTTGTCCATGTCTTTGTCCATGCCTTGCCTTGTCTTTGTCCATGTCTTTGTCCATGCCTTGCCTTGTCTTTGTCCATGTCTTTGTCCATGTCTTTGTCCATGCCTTTGTCCATGTCTTTGTCCATGCCTTGCCTTGTCTTTGTCCATGTCTTTGTCCATGCCTTGCCTTGTCTTGGTCCATGTCTTGTCCATGCCTTGCCTTGTCTTCTGCTTATGTCCCTTGATGCTGAACCCCTTCATGAATATTTGGAGTTTTCCTTTCTTCCTCCTCAGCAGAGTGATTTTGCTTATTTAGTTATTCAGCCGCAGTGCTAAGTTTCAGTTAATTTCTTTCATTCATTCCTCAACTTTTTGAGTGACTATTTTTGTTAAATACTTTATTACATTAGTTAGTGTAGAATTGTTTTTGTCCTCCTGTTGGAGCGCTTTTTGTTAAATACTGTTTATAGTTCGTCTTCACTTTTGTGTTTTCCTCCGTTCGGAGCGATTTTCGGTTGTTCCTTCTTTTTCTGGAACCTTTTCACCGCGTAGTTTTTTTTTTTGTGATATTAGATGTTTTTTCTTGACTCGGGAGGTAAAAGGAAACCGTCAAAATAAAAGCCTGTCTAAAGTCCCAAATCTGCATCGGAGTCCAAATCCTTTTATCAAAGCCTTACAGCCATATTGGACTAAAAATACAAAAACAAATCTGCAAAAAATCCAAAGCCATATTACGTACAAATAGTGTGTCAGGAGATATAAATGAGTTAAGAGGACTTAAAGGAACCTAAATGAGATGAAATATAGCAACAAATGAGGCAAAATGGGGCTTCACGGTGGCAGAGGGGTTAGTGCGTCTGCCTCACAATACGAAGGTCCTGAGTAGTCCTGGGTTCAAATCCAGGCTCGGGATCTTTCTGTGTGGAGTTTGCATGTTCTCCCCGTGACTGCGTGGGTTCCCTCTGGGTACTCCGGCTTCCTCCCACCTCCAAAGACATGCACCTGGGGATAGGCCCCTCCCACCTCCAAAGACATGCACCTGGGGATAGGCCCCTCCCACCTCCAAAGACATGCACCTGGGGATAGGCCCCTCCCACCTCCAAAGACATGCACCTGGGGATAGGCCCCTCCCACCTCCAAAGATATGCACCTGGGGATAGGCCCCTCCCACCTCCAAAGACATGCACCTGGGGATAGGCCCCTCCCACCTCCAAAGACATGCTCCTGGGGATAGGCCCCTCCCACCTCCAAAGACATACACCTGGGGATAGGCCCCTCCCACCTCCAAAGACATGTACCTGGGGATAGGCCCCTCCCACCTCCAAAGACATGCACCTGGGGATAGGCCCCTCCCACCTCCAAAGACATGCACCTGGGGATAGGCCCCTCCCACCTCCAAAGACATGCACCTGGGGATAGGCCCCTCCCACCTCCAAAGACATGCACCTGGGGATAGGCCCCTCCCACCTCCAAAGACATGCTCCTGGGGATAGGCCCCTCCCACCTCCAAAGACATACACCTGGGGATAGGCCCCTCCCACCTCCAAAGACATGCACCTGGGGATAGGCCCCTCCCACCTCCAAAGACATGCACCTGGGGATAGGCCCCTCCCACCTCCAAAGACATGCTCCTGGGGATAGGCCCCTCCCACCTCCAAAGACATACACCTGGGGATAGGCCCCTCCCCCCTCCAAAGACATGCACCTGGGGATAGGCCCCTCCCACCTCCAAAGACATACACCTGGGGATAGGCCCCTCCCACCTCCAAAGACATGCACCTGGGGATAGGCCCCTCCCACCTCCAAAGACATGCACCTGGGGATAGGCCCCTCCCACCTCCAAAGACATACACCTGGGGATAGGCCCCTCCCACCTCCAAAGACATGCACCTGGGGATAGGCCCCTCCCACCTCCAAAGACATGCACCTGGGGATAGGCCCCTCCCACTTCCAAAGACATGCACCTGGGGATAGGCCCCTCCCACCTCCAAAGACATGCACCTGGGGATAGGCTCCTCCCACCTCCAAAGACATGCACCTGGGGATAGGCCCCTCCCACCTCCAAAGACATCCACCTGGGGATAGGCCCCTCCCACCTCCAAAGACATGCACCTGGGGATAGGCCCCTCCCACCTCCAAAGACATGCACCTGGGGATAGGCCCCTCCCACCTCCAAAGACATGCACCTGGGGATAGGCCCCTCCCACCTCCAAAGACATGCCCCTGGGGATAGGCCCCTCCCACCTCCAAAGACATGCCCCTGGGGATAGGCCCCTCCCACCTCCAAAGACATGCCCCTGGGGATAGGCCCCTCCCACCTCCAAAGACATGCACCTGGGGATAGGCCCCTCCCACCTCCAAAGACATGCACCTGGGGATAGGCCCCTCCCACCTCCAAAGACATGCACCTGGGGATAGGCCCCTCCCACCTCCAAAGACATGCACCTGGGGATAGGCCCCTCCCACCTCCAAAGACATGCACCTGGGGATAGGCCCCTCCCACCTCCAAAGACATGCACCTGGGGATAGGCCCCTCCCACCTCCAAAGACATGCACCTGGGGATAGGCCCCTCCCACCTCCAAAGACATGCACCTGGGGATAGGCCCCTCCCACCTCCAAAGACATACACCTGGGGATAGGTAGATTGGCAACACTAAATGGTCCCTAGTGTGTGAATGTTCTCTTATCTGTGTTGGCCCTGCGATGAGATGGCGACTTGTCCAGGGTGTACCCCGCCTTCCGCCCGATTGTAGCTGAGATAGGCGCCAGCGCCCCCCCGCGACCCCAAAAAAAGGGAATAAGCGGTAGAAAATGGATGGGATGGATGAGGCAAAATGATGCAATATGTACATACAGCTAGCCTAAATAGCATGTTAGCATCGATTAGCTTACAGCAGGGGTGTCCAAACTTTTTCCACTGAGGGCCGCACACGCCACTATATTTTTAATTTTCAAACCATAACAAAATATATGGATTTATTTTCATTTATTTTTTTACCTTTAGGGCTGCTGGAGACCATAAAGGGTGTAGTGAATTATATTTATATAGCGCTTTTCTCAAGTGACTCAAAGCGCCTTACATAGTGAAACCCAATATCTGAGTTCCATTTAAAGCAGTGTGGGTGGCACTGGGAGCAGGTGGGTCAAGTGTCTTGCCCAAGGACACAACGGCAGTGACTAGGATGGCGGAAGCGGGAATCGAACCTGCAACCCTCAAGTTGCTGGGACAGCCACTCTACCAACCGAGCTATGTCGCCCCAGTTAGTTGTTTTTTAATTATTTAATGCTTATAGTAAATATTTACAGTACATCAACTTCAGGTTGATATAAAGCTAAAAAACAAACAAAAAGGTTTTATGCCTTTTCTGTTATTTAACATTTTTCAACATTGAAAACAACTAAATTTGTGCATTTTTAAGCATGACCAACATTTGCAGAATATAATATATTCTTTTTAACAACATTGTTATTCTAAAAGTTAACCCATAATAAATATAATACTTCTTACCATTAATGCGACTTTTTGAACAGGTGCGGTAGAAAACGGATGGTTGGATTAAAATGCATGAGAATGTTTTATAATTTGAACGTTATTTTTGAAACTGTGATTACCGGCCGAATTATCGTGTTAAGCAATGTCAGCTAAGATTGATCTGAGACAGGTGCAGTCATCAAAAGAGCCACATCTGGCTCTAGAGCCATAGGTTCCCCACCCCTGGTTTATTTTACCTGCACTCTGCCTCCCGCTGTTTCCCACATCTTCAAAGCAATTAGCTACCGACTGCCACCTACTGATATGGAAGAGTATTACACGGTTACTCGGCATAGCTCGGTTGGTAGAGTGGCCGTGCTAGCAACCTGAGGGTTCCAGGTTCGATTCCCGCTTCCGCCATCCTAGTCACTGCCGTTGTGTCCTTGGGCAAGATACTTGACCCACCTGCTCCCAGTGCCACCCACACTGCTTTAAATGTAACTCAGATATTGGGTTTCACTATGTAAAGCGCTTAGAGTCACTAGAGAAAAGCGCTATATAAATATAATTATACAAGTACAACCCATTTATCATTTATCATTTATTATCTGAGAGCCATATGTGGTCATCCAAAGAGCCACATCTGGTTCCCTACCCCTGAATTAGAGCCTTGAAAAGATCAATAATGCAGAACATCGTTGATTTCAATGATTATTTTTGAGTAATCACAGTGAAAATATAAATAAAATCCCAATAAATATATTTGGGATCCAAAAGGTGCCTCACTCATAAAGTCATACATTTTTATTATTGTTTTTTTACTTTCAACACTTCAACTTTCAACACGTTTATGTTTTTGTATGGCAACCACAAAATATATGCAATATTTTCAATATTAAAACATTGTAAAGTCAAATATTTGTAGCCTTGAATAGGGCAATAATACATTACAACATACTATATCACACACGTCGACACAAACACCACACTTTATACTATATCACACACGTCGACACAAACACCACACTTTATACTATATCACACACGTCGACACAAACACCACACTTTATACTATATCACACACGTCGACACAAACACCACACTTTATACTATATCACACACGTCGACACAAACACCACACTTTATACTATATCACACACGTCGACACAAACACCACACTTTATACTATTTCACACACGTCGACACAAACACCACACTTTATACTATTTCACACACGTCGACACAAACACCACACTTTATACTATTTCACACACGTCGACACAAACACCACACTTTATACTATTTCACACACGTCGACACAAACACCACACTTTGTACTATATCACACACACACGTCGACACAAACACAACACTTTATACTATATCACACACATGTCGACACAAACACCACACTTTGTACTATATCACACACGTCGACACAAACACCACACTTTATACTGTATCACACACACGTCGACACAAACACCACACTTTATACTATTTCACACACGTCGACACAAACACCACACTTTATACTATTTCACCCACGTCAACACAAAAACCACACTTTGTACTATATCACACACGTCGACACAAACACCACACTTTATACTATATCACACACATGTCGACACAAACACCACACTTTGTACTATTTCACACACATGTCGACACAAACACCACACTTTGTACTATTTCACACACGCATGTTGACACAAACACCACACTTTATACTATTTCACACACGTCGACACAAACACCACACTTTGTACTATATCACACACGTCGACACAAACACCACACTTTATACTATATCACACACACGTCGACACAAACACCACACTTTATACTATTTCACACACGTCGACACAAACACCACACTTTATACTATTTCACCCACGTCAACACAAAAACCACACTTTGTACTATATCACACACGTCGACACAAACACCACACTTTATACTATATCACACACATGTCGACACAAACACCACACTTTGTACTATTTCACACACATGTCGACACAAACACCACACTTTGTACTATTTCACACACGCATGTTGACACAAACACCACACTTTATACTATTTCACACACGTCGACACAGACACCACACTTTATACTATTTCACACAGATGTCAACACAAACACCACACTTTGTACTATTTCACACAGATGTCAACACAAACACCACACTTTGTACTATTTCACACAGATGTCAAAACAAACACAACACTTTATACTATTTCACACAGATGTCAACACAAACACCACACTTTATACTATTTCACACAGATGTCAACACAAACACCACACTTTGTACTATTTCACACACGCATGTTGACACAAACACAACACTTTATACTATTTTACACACGCATGTTGACACAAACACCACACTTTGTACTATTTCACACAGATGTCAAAACAAACACAACACTTTATACTATTTCACACACGCATGTTGACACAAACACAACACTTTATACTATTTCACACACGCATGTTGACACAAACACAACACTTTATACTATTTCAGACACACGTGTTGACACAAACACAACACTTTATACTATTTCACACACATGTTGACACGAACAACACTTTATACTATTTCACACACATGTTGACACGAACACAACACTTTATACTATTTCACACACATGTCGACACAAACGCAACACTTTACACTATTTCACACACGTCGACACAAACGCAACACTTTATACTATTTCACACACATGTCGACACGAACAACACTTTACACTATTTCACACACATGTCGACACAAACGCAACACTTTATACTATTTCACACACATGTCGACACGAACAACACTTTACACTATTTCACACACATGTCGACACAAACACAACACTTTATACTATTTCAGACACACATGTCGACACAAACACAACACTTTATACTATTTCAGACACACGTGTCGACACAAACGCAACACTTTATACTATTTCACACACATGTCGACACGAACAACACTTTACACTACTTCACACACATGTCGACATAAACGCAACACTTTATACTATTTCACACACATGTCGACACAAACGCAACACTTTATACTATTTCACACACATGTCGACACAAACACAACACTTTATTCTATTTCACACAAACGTTTCGACACAAACACCACACTTAATACTATATCACACACACGTGTCGACACAAACACCACACTTAATACTATATCACACACACATGTTGACACAAACACCACACATTATAATATATCACACAAAGGTGTCGACACAAACACCACACTTAATAGTATATGTCCCACACAGGTGTGGACACAAACACCGCACTTTATACTCACAGGTGGCTGACTTCCGGCCGTCTTAGTTAGCCTAGCAGCTAAGCTAACTAGCAAGTAGAGCAGGAAAAGACACTTCAAAGACGAGATGACGTCATCCTAACAAAGTTGACTTTGGGACACGAACAGGCACGCAGGTGAAGAAGAAGGAATAGAGTAGTTAGTTACAATATAGTAGTTAGTTGAAATATAGTAGTTAGTTACAATATAGTAGTTAGTTGAAATAGAGTAGTTAGTTGAAATAGTTAGTTAAAAAGACAAGATTGCTGTGCTGACCGCGTTGTCACACCAAATGTCTTCCCCCCTACAAAAACCTTCCCCCCCATTTACTTCCGGGGTCATGATTAATACAGACGTTTTGTTAACACTATATTATAAAATATAACAATATATTATGAAAATACAGACGTTTTGTTAACGCAGTATTATAAAAAAAAATTAAAAAACAATTTACAAACACAAGCTATGGGATGACGCATTTACTTCCGGGGTCACGTTTCCTCTTATGTCATCCCACAGCTTGTGTTTGTAAATTGTTTTTTAATTTTTTTTTATAATATAGCGTTAACAAAACGTCTTTATTTTTATAATATAGCGTTATATTTTTATAATATAGCGTTAGGGTTAGGGTTAGGGGGGTTTGTAGGGAGAAGAAATTTGGCGTGACAACGCCAGCGCATCACGCATGCGCAAGGGACACTTCCCTTCCCATGCTGTGCGCATGAGCAGAGCGGGCAGCATTACCCCGCCACCTGCTGGTCACATGGTGTATTACACGCACTTCACTCAGTATAAAGGACATAAATGTTTGTTAATATTATTATAAAGGATTGTAACATAGAAATGTTTGTTAATATTATTATAAAGTATTGTAAAATAGAAATGTTTGTTAATATTATTATAAAGGATTGTAACATAGAAATGTTTGTTAATATTATTATAAAGTATTGTAACATAGAAATGTTTGTTAATATTATTATAAAGTATTGTAAAATAGAAATGTTTGTTAATATTATTATAAAGTATTGTAACATAGAAATGTTTGTTAATATTATTATAAAGGATTGTAACATAGAAATGTTTGCTAATATTATTAAAAATGACTGTAGCATAGAATAGCATGCTAGTACGCTAACATCAAAGTGCTAACCTTTTTTGTTTTTTTAATAGCAAATTTTAGAATGTTTTTGTGTAATTCCTCAGTCTTACACTCATACATACAACTTGGTATTTGAAACATGCTAACTGTATGCATGTTTATGTTAGCATGCTAACATCAAAGTGCTACCTTTTTGAGCTTATTTTGCAACCGTTTCCCCTCGAGTCATATAACTTCATATGTGACACTTGTTAGCATGCTAATGTTAACATGCTGCCTTTTTAGCTACCTTTACGTTTCTTCCCCTACTTCGACAGCCACACGCCTTACTGTCATATAACTTGCCATGTGACACATGCTAACTGATAGCATGCTAACGTGCTAAAATTAGCACGCTAACTTTTTGAGCTGGTTTTGCATCCGTTGACCCCCAGAGTCGTACAACTTGGTACGTGACACTTTGTAAACTGTTAGCATGCAAACGTAAGCATGCTAACATTAAAGTATTGTATTGTCATATTGTGTTTGTTTAGTTATATTGTATTGTCACATTGTGTCTTTGTTTAGTTATATTGTATTGTCATATTGTGTCTTTGTTTAGTTATATTGTATTGTCACATTGTGTCTTTGTTTAGTTATATTGTATTGTCACATTGTGTCTTTGTTTAGTTATATTGTATTGTCACATTGTGTCTTTGTTTAGTTATATTGTATTGTCACATTGTGTCTTTGTTTAGTTATATTGTATTGTCACATTGTGTTTGTTTAGTTATATTGTATTGTCACATTGTGTCTTTGTTTAGTTATATTGTATTGTCACATTGTGTCTTTGTTTAGTTATATTGTATTGTCACATTGTGTTTGTTTAGTTATATTGTATTGTCACATTGTGTCTTTGTTTAGTTATATTGTATTGTCACATTGTGTCTTTGTTTAGTTATATTGTATTGTCACATTGTGTTTGTTTAGTTATATTGTATTGTCACATTGTGTCTTTGTTTAGTTATATTGTATTGTCACATTGTGTCTTTGTTTAGTTATATTGTATTGTCACATTGTGTTGGTTTAGTTATATTGTATTGTCACATTGTGTTTGTTTAGTTATATTGTATTGTCACATTGTGTAGTTGTTTACATAAAAAAGTATACATACAGCAATGTTCATATTTGCTTACATGTGACCTTGGCAAGTTTACCTGCAATAAGGTGCTTTTGGTCGCCATCCACAAGCTTCTGCTTACATTTTTCACCACAAAATTGCTGCACTTCAGCTAAATGTGTTGCTTTTATGACATTGACTTGTTTCTTCAGCATTGTCCACACCTTTAAGTCAGAATATTCTAAAAAAAACAACTTCATTCTAGCCTGATTAAGCCATTCCTTTACCACTTTTGAGGTGTGTTTGGGGTCATTGTCTTGTTGGAACACCCACCTGCACCCAAGACCCAACCTCCGGGCTGAGGATTTTGGCTTGTCCTGAACAATTTGGAGGTAGTCCTCCTTTTTCATTGTCCCATTTAAAGCAACAGTTCCATTGGCAGCAAAACAGATACTACCACCACCATGCTTGACGGTAGGTGTGGTGTTCCTGGGATTAAAGTTCTCAAAAACATATTGCTGGGTATTGTGGAAAAAAGGTTCCATTTGTTTCATCTGACACCACATGGACAAAAATAAGACTTTCTGGAGTCAGATTTAACAAACATTGACCATATATAATACATTAATAATATATTTGTGTGGATACGAGCTGCAAAAATAATACATTTAAATTGGACTTTAAAAACTGGCAGCTCAGTCACCAGAACCTTTAAAGTGAAATCTTTTTTTTTTTTTACAGCATATAAAAAAATGTAATAAATGGCATGGAATGGAGAAACCACACCACTGTTTTTAACTGTAAAATTCAAGCCACAGAGCTGCTAGTTTGTTTGTTTTTTACCCAAAAAATCTTGTATGTTTTTTAATGTTTTGATGTCTTACTGTATATGGAAAAAAAAGTAGATTTTACGGTAAAAATTGCAGAGTTTAACCATAAAATCAATTGTCAATTTTGCAGTCTACAATTTGATTGATAATTTGTTTGGAAATCATACATCAAGCAGATATTTAAAGTACAGTATTTATCTTTATTTTAACAAAAAATCTATTTGGAATACATGAGAATTTGAAAAGATATACAAATGCATGCAGTACAGGATTTTGCAAGTCAAAAAGGGAAATCTATATATTTAGTGAGGGAATATTAAGCTTTTAATTTCCAGGCTTTCGCAGGCCACATTAAATTATGTGGTGGGCCAGATTTGGCTCTCTGGGCCTTGACTTTGACACCTGGACTATAGAACATAAACTAAGAATGACACGGAATATAAGTTAAATATCAAACATGACTACAATACTAAATAGAAGAAATGAAAAATTTAACAAATATGACCTACATTTATTGCTTAAAAGGTGTGGGGACTTACATGTAAAACAATCACAAAACAATATTCATATCACAACAGAGAGTAATAAAGACTATTAATAGAATGGATTATTGGGAGTCAACAAATGATTGATAAAGTCACACATTTGAAAAGTAAATGTAAAAAAGACAAGTGTTCAAATGATGTTTAAAGTAAATAATAATAATATGCTTCCAGAAGTATGAACACATGCTAAACAAAGATGTACATCATATAAATCAGGGGTGTCCAAACTTTTTCCACTGAGGGCCGCAGATTGAACAATCCAAGCACTCGGGGACCATTGTGATAGTTTTCCTTTTTAAGAGCAATACAATAGTTGTTTTTTTACCTTTATTGTTTTTCATCAAGTGTCAGTCATAAAAATGTTACAAATAAGTCATTATTTTTTTCATTTAACGCTTGAATCTCGAGATCAACTTCAGGTCTTTCTGTTGTTATATCATTTTGTTAAAGTTTGTTTTTTATGTTCATGGCCTTTATGTCAAAACACACAAACTATGCAACATTTTCCCCCCAAACATTTCAAAGTGGAATATTTGACATGAAGTCATTGGAACCCTAAAGGCGACATAGCTCGGTTGGTAGAGTGGCCGTGCCCGCAACTTGAGGGTTGCAGGTTCGATTCCCGCTTGTGCCATCCTAGTTACTGTCGTTGTGTCCTTGGGCAAGACACTTTACCCACCTGCCCCCAGTGCCACCCACACTGCTTTAAATGTAACTTAGATATTGGGTGTCACCATGTAAAGCGCTTTGAGTCACTAGAGAAAAGGCGCTATATAAATATAATTCACTTCACTTCAGTAAATAGGTCAATAAATCATAACAATAAAAAAATAATAAGTGTTGAAAGTAAGCCAAATGTATATTTATATTATTTTTACTTTTAAAAGGGGAACATTATCACAATTTCAAAAGGGTTAAAAACAATAAAAATCCAGTGGCTTGTTTTATTTTTCGAAGTTTTTTTCAAAATTTTACATCTCCCGGAAAATCCCTAAAAAAAGCTTTAAAGTGCTTGATTTTCGCTATTTGCGATGCGGACTTTCCATTTCCCTGTGACGTCATGCAGTAAACAAACAATGGCGAATAGCACAGCAAGATATTAGCTCGGATTCAGACTCGGATTTCAGCGACTTAAGCGATTCAACAGATTACGCATGTATTGAAACAGATGGTTGGAGTATGAAAATATTGAAGAAGAAACTGAAGCTATTGAGCGAATAGCTATTGATGCTATTCGTAGCCATAGCGTGGGTGTACCTAATGAAGTGGCCCATAGCATGGCTGCCTTATTAGCATCGCCGGTAAAATGTGCGGACAGAACGATCAGGACTTTCGCATCTCGTGACACTGGAGCAACTCAAATCCGTCGATTGGTAAGCGTTTGTTTCGCATTAAATGTGGGTATCTAGTTTCAAATGTACATACAGCTAGCGTAAATAGCATGTTAGTATCGATTAGCTGGCAGTCACGCCGCGACCAAATATGTCTGATTAGCACGTAAGTCAACAACATCCACAAAACTCACCTTTGTGATTTGGTTGACTTAATGGTTGCAAATGCATCTGCAGGTTATCCATACTACTCTGTGCCATGTCTGTCTTAGCATCGCCGGTCAAATGTGGAGACACTTTGGTACATTCAATGGGGGTCTGGCGGCAGATTTCTTGCCAGTGGTGCAACTTGAATCCCTCCCTGTTAGTGTTGTTACACCCTCCGACAACACACCCACCAGGCATGATGTCTCCAAGGTTCCGAAAAATAGTCGGAAAAACAGAAAATAACAGAGCTGAGACCCGGTGTTTGTAATGTGAAAATGGCGGCTGTGTTCTGACGTCATCGCCTCCAGCGGGATAAACGGAAAGGGGTTTAATTCGCCAAAATTCACCCATTTAGAGTTCGGAAATCGGTTAAAAAAATAGATGGTCTTTTTTCTGCACCATCAAGGTATATATTGACGCTTACTTAGGTCTGCTGATAATGTTCCCCTTTAACGCTTAGGTATCTTGATTATAAGATTTTATAATTTTTTTTTCATACTTTTTCCATAGAGCGTTTTCTGTTCGGGCTCCAGTACTCTGGAATGCCCTCCCGGTAACAGTTCGAGATGCTACCTCAGTAGAAGTATTTAAGTCTCACCTTAAAACTCATCTGTATACTCTAGCCTTTAAATAGACCTCCTTTTTAGACCAGTTGATCTGCCGCTTCTTTTCTTTCTCCTATGTCCCCCCCCTCCCTTGTGGAGGGGGTCCGGTCCGATGACCATGGATGAAGTACTGACTGTCCAGAGTCGAGACCCAGGATGGACCGCTCGCCTGTATCGGTTGGGGACATCTCTACGCTGCTGATCCGCTTGAGATGGTTTCCTGTGGACGGGACTCTCGCTGCTGTCTTGGAGCCACTATGGATTGAACTTTCACAGTATCATGTTAGACCCGCTCGACATCCATTGCTTTCGGTCCCCTAGAGGGGGGGGGGGTTGCCCACATCTGAGGTCCTCTCCAAGGTTTCTCATAGTCAGCATTGTCACTGGCGTCCCACTGGATGTGAATTCTCCCTGCCCACTGGGTGTGAGTTTTCCTTGCCCTTTTGTGGGTTCTTCCCAGGATGTTGTAGTCGTAATGATTTGTGCAGTCCTTTGAGACATTTGTGATTTGGGGCTATATAAATAAACATTGGTTGATTGATTGATTTGTTTGTTTGATGCCGTTTTTGTAAAAGAAAATGTTGTTTTTGCACAAAATATGCGGACCAAAATACTTGAAAGTGAAATAGTTCCAGTGAAGTATTTGGAGTCTTCAGCTGCTCTCCAAATCTAAACATTGGAACTATTTAACTGGCCTCAACAAAATTGACAAGATCTTGGGTTTGGGTGAACCTGATGTGACCAAGCGGGTGTTGCTGGACACACCACGGACTCTTGGGAGAAGAAGGATTGCCGAGCCTTTTCTGTCCAGGATGTGAAGATGTCTACATATTTGGAATGATGCCAACAGGACATCTGCTGATTGGAGTAAACGTTGCTCTGGTTTGTCCACAAATTGGACGTTGCTGGCAGTCTTCAAAGTAGACCGAAGCTGCCACGAATGATTGGAGGATGCGGGAAGAACTGCGGATCACATCGGACTGTCTGCCCCGCAGTTTTTGAGGACCGCTCATAGACAATTTTAGAGTGAAAAGCAAATTTTATTTTCACTCGCATACAAATCATTCTAACTTGGATTGTTTCCCTGGCTTGAAGATCTCTGCAGGAAGACACAACAAAGTCCCTTTTTTGTCTCTCATGGACACACAACTGTTGTTGTGGACTTTGGACTCGCGACGGCACAATACATCGAGGCCGCGGAACAGAGACACACTACAGCAGGGGAGCCCACACTTTTTCTGCAGGCGGGCTACTTTTCAATTGACCAACTGGAGGGGATCTACCTCATTTATATATATCATTTATATTTATTTATTTATGAAAGAGGCATTTTTGTCAACAAGTTAAATGTGTTTAATGATAATACAAGCATGTGTAACACATATAGATGTCTTTCTTTCACAAAGACAAGAATATAAGTTGGTGTATTACCTGATTCTGATGACTTGCATTGATTGGAATCAGACAGTAATGATGATAACGCCCACATTTTCAAATGGAGGAGAAAAAAAGTTGTCCTTTCTGTACAATACCACATGAAAGTGGTTGGTTTTTGGCATCTAATTCATCCAGCTTCCATACACTTTACAAGAAAAACATTGGCGGCACATTCCGTAGCTTGCTTGATTGACATTCACGGCACCCGAGGGTCTTGTGAGATGACGCTGGCTGCTGCCAGTTCATTATTATGAAAAAATGACAGAGAGGAAGGCGAGAAACACTTTTTATTTCAACAGACTTCCGTCAAAACTCTAAAGGCCGACTGCACATTTCCTATCTTCACAATAAAAGCCCTGCTTCATGCTGCCTGCGCTAACAAAATAAGAGTCTCGGACTTGTGCACGCCAGCTTTCTGAGGGATCGCTTGTGCACGCCGGTTTTCCGAGACTCTGTATTTAGTTAGCGCAGGCAGCATGAAGCAGGGCTTTTATTGTGAAGATAGGAAATGTGCAGTCGGCCTTTAGAGTTTTGACGGAAGGTACGGCGCGAGAGTCTGTTGAAATAAAAAGTGTTTCTGGCCTTCCTCTCGGTCATATTTTCATAATAATGATCTTGCAGCAGCCAGCGTCATCTCACAAGACCCTCCGGTACTGTGAATGTCATTTAAGTGACGTCTTGGTGAAGATTGATGATCACTCATGTTTAGGTCTATTTTTTTTTAAAAAGCCTGGCTGGAGATGGACTGACACACCCCCCGCGGTCGACTGGTAGCTCGCGATCGACGTAATGGGCACCCCTGACCTACAGGCTTATACACACATACACATAAATATTTGCCACACATACACCCTCCTGTCCCCTAATCCAACGCCCTCGATGCAATCCCGTAGGGGTGATGAATGGATGGTCAGCGCCTGAGAGCTGCGACCGACCACCATGACCCCGCACTCCCTTCCCTCTGTTGCTAGACATCTCCAGATGTATGTTGTAATATGTTTATGTGCTTTGCTATGGAGCTTTTTTCTCACTCCAAACTGGACCCCCTTAGGAGCCCAGTTTGGATTGTATTTTTTTTACTCATCCTTCCCCAGTGTTTACCTTTTTCCCATCTTTTATGGCGACCCATCAGCGTTCTTGTTCTGTAACCCTGGACACTGTTTCTTTGTCTCATCTTCAACAGGTTTGTGCTGAAAACAAAGTTTTGTTGTACTTGTTGCTAATGACAATAAAGACCTACCTACCTGCCTACCTACCTACCTACCTACCTACCTACCTGCCTACCTACCTGCCTACCTACCTACCTGCCTACCTACCTGCCTACCTACCTACCTGCCTGCCTACCTGCCTACCTACCTACCTGCCTACCTGCCTACCTGCCTACCTACCTACCTGCCTACCTGCCTACCTACCTTCCTACCTGCCTACCTACCTACCTGCCTACCTACCTACCTACCTGCCTACCTACCTACCTACCTACCTACCTACCTACCTGCCTACCTACCTGCCTACCTACCTGCCTACCTACCTACCTGCCTACCTACCTGCCTACCTACCTACCTGCCTACCTACCTGCCTACCTGCCTACCTACCTTCCTACCTGCCTACCTACCTACCTGCCTACCTACCTACCTACCTGCCTACCTACCTACCTACCTACCTACCTACCTACCTACCTACCTACCTGCCTACCTACCTGCCTACCTACCTGCCTACCTACCTACCTGCCTACCTACCTGCCTACCTACCTACCTGCCTACCTACCTACCTGCCTACCTACCACATGGCAGCTTTGTGTTATTACTGTCAGCATTGCAACTTTTACTTCTCACATGTCCCTCTTTACTCTTTTATTTGTTATATTTTTATTAGGGCTGGGCAACGATTAACAATTTTAATCGAAGTTAATCGCACTATTTCTGCGATTAATGGCGATTAACTGCATTGTATACACAAAGCCCAATAATGACTTCCAAAGTAGTGTGTAGTGCACCTTTATTGGAATATTCTCCCACATGAACAAAAGCGCCAAAACATTTGTTGTGCAAACACAATTTAAATCAGTCCTTGTTAAACAGTAGCAGTTAGATAGCATATTTGATGAAAATCAACTCCAAAAATGTAAATACAAACATTTAAGCTTATTGCCACTGCCAGGGTATTTAAGTTATCCTGTTTGTTATGGAAAATAAATATAATCTACATACAAATCTCTGAGCCACAATCATAACATCTGAACAGGCAATTTCTCAGGTAACAGCAGAAACATTTTTTTAATTATGTTTAAAAAACCTATATTATAGGTAGTGGGCTGTTTTAGGGAATTTTGGATCCAATTATCCGTAGTAGCAATATTAATAATGTTGTGTTTATTCTGCGTAGTGCACTTAAAATAATTATGACCATATCTAGGAATTGATATGATGGGAATTTTCCGATTGTTTGCTTGGTGCTTTGATAAACTGAAGGCATCATATACATGGTACTATATTGTGATGTTATGAGCCAGGGAAAAAAAGAACTACCCTACCCAGCATGCAACAGGAGTGAGGAGCATGTATAGGTTGTGTCGCCATGACGGCATCTTGTATGTTGTGATATGCACGCTCTGAAAGCAAACGTTAAGAACTCAGCCAACACTCCTGGTCTGCATTATTCATAAATAGACAGACAACACATATACTCCGCTGCTTCACATGTAGCCGGCAAAGTATTCCCATGCTAGCTAGCACGCCTCATTCAGTCCAAAACGGCCCGATCTATCCACATCCAGAATTGTCTGGCGGTCGTAAGTGATCCCGGAGTGACATTTGCAGAATTGTCCGGTATTTTTGCCAAATGTTCCATCTTTACCAAGAGCCCCTCCACGCCATCTTGTTAAGAAAAGGCGTTAACAAAATAAAAGCATGTAAACAACATACGCAAATGTGCGATAAAATAATTGTCGGCGTTGATAGATTGATGAGTTAACTCGTAATGAACGCATTAATTTGCCCACCCCTAATTTTTATTAAAGTATTTTTTTTAGAATGGGCCGGGGGCCATTAACAAACTAGCTGGGGGCCACAAATGGCCCTCGGGCCGCACTTTGGACACGCCTGATATAAATGAATCATTTACATTTAGAAATAAAAACACGAAAGACTTTGTTTAAAAAACTACTATGCTAAAATACATGTTTTTAAAACACCTTTAAAGGTCAACATGGTGGTGGTCAAAATAATGAGTGTACTTACTTCCAATCACAGAAGATACTTTTCAAAACAAATGTACATATTCTTGTACATAAATGTGTGTACTTGACTGATTTAAAAGTATCCCATCTATAAATGTTACAAGCTTATTATTAAGAAGATAGTGTTACACACACACACACACACACACACACAAGTATGGTGTCCAGCCATCCAAATGATGAGAGTCAGGTGTATCAAATCCAGCACATGGACACTGTTACTACCAACATTTGTAAAAATGGTCCACTTTCAGTGATTTCCAGCTCAAGATGAATCAAATCCAGTGGTGAAATTTCCTCGCTCCGAAACTTTATTATAGAAAAAGTGAAGAGTTTGGGAACAACAGCAACTCAGCCACCAAGCGGTAGGCCGATTAAAACTGACAGAGAGGGGTCAGTAGAGGAATTATGGTTGTGGGGTTGTTTTTCAGGAGTTAGTTCCAGTGAAATGAACTTTGAATGCCCCAGAATACCACAACAGTTTGGACAACTCCATGCTCCCAACCTTGTGGGAACAGTTTTTTGGCGTGCCCCTTCCTCTTCCGACATGACTGTGCACAAAGCAAGGTCCACAAAGACATGGATGAACTTGACTGGCCTGCACAGAGTCCTGACATGAACACCTTTGGGATGAATAAGAAACGGAGATTTCTCCGCCAACATCAGCGTGTGACTTTACCAATGCGCTTTTGGTGGTGGGAAATATGCCATAAAGACACTCGGCGACCTTGTGGACAGCCTTCCCAGAAGAGTTGAAGCTGTAATGGTCGTACTGAGCCCTACAGGTTAGGAATGGGATGGCACTTCATCTTCATGTGTGAGTCAAATCCTTTTGACAATATCATGTGTGTTTGCTGATATTGTTAGGAGGTTCAAGTCCTGACAGTTTATTTGCTGCTGCAAATAAATAAACTGCAAATCTCTCACCACACAGCAGGGGTCACCAACACCAGGTCGCCCGTAAGGACCAGATGAGTCGCCCGCTGGCCCGTTCTAAAAATAGCTCAAATAGCAGCACTTACCAGTGAGCTGCCTCGATTTTTTAAATGTTATTTATTTACTAGCAAGCTGGTCTCGCTTAAGAGAGACAAAACTCAAATAGAATTTGAAAAGCCAAGAAAATATTTGAAAGACTCGGTCTTCACTTGTTTAAATAAATTCATTTATTTTTTTTATTTTAATTCTTATAACTTTCAGAAAGACAATTTTAGAGAAAAAATACAACCTTAAAAATGATTTGAGGATTTTTAAACACATATACCTTTTTACCTTTTAAATTCCTTCCTCTTCTTTCCTGACAATTTAAATCAATGTTCACGTATTTTTTTTATTGTAAAGAATAATACGTACATTTTATTTAATTCTTTATTTTTGCTTCTGGTTTTTCGACAAACAATATTTGTGAAATATTTCTTCAAACTTATTATGATTAAAATTTCCCAAAAAATATTCTGGCAAATCTAAAAAATCTGTAGAATCAAATTTAAATCTTATTTCAAAGTCTTTTGAATTTCTTGCACAATTTTTGTTCTGGAAAATCTCGAAGAAATAATGATTTGTCTTTGTTAGAAATCTAGCTTGGTCCAATTTGTTATATATTCTAACAAAGTGCAGATTGGATTTTAACCTATTTAAAACATGTCATCAAAAATATAAAATTAATCTTAATCAGTAAAAATGACTAATGATGTTCCATAAATTATTTTTTAAAGTTTTTCAAAAAGATTCGAATTAGCTAGTTTTTCCTCTTCTTTTTTTCAGTTGAATTTTGACTTTTAAAGAGTCGAAATTGAAGATAAACTATGTTTCAAAATTAAAATTTCCTTTTTTTCCTGTTTTCTCCTCTTTTAAACCCTTCAATTAGGTGCTTTTTTTTTATCATTTATTCTCGACAAAAAACCTTCCGTAAAAGGAAAAAAAAAATGTACGACGGAATGACAGAAATACACATTTTTTTTAATATGTATATAGATTTATGTATTTAGCTATTCTTGTTTGAATCACATGATTTATTAAAAAATTTGAGAGTTGACTTTTGTTTTTTACATGAGTTATTATTTGTACAAACATGGTGCAAAGTAATTCATGATTTGTTTAAAAAAAAAATGTTAGTGGCTAGCTAGTTAAAATGGGATATTGTGATTTCATAAGACTGTCTTAGAAGTCATCGTTTGAGAATGTTCAATTTGAAAAATGTGCACTTAGAGAAAATATAAACATAAAGTGTTGCATTTTGATATTTATCTGTTTCTATATATATTTATTATGAGAAATCATTAAGATAATCAGTGTTAAATATCATAAATTATTAATATGGGCGGCATAGCTCGGTTGGTAGAGTGGCCGTGCCAGCAACTTCAGGGTTGCAGGTTCGATTCCCGCTTCTGCCATCCTCGTCACTGCCGTTGTGTCCTTGGGCAAGGCACTTTACCCACCTGCTCCCAGTGCCACCCACACTGCTTTAAATGTAAAAATGAGATATTGGCTTTCACTATGTAAAGCGCTTTGAGTCACTAGAGAAAAGCGCTATATAAATATAATTCACTTCACAAAAATAACATAAAGTTAAAGGTAAATTGAGCAAATTGGCTATTTCTGGCAATTTATTTAATTGTGTATCAAACTGGTGGCCCTTCGCATCAATCAGTACCCAAGAAGTAGCTCTTGCTTTCAAAAAGGTTGGTGACCCCTGACACACACACACACACACACACACACACACACACACACACACACACACACACTACACTTTCTCACCTGTGTGTGTTTTCAGGTGTTTCTTCAAATGGTGACTCTGCGTGAAACTCTTGTCGCAGAAGGAACAGAAAAAGGGTCTTTCCCCGGTGTGCGTCCTCATGTGTTTGGCGAGCGACGAGCGGTCGCGGACCCTTTTGTCGCAGCGGGGACAGGAGAAGGGCTTCTGGCCGGTGTGCGTTCTCATGTGACTTTGCAAGTTCCCGCTCTGGGCAAAACCTTTGCCGCAGACCAAACACGAGAAGGGCTTCTCTCCGGCGTGTATTCTCACGTGGTTTTTCAAATTGCCGCTCTGCGCGAAACCTTTACCGCAGACGGTGCATAAAAAGGGTTTCTCCCCGGTGTGCGTCCTCATGTGCACGCCCAGCGACGATTGGTCGGCGCAGCTCTTGTGGCAGATGGAGCAGGAGTATGGTTTCCCGCCGGCGTCCGCTCTCGAGTGTTGCCTTTGAGTGACATAGTCGCCATAGGCTGAGCAGGAAAAGGGTTTTTCTCCGGTGTACGTTCTCATGTCTCTTATCAGTTTACTCGGGTATTTAAAGGTTTTGTCACAGTGAGAACATGTCAAGGGTGTGTTGGCATCTTTACAGTCTTCATCGCTGTCGTCATCGTCATCATCATCAGTGTCAGAAGAGTGAGACGTGGTCTCGTCACTATCGGATAGTGGAGCTAAGCTCATGTCCGCTGGTGGTCCTCCACAGTGGTCTCTCTCACCTTTGACCTCATCCCCTTCACTCTTCACAACCCTTTGGAGATGCTCTCCCACCTGACTGATGCTGTGCTCCTCCTCTTCCTCTTTAAAGTTGGAGGTCTGTGGCTCCTCCTTCACCACGCTGAAGCTCCACCCCCGCTGCTCGGGGAGAAGATGTTCCTCGCGGACGTCTGCAGGAAACACGAAGACACACACGTTTTAGAAACATCCAGCTTTGCTCGCTCACAAAAGGCCATCCGTGTCCAAAAGTTGTCAGGTTGTGTAAATAGTCAATAAAAACTAATCATTTTCAACTTATATTCAATTGAATAGACCGCAAAGACAAGATATTTCATCTTCACACTGACAAACTTTGGTATTTTTTTTGCAAATATTAGCTCATTTGGAATCTGACGCCTGTGACATGTTTAAAAAAAAAGCTGGCACAAGTGGCAAAAAAGAGCTAGAAAGTTGAGGAGTGCTCATCAAAGACTGTGGAGAGGCGGAGCCGGCAGTCCGACAGCAAGGTTGGAGTGTCCGCCCTGAGATGGGTAGGTTGTGAGTTCAAACCCCGGCCGAGTCATAACAAAGACTACAAAAATGGGAGCCATTACCTCCCTGCTTGGCACTCAGCATCAAGGCTTGGAATTGGGGGTTGAATCCCCAAAAATGACTCCTGGGCGTGGCCTAGGCTGCTGCTCACTGCTCCCCTCACCTCCCAGGGGGTGATCAAGGGTGATGGGTCAAATGCAGAGAATGATTTCACCACATCTAGTGTGTGTGTGTGACAATCATTGCTACTTTAACTTTTAAGATGGTGGTGAGGAGGCGTGGCCGGTAGTCCGACAGCGAGATGGCGGCGAGGAGGTGTGGACTGCGAGCAAGCAGCGAGGCGGGGTCTCACCCCGCAAATATTATCAGGTGCGTGGGTCGCCCAGCTGGGCACAATTTAAATCTCCACTCGCACTGTATGAAAGGGCAGCGGCCGTAAACGCGAGACGGAGAGAGAAGGAGCCAGAAGGAAACGGATGCTGAACGAGAGCGAGAGAGAGAGCCACAGTGGAGCAGCAGAGGAAGCGGGACACGGCAACGCTGAAAAAAGCAACCCGTAGAGACTTTTGTTATTGAAAAATAAAAGAAAGTCTAACCTGCGCCACAATGTCCTTCCTTGGTGGTCCTGAGAACCCGCACGACAGCAAGAGACTGTCACAAAGACTTATTTGGAACATGCCACAGGTGAACGCGGGCTAATTGGGAACAGGTGGGTGCCATGATTGGCTATAAAAGCAGCTCCCATGAAATTCTCACTCATTCACAAACAAGGACGGGGCGAGGGTCACCACTTGGACGACGAACGCTTGAGCATATTGTTTAAGAACAACATTTTGCAAGGAATTTAGGGATTTCACCATCTACACTCCGTAATATCATCAAAAGGTTGAGAGAATGTGGACAAATCACTGCACGTAAGCCATGATATTACGCACCTTCCATCCGTATGCAAAGGATATCACCACATTGGCTCAGGAGCACTTCAGAAGAACCACTGTCAGTAACGACAGTTGCTCGCTACATCTGTAAGTGCAAGTTCAAGCTCTACTATGCAAAGCCACAGCCATTTATCAACAACACCCAGGGCCCGAGCTCATCTACGATGGACCGATGCAAAGTGGAAAAGTGTTCTGTGGTCTGACGAGTCCACATTGCAAATTGTTTTTGGAAACTGTGGACCAAAGAGGACAAGAACCATGGGGACTGTTGTAGGGTGAAAGTGTTGTAGTCAGCATGTGTGATGGTATGGGGGTGTATTAGTGATTGTTGTAGGGTGAAAGTGTTGTAGTCAGCATGTGTGATGGTATGGGGGTGTATTAGTGGTTGTTGTAGGGTGAAAGTGTTGTAGTCAGCATGTGTGATGGTATGGGGGTGTATTAGTGATTGTTGTAGGGTGAAAGTGTTGTAGTCAGCATGTGTGATGGTATGGGGGTGTATTAGTGGTTGTTGTAGGGTGAAAGTGTTGTAGTCAGCATGTGTGATGGTATGGGGGTGTATTAGTGATTGTTGTAGGGTGAAAGTGTTGTAGTCAGCATGTGTGATGGTATGGGGGTGTATTAGTGATTGTTGTAGGGTGAAAGTGTTGTAGTCAGCATGTGTGATGGTATGGGGGTGTATTAGTGATTGTTGTAGGGTGAAAGTGTTGTAGTCAGCATGTGTGATGGTATGGGGGTGTATTAGTGATTGTTGTAGGGTGAAAGTGTTGTAGTCAGCATGTGTGATGGTATGGGGGTGTATTAGTGGTTGTTGTAGGGTGAAAGTGTTGTAGTCAGCATGTGTGATGGTATGGGGGTGTATTAGTGGTTGTTGTAGGGTGAAAGTGTTGTAGTCAGCATGTGTGATGGTATGGGGGTGTATTAGTGATTGTTGTAGGGTGAAAGTGTGGTAGTCAGCATGTGTGATGGTATGGGGGTGTATTAGTGATTGTTGTAGGGTGAAAGTGTGGTAGTCAGCATGTGTGATGGTATGGGGGTGTATTAGTGATTGTTGTAGGGTGAAAGTGTGGTAGTCAGCATGTGTGATGGTATGGGGGTGTATTAGTGATTGTTGTAGGGTGAAAGTGTGGTAGTCAGCATGTGTGATGGTATGGGGGTGTATTAGTGATTGTTGTAGGGTGAAAGTGTGGTAGTCAGCATGTGTGATGGTATGGGGGTGTATTAGTGATTGTTGTAGGGTGAAAGTGTGGTAGTCAGCATGTGTGATGGTATGGGGGTGTATTAGTGATTGTTGTAGGGTGAAAGTGTGGTAGTCAGCATGTGTGATGGTATGGGGGTGTATTAGTGATTGTTGTAGGGTGAAAGTGTTGTAGTCAGCATGTGTGATGGTATGGGGGTGTATTAGTGATTGTTGTAGGGTGAAAGTGTTGTAGTCAGCATGTGTGATGGTATGGGGGTGTATTAGTGATTGTTGTAGGGTGAAAGTGTTGTAGTCAGCATGTGTGATGGTATGGGGGTGTATTAGTGATTGTTGTAGGGTGAAAGTGTTGTAGTCAGCATGTGTGATGGTATGGGGGTGTATTAGTGATTGTTGTAGGGTGAAAGTGTTGTAGTCAGCATGTGTGATGGTATGGGGGTGTATTAGTGATTGTTGTAGGGTGAAAGTGTGGTAGTCAGCATGTGTGATGGTATGGGGGTGTATTAGTGATTGTTGTAGGGTGAAAGTGTTGTAGTCAGCATGTGTGATGGTATGGGGGTGTATTAGTGATTGTTGTAGGGTGAAAGTGTTGTAGTCAGCATGTGTGATGGTATGGGGGTGTATTAGTGGTTGTTGTAGGGTGAAAGTGTGGTAGTCAGCATGTGTGATGGTATGGGGGTGTATTAGTGATTGTTGTAGGGTGAAAGTGTTGTAGTCAGCATGTGTGATGGTATGGGGGTGTATTAGTGATTGTTGTAGGGT
Organism: Nerophis ophidion; assembly: GCF_033978795.1. NCBI lineage: Eukaryota > Metazoa > Chordata > Actinopteri > Syngnathiformes > Syngnathidae > Nerophis > Nerophis ophidion. The sequence goes on along the minus strand of NC_084634.1, from coordinate 1,312,702 downwards.
GAAAGTGTTGTAGTCAGCATGTGTGATGGTATGGGGGTGTATTAGTGATTGTTGTAGGGTGAAAGTGTTGTAGTCAGCATGTGTGATGGTATGGGGGTGTATTAGTGATTGTTGTAGGGTGAAAGTGTTGTAGTCAGCATGTGTGATGGTATGGGGGTGTATTAGTGATTGTTGTAGGGTGAAAGTGTTGTAGTCAGCATGTGTGATGGTATGGGGGTGTATTAGTGATTGTTGTAGGGTGAAAGTGTTGTAGTCAGCATGTGTGATGGTATGGGGGTGTATTAGTGATTGTTGTAGGGTGAAAGTGTGGTAGTCAGCATGTGTGATGGTATGGGGGTGTATTAGTGATTGTTGTAGGGTGAAAGTGTTGTAGTCAGCATGTGTGATGGTATGGGGGTGTATTAGTGATTGTTGTAGGGTGAAAGTGTGGTAGTCAGCATGTGTGATGGTATGGGGGTGTATTAGTGATTGTTGTAGGGTGAAAGTGTGGTAGTCAGCATGTGTGATGGTATGGGGGTGTATTAGTGATTGTTGTAGGGTGAAAGTGTTGTAGTCAGCATGTGTGATGGTATGGGGGTGTATTAGTGATTGTTGTAGGGTGAAAGTGTGGTAGTCAGCATGTGTGATGGTATGGGGGTGTATTAGTGATTGTTGTAGGGTGAAAGTGTTGTAGTCAGCATGTGTGATGGTATGGGGGTGTATTAGTGATTGTTGTAGGGTGAAAGTGTTGTAGTCAGCATGTGTGATGGTATGGGGGTGTATTAGTGATTGTTGTAGGGTGAAAGTGTTGTAGTCAGCATGTGTGATGGTATGGGGGTGTATTAGTGATTGTTGTAGGGTGAAAGTGTTGTAGTCAGCATGTGTGATGGTATGGGGGTGTATTAGTGATTGTTGTAGGGTGAAAGTGTTGTAGTCAGCATGTGTGATGGTATGGGGGTGTATTAGTGATTGTTGTAGGGTGAAAGTGTTCTAGGCAGCATGTGTGATGGTATGGGGGTGTATTAGTGATTGTTGTAGGGTGAAAGTGTTGTAGTCAGCATGTGTGATGGTATGGGGGTGTATTAGTGATTGTTGTAGGGTGAATGTGTTGTAGTCAGCATGTGTGATGGTATGGGGGTGTATTAGTGATTGTTGTAGGGTGAAAGTGTTGTAGTCAGCATGTGTGATGGTATGGGGGTGTATTAGTGATTGTTGTAGGGTGAAAGTGTTGTAGTCAGCATGTGTGATGGTATGGGGGTGTATTAGTGATTGTTGTAGGGTGAAAGTGTGGTAGTCAGCATGTGTGATGGTATGGGGGTGTATTAGTGATTGTTGTAGGGTGAAAGTGTTCTAGGCAGCATGTGTGATAGTATGGGGGTGTATTAGTGATTGTTGTAGGGTGAAAGTGTTGTAGTCAGCATGTGTGATGGTATGGGGGTGTATTAGTGATTGTTGTAGGGTGAAAGTGTTGTAGTCAGCATGTGTGATGGTATGGGGGTGTATTAGTGATTGTTGTAGGGTGAAAGTGTTCTAGGCAGCATGTGTGATGGTATGGGGGTGTATTAGTGATTGTTGTAGGGTGAAAGTGTTGTAGTCAGCATGTGTGATGGTATGGGGGTGTATTAGTGATTGTTGTAGGGTGAAAGTGTTGTAGTCAGCATGTGTGATGGTATGGGGGTGTATTAGTGATTGTTGTAGGGTGAAAGTGTGGTAGTCAGCATGTGTGATGGTATGGGGGTGTATTAGTGATTGTTGTAGGGTGAAAGTGTTGTAGTCAGCATGTGTGATGGTATGGGGGTGTATTAGTGATTGTTGTAGGGTGAAAGTGTTCTAGGCAGCATGTGTGATAGTATGGGGGTGTATTAGTGATTGTTGTAGGGTGAAAGTGTTGTAGTCAGCATGTGTGATGGTATGGGGGTGTATTAGTGATTGTTGTAGGGTGAAAGTGTTGTAGTCAGCATGTGTGATGGTATGGGGGTGTATTAGTGATTGTTGTAGGGTGAAAGTGTTGTAGTCAGCATGTGTGATGGTATGGGGGTGTATTAGTGATTGTTGTAGGGTGAAAGTGTTCTAGGCAGCATGTGTGATGGTATGGGGGTGTATTAGTGATTGTTGTAGGGTGAAAGTGTTGTAGTCAGCATGTGTGATGGTATGGGGGTGTATTAGTGATTGTTGTAGGGTGAAAGTGTTGTAGTCAGCATGTGTGATGGTATGGGGGTGTATTAGTGATTGTTGTAGGGTGAAAGTGTGGTAGTCAGCATGTGTGATGGTATGGGGGTGTATTAGTGATTGTTGTAGGGTGAAAGTGTGGTAGTCAGCATGTGTGATGGTATGGGGGTGTATTAGTGATTGTTGTAGGGTGAAAGTGTTGTAGTCAGCATGTGTGATGGTATGGGGGTGTATTAGTGATTGTTGTAGGGTGAAAGTGTTGTAGTCAGCATGTGTGATGGTATGGGGGTGTATTAGTGATTGTTGTAGGGTGAAAGTGTTGTAGTCAGCATGTGTGATGGTATGGGGGTGTATTAGTGATTGTTGTAGGGTGAAAGTGTGGTAGTCAGCATGTGTGATGGTATGGGGGTGTATTAGTGATTGTTGTAGGGTGAAAGTGTTGTAGTCAGCATGTGTGATGGTATGGGGGTGTATTAGTGATTGTTGTAGGGTGAAAGTGTTGTAGTCAGCATGTGTGATGGTATGGGGGTGTATTAGTGATTGTTGTAGGGTGAAAGTGTTGTAGTCAGCATGTGTGATGGTATGGGGGTGTATTAGTGATTGTTGTAGGGTGAAAGTGTTGTAGTCAGCATGTGTGATGGTATGGGGGTGTATTAGTGATTGTTGTAGGGTGAAAGTGTTGTAGTCAGCATGTGTGATGGTATGGGGGTGTATTAGTGATTGTTGTAGGGTGAAAGTGTTCTAGTCAGCATGTGTGATGGTATGGGGGTGTATTAGTGATTGTTGTAGGGTGAAAGTGTTGTAGTCAGCATGTGTGATGGTATGGGGGTGTATTAGTGATTGTTGTAGGGTGAAAGTGTTGTAGTCAGCATGTGTGATGGTATGGGGGTGTATTAGTGATTGTTGTAGGGTGAAAGTGTTGTAGTCAGCATGTGTGATGGTATGGGGGTGTATTAGTGGTTGTTGTAGGGTGAAAGTGTGGTAGTCAGCATGTGTGATGGTATGGGGGTGTATTAGTGATTGTTGTAGGGTGAAAGTGTTGTAGTCAGCATGTGTGATGGTATGGGGGTGTATTAGTGATTGTTGTAGGGTGAAAGTGTTGTAGTCAGCATGTGTGATGGTATGGGGGTGTATTAGTGATTGTTGTAGGGTGAAAGTGTTGTAGTCAGCATGTGTGATGGTATGGGGGTGTATTAGTGATTGTTGTAGGGTGAAAGTGTTGTAGTCAGCATGTGTGATGGTATGGGGGTGTATTAGTGGTTGTTGTAGGGTGAAAGTGTGGTAGTCAGCATGTGTGATGGTATGGGGGTGTATTAGTGATTGTTGTAGGGTGAAAGTGTTGTAGTCAGCATGTGTGATGGTATGGGGGTGTATTAGTGATTGTTGTAGGGTGAAAGTGTTGTAGTCAGCATGTGTGATGGTATGGGGGTGTATTTGGTGTAACATGTGGATGTGGTTCTTACTTGGACTGTGATGAAGGTGTGACATGTGGATGTGGTTCTTACTTGGACTGTGATGAAGGTGTAACATGTGGATGTGGTTCTTACTTGGACTGTGATGAAGGTGTAACATGTGGATGTGGTTCTTACTTGGACTGTGATGAAGGTGTGACATGTGGATGTGGTTCTTACTTGGACTGTGATGAAGGTGTAACATGTGGATGTGGTTCTTACTTGGACTGTTATGAAGGTGTAACATGTGGATGTGGTTCTTACTTGGACTGTGATGAAGGTGTAACATAAGGATGTGGTTCTTACTTGGACTGTGATGAAGGTGTAACATAAGGATGTGGTTCTTACTTGGACTGTGATGAAGGTGTGACATGTGGATGTGGTTCTTACTTGGACTGTGATGAAGGTGTGACATGTGGATGTGGTTCTTACTTGGACTGTGATGAAGGTGTAACATGTGGATGTGGTTCTTACTTGGACTGTGATGAAGGTGTAACATGTGGATGTGGTTCTTACTTGGACTGTGATGAAGGTGTGACATGTGGATGTGGTTCTTACTTGGACTGTGATGAAGGTGTAACATGTGGATGTGGTTCTTACTTGGACTGTTATGAAGGTGTAACATGTGGATGTGGTTCTTACTTGGACTGTGATGAAGGTGTAACATAAGGATGTGGTTCTTACTTGGACTGTGATGAAGGTGTAACATAAGGATGTGGTTCTTACTTGGACTGTGATGAAGGTGTGACATGTGGATGTGGTTCTTACTTGGACTGTGATGAAGGTGTAACATAAGGATGTGGTTCTTACTTGGACTGTGATGAAGGTGTGACATGTTGATGTGGTTCTTACTTGGACTGTGATGAAGGTGTAACATGTGGATGTGGTTCTTACTTGGACTGTGATGAAGGTGTGACATGTGGATGTGGTTCTTACTTGGACTGTGATGAAGGTGTGACATGTGGATGTGGTTCTTACTTGGACTGTGATGAAGGTGTAACATGTGGATGTGGTTCTTACTTGGACTGTGATGAAGGTGTGACATGTGGATGAGGTTCTTTCTTGGACTGTGATGAAGGTGTGACATAAGGATGAGGTTCTTTCTTGGACTGTGATGAAGGTGTGACATGTGGATGTGGTTCTTACTTGGACTGTGATGAAGGTGTGACATGTGGATGTGGTTCTTACTTGGACTGTGATGAAGGTGTGACATGTGGATGTGGTTCTTAATTGGACTGTGATGAAGGTGTGACATGTGGATGTGGTTCTTACTTGGACTGTGATGAAGGTGTAACATGTGGATGTGGTTCTTACTTGGACTGTGATGAAGGTGTAACATGTGGATGTGGTTCTTACTTGGACTGTGATGAAGGTGTGACATGTGGATGTGGTTCTTACTTGGACTGTGATGAAGGTGTAACATGTGGATGTGGTTCTTACTTGGACTGTGATGAAGGTGTAACATGTGGATGTGGGTCTTACTTGGACTGTTGTGAAGGTGTGAGGACTCGGGTGGTTTGTCTTCAGTCTTCACAGTCAGTGGAAGCTCGGGGAGATGAGCCTCCTCCTGAGTGATGCACACTTCCTCATCTTCCTCTTTAATGCGGGGGGGCAGTGGATCCTCCCGCTGCTGAGGGGGACCTTCTACTTGGCGAGCGTTCATCTGTTGGACGTCTGCAAGAAAACACAAACAGACCTCAGCTTGGATGACTCAAATCATTTTTAGTCCATAAAATACAGAAGTCGTGGTGATGTTCTTCCATGCATGGAATAAGCATCATTTATTGATTATCATGAATTGTGTAATTAGGGACCAAATGTTCCTTTGGGACAGAGGACCCTATTGTATTTGTAAGCTTTTATTATTATTATACCGCCGTCTCTTTGAGCTGTAATTTGACCCCCTTAACATGCTTCAAAACTCACCAAATTTGACACACACATCAGGACTGGCGAAAATTGCCATCTAATCAACAATCCAAAACCCAAAACTAAAAATAGCGCAGTAGCGCCTCCTAGGAAAAAACAGACAAAACTGCTTGTAACTTCCTGTAGGAATGTTGTAGAGACATGAACCAAGAACCTCTATGTAGGTCTGACTTAGACCTACATTTCATACACTTACAGCCCTCAGCAAAAATCAACAGGAAGTTGGCAAAAAACTTTCAAAACAAAAGTTTCCTTAAAAAATGTCCTTTTTGCCTCTTTGAGCTGTAATTTGACCCCCTTTAAAATGCTTCATAACTCACCAAACTTGACACACACATCAGGACTGGCGAAAATTGCCATCTAATAAAAAAAAAAAAAAAAACCCCAAAAGTCAAAATTGCACTCTCGCGGCCCCTAGGAATAAAACACAGACAAAACTGCACTTGGTAAGAAAACACAGACAAAACTGCTTGTAACTTCTGGTAGGAATGTCGTAGAGACATTAAACAAAAACATCTATGTAGGTCTCACTTAGACCTACATCTCATTAATTGACATCCTTCAGCAAAAATCAACAGGAAGTTGGCAATTACCCCTTCAAAACAAAAGTTTGGTAAAAACCTGTCACCTTCTTTCAAACATTATCTCCTCTGAGTGCGTTTGTTGTGTCGGCTTCAAACTCGCACAGGAAAGAGATTGAACCCTTCTGATTAGAAGTTGATGAAAGAGTTTTTCTAACTGCTCCGGTTTTGATTTTACGAGCCTTCAAAGAACTGCTGCGCTCCTGCCGTCTCAAGATGGCCGCTTAAAAGCAGGAAGCACCAGCGTGACCACACAATGCAGAGAAGGTAGGTAATGTGCGGGTAAAGATATGTTGACTGGGTGAAAGAAGGAGGCACCAGTTTGACTCCAGGATACAGAGAAGGTAGGTAAAGTGCAGGTAAAGATATGTTGTCTGGGTGATGGCAGGAAGCACCAGCATGTATGTGTGAAAGAAAGAAGCACCAGTGTAACCCCAGGATGCAGGGAAGGTAGGTAATGTGCAGGTAAAGATATGTTGAATGGGTGAAAGGAGGCACCAGTTTGACAACAGGATGCAGAGAAGGTAGGTACTGTGCAGGTAAAGATATGTTGACTGGGTGAAAGAAGGAGGCACCAGTTTGACTCCAGGATACAGAGAAGGTAGGTAAAGTGCAGGTAAAGATATGTTGTCTGGGTGATGGCAGGAAGCACCAGTTTGACTCCAGGATACAGAGAAGGTAGGTAAAGTGCAGGTAAAGATATGTTGTCTGGGTGATGGCAGGAAGCACCAGCATGTACGGGTGAAAGAAAGAAGCACCAGTGTGACCCCAGGATGCAGGAAAGGTAGGTAATGATCACATTTTCAGTAGAGCCATAATAAATTCATAAAAGAAGCAAACTTCATGAATGTTCTTTATAAGCAACAAGTATGTGCTCCAATCACTACATCACGGAAAAAACAAGAGTTGTAGAAATGATTGGAAAGTCAAGACAGCCATGACGTCATGTTATTTACAAGTGGATGTACACTTATGACCACCACTATATATATAATACATTGTGACTTATTCCAGACTTACACTACGAGACGTTCGTTCTTTTCTAGCAACAAATGTTTAATGATGTTAAGCGTGACTGTACTATACAGCAAAAAACAAAAACAAAAGTCTAAATAATTCTCATATATAAAATACGTGCCTCGCATAGGCCTGCTAGCAGGCTAAGGCTAGCACGTTAGCTTCGATCAAAATCTCAGGTAAATACCATAAATATCATCAAACTATATATAAGGTATATTACCTTATTAGCCGCACGTACAAGAGTTGAGTCAAATATATTCTTCCGATTGTTACACCGGGAACTCAGAAATGGGACTTTTCTTCTGTCGCTGGGCGAAGAAAAAAACAAGATGGCTACGTTGCATGCTGGGTAGTGTAGTGTTACATTTTCCCCAACTCATATAACACCACAATGGCCGTGTTGCATGCCGGGTATTGTAGTTTGTGAATTCCCTAGCCCGGGGGTCAGCAACCTTTTTGAAAGCAAGAGCTACTTCTTGGGTACTGATTAATGCAAAGGGCTACCAGTTTGATACACACTTAAATAAATGGCAAATTTGCTCAATTTACCTTTAATAAATAAATCTATATATATATTAAAAAAATGGGTATTTCTGTCTGTCATTCCGTCGTACATTTTTTTTCCTTTTAAGGAAGGTTTTTTTTTGTAGAGAATAAATGATGAAAAAAACACTTAATTGAAGGGTTTAAAAGAGGAGAAAACCAGAAAAAAAAGAAAATTTAATTTTGAAACATAGTTTATCTTCAATTTCGACTCTTTAAAATTCTAAATTCTACCGAAAAAAAGAAGAGGAAAAACTAGCTAATTCCAATCTTTTTGAAAAATTTAAAAAAAATAATTTATGGAACATCATTAGTAATTTTTTTCTGATTAATATTAATTTTAGAATTTTGATGACATGTTTTAAATAGGTTAAAATCCAATCTGCACTTTGTTAGAATATATAACAAATTGGACCAAGCTATATTTCTAACAAAGATAAATCATTATTTCTTCGAGATGTTCCAGAACAAAAATTGTAAAAGAAATTCAAAAAATTTTAAAATAACTTTTAAATTTGATTCTAAAGATTTTCTAGATTTGCCAGAATTTTTTTTTTTAATTTTAATCATACTAAGTTTGGAGAAATATTTCACAAATATTCTTCGTCAAAAAAACATAAGCTAAAATGAAGAATTAAATTAAAATGTATTTATTATTCTTTACAATAAAAAAAAATACTTGAACATTGATTTAAATTGTCAGGAAAGAAGAGGACGGAATTTAAAAGGTAAAAATGTATATGTGTTTAAAAATCCTAAAATCATTTTTAAGGTTGTATTTTTTCTCAAAAATTGTCTTTCTGAAAGTTATAAGAAGCAAAGTAAAAAAAAAAAAGGAATTTATTTAAACAAGTGAAGACCAAGTCTTTCAAATATTTTCTTGGATTTTCCAATTCTATTTGAGTTTTGTCTCTATAAGAATTAAAAATGTCGAGCAAAGCGAGACCAGCTTGCTAGTAAATAAATAACATTTAAAAAATAGAGGCAGCTCACTGGTAAGTGCTGCTATTTGAGCTATTTTTAGAACAGGCACGCGGGCGACTCATCTGGTCCTTCGGGCGTCGCGTTGGTCACCCCTGCGGGCCTAGCTCATAACATTACAATGGCCGTGGTGCATGCTGGGTAGTGTAGTTCCTATTTCCTCCTAGCTCCTAACATCACAATGGCCGTGGTGCATGCTGGGTAGTGTAGTTCTTACGTTCCCCCAGCTCATAACATCACAATGGCCGTGGTGCATGCTGGGTAGTGTAGTTCTTACGTTCCCCCAGCTCATAACATCACAATGGTGTTCGACGGAGAAGACGCTGTTTTGGTTCTTATAGTTTATCGATCTTAGTCACAACACATATGTCGTTTAATAGAGTAAACATCGTAAATACTTGTTTGTATCCGGACACATTAGTCTGAGTGCACTTGGACGCGCTAGCCTGGTTAGCTCAGCTTATTAGCGGAGTTTGAAGATGCAAAGTAAGTGGAAAGTCTTGTTCTTTGTCTACATTTGTCTTCTTAACTGCTGCCGTCCAACAAATATTTATGACGTCACACACAAAACAAGCCGATATCAGAGCACGAGGAGGAAGTTTGTCCACCAAAAGAGAAGAAGGAGCGACAACGTCAACTACAACAGGGTCCGGGTCCCCAGTCCTGGTTTGTGACGTATATGCTAGCATGTATGCTAAACATTTTCTACAACTAAACACACCAACAACTTCTTATTACAACTCCTGACATACAACTTTGTATGTGACACTTGTTAACTGTTAGCATGCTAATATGAACATGCTACCTTCTTAGCTAATTCTACGTTTTTCTAGACCACCTTGCACCTTACAGTCATATAACTTTGGTATGTGACACACGCTAACTGATAGCATGTTAACGTTAGCTTGGTAGCGTGCTAATTTTTGCCGCTAGTTTTGCAACCGTCAAACCCAGAGTCATGCAACTTAGCAGGTGACACTTGTAAACAGTTAGCATGCTAAGCGTGCTAACGTTAAAGCGCTAATGCGAGCCTTTTTTCTACTTTCTGTGTCTACATCAACAAATACTGCATTCTAGTATTGGTTCTTACTTAGACATGTGCTAGCTTCTTAACGTTAGCGTGCTAGCATGCTAGCCTAGTAATTCTAAGCTTTTTTTCTCTAATTAGAGCGCCATGCACCTTACAGTCGAATAACTTGGTATGCGACACACGCTAACTGATAGCATGCTAGCTTGCTAGCGTGCTAAATTTTTTTGCGCTAGTTTTGCAACCGTCTACCCCAGAGTCATGCAACGTAGCAGGTGACACTTGTAAACAGCTAGCATGCAAATGTAAGCGTGCTAACGTTAAAGCGCTAATGCGAGCCTTTTTGCTACTTTCTGTGTCTACACCAACAAATACTGCATTCTGGTATTGGTTCTTACTTAGTCATGTGCTAGCTTCTTAACGTTAGCGTGCTAGCATGCTAATGTTAGCATGCTAGCCTAGTAATTCTACGCTTTTTTTCTCTAATTAGAGCGCCATGCACCTTACAGTCGAAAAAATTGGTATGCGACCCACGCTAACTGATAGCATGCTAGCGTGCTAAATTTTTGTTTACCCCAGAGTCATGCGACTTAGTAAATAACAGTTGTAAACTGTTAGCATGCAAACATATGCTAGCCTGTTTGCTCATTTCTATGTCTACGCCAACAAAATACTGCATTTTGGTATTTGTTCTTACCCGGTCATGTGCTAGCTTCTTAGCGTTAGCGGGCTAGTATGCTAAAATTGGTATGGCTACGTTTCCAGCCAATAACACACTTTTTTTTGTTTAATTCTGCAGCCATACACCTTAGAGTGATGTAACTTGGTAATTTAAACAAGCTAAATGTATGCATGTTTACTTTAGCAGGCTGGCATGCTAACATTAACATGCTAGTTTTGCAACCGTTTACCTCAGAGTCATGTAACTTGGTACGTGACACTAGCATGTTTAATGCTATCGACCTTGGTTTGTGCACTGGTGCACGGTCATGTTGGAAGAGGAAGGGGCCCGCTCCAAGCTGATCCCAAAAGGTTGGGAGCATGGACTTGTCCAAAATGTTTTGGTATCCTGGAGCATTCAAAGTTCCTTTCACTGGAACTAAGGGGCCAAGCTCAACTCCTGGAACGAACACCTCTTCCTCTTCCAACATGACTGTGCACAAAGCATGGTCCATAAAAACATGGATGACAGAGTCTGGTGTGGATGAACTTGACTGGCCTGCACAGAGTCCTGACCTGGACCCCACTTTTGGCAATATAGTGTATGTTAGTGCATATTTAACCCGTTTTAAAATGGTTCCATTATCAATCCTAAATGAAATGGTATAATGCCGACCCCGTGTAAAAAGTCCTTCTGTGAGTAATTAGGGAGCGATGTCCCTTTGGGACAGAGGACACTATTGAATTTCTAGCGTTTTATTATTATTATTCTTTTTTTATGATTCCGCCGCCATTTTGAGCTGTAATTTGACCCCCTTAACATGCTTCAAAACTCACCAAATTTGACACACACATCAGGACTGGCGAAAATAGCGATCCAATCAAAAAACCAAACCCAAAAGTCAAAATTGCGCTCTAGCGCCCCCTAGGAAAAAGCACAGACAAAACTGCTTGTAACTTCCGTTAGGAATGTCGTAGAGACATGGAACGAAAACTTCTATGTAGGTCTCACTTAGACCTACATTTCATTCATTGACATCCTTCAGCAAAAATCAACATGAAGTTGGCAAAAACCCTTTCGAAACACACGTTTCTAAAAAATGTAATTTTTGCCCCTTTAAGCTGTAATTTGACACCCTTAAAATGCTTCGAAACTCACCAAACTTAACACACATCAGGACTGGCAACAATTTTGATCTAATCAAAAAAACCAAACCCCAAAACTTAAAATTGCGCTCTAGCTCCACCTAGGAATAAAACACAGACAAAACTGCTCCTAGGAAGAAAACACAGACACAACTGCTTGTAACTTCCGGTAGGAATGTCGTAGAGACATGGAACAAACACCTCTATGTAGGTCTGACTTAGACCTACATTTCATTCTTTGACATCCTTCAGCAAAAATCAACAGGAAGTTGGCAAAAACCCTTTCGAAACAAACGTTTCTAAAAAATGTCATATTTGCCTCTTTAAGCTGTAATTTGACACCCTTAAAATTCTTCAAAACTCACCAAACTGAACACACATCAGGACTGGCAAAAATTGAATTTTAATCAAAAAACCAAACCCCAAAACTCAAAATTGCGCTGTAGCGCCACCTAGGAATAAAACACAGACAAAACTGCTCACAGGAAGAAAACAGACAAAACTGCTTGTAACTTCCGTTAGGAATGTCGTAGAGACATGAAACAAAAACAGCTATGTAGGTCTCACTTAGACCTACATTTCATTCTTTAACATCCTTCAGCAAAAATCAACAGGAAGTTGGCAATTACCCCTTCAAAACAAAAGTTTTGTAGAAACCTGTCACCTATTTTTAAACATTATCTCCACTGAGCGCGTTTGTTGTGTCGGCTTCAAACTCGCACAGGAGAGAGATTGAACCCTTCTGATTAACGGGTTTGTCTTCCTCTGTCCTGCAGACGTCCGTGAGGAACATCTTCTCCCCGAGCAGCAGGGGTGGAGCTTCAGCATGGTAAAGGAGGAGCCACAGACCTCCCACTTTAAAGAGGAAGAGGAGGAGCACAGCATCAGTCAGGTGGGAGAGCATCTCCAAAGGGTTGTGAAGAGTGAAGGTGATGAGGTCAAAGGTGAGAGAGACCACTGTGGAGGACCACCGGCAGACATGAGCTTAGCTCCACTATCAGATAGTGCCGAGATGACGTCTCACTCTCCTGACTCTGATGACGATGAAGACTGTAAGGATGCCAACACACCCTTGACATGTTCTCACTGTGACAAAACCTTCAAATACCCGAGTAAACTGATAAGTCACATGAGAACGCACACCGGAGAAAAACCCTTTTCCTGCTCGGTTTGTGGCAAAGGATGCGCACAAAAAAACGACTTGAAAGCCCACATGCAAACTCACACCGGAGTGAAACCTTTCCCATGTCCGGTCTGCGATAAAGGATTTGCACGGAAGTACGTGTTAAAGCACCACATGGAGTCTCACCCCGCCGTGGAAGAAACCTTCCCCTGTTCAGTCTGCGGTAAAGTCTTCTCGCATGGCGACTATTTAAAAAAACACACCAGGACGCACACCGGAGAAAAACCTTTCCCCTGCTCGATATGCGGCAAAAGTTTCGGGACCAGTCAGTTCATGAAGGCTCACATGAGAACACACACCGGAGAAAAACCCTTTTCCTGCTCAGTCTGCTGGAAAGGTTTCACGCAAAGACAGCACGTGAAAGAACACCAGAGGACGCACACCGGGGAAAAACCTCACGTCTGTTCAGTCTGTGGGAAAGCCTTTGCACGTCGTCACCATTTGACAGCACACCTGAGGACACACACGGGGGAGAAAGTGTTGAGTTGTGGTGTGTGCGCTGGAAAGTTCTCCTCCAAGTCCCAGTGGAAGAAACACAAGTGTGCTGCTGACGACAACACGTGAAGAAAGAAACTATATTACATATTTCATCTTCAAACTCATACATTTATTATTATTATTTTTTTTCAAATAATCATTAACTTTAGAATTTGATGCCAGCAACACGTGACAAAGAAGTTGGGAAAGGTGGCAATAAATACTGATAAAGTTGAGGACTGCTCATCAAACACTTATTTGCAACATCCCACAGGTGTGCAGGCTAATTGGGAACAGGTGGGTGCCATGATTGGCTATAAAAGCAGCTTCCCAGTCTTTCACAAGAAAGGATGGGGCGAGGTACACCCCTTTGTCCACAACTGTGTGAGCAAATAGTCAAACAGTTTAAGAACAACCTTTCTCAAAGTGACATTGCAAGAAATGTAGGGATTTCAACATCTACGCTCCATAATATCATCAAAAGGTTCAGAGAATCTGGAGAAATCACTCCACGTAAGCAGCATGGCCGGAAACCAACATTGAATGACCGTGACCTTCGATCCCTCAGACCGACATCAATCTCTAAAGGATATCACCACATAGGCTCAGGAACACTTCAGAAAACCACTCTCACTAAATACAGTTGGTCGCTACATCTGTAAGTGCAAGTTAAAGCTCTACTATGCAAAGCGAAAGCCATTTATCAACAACATCCAGAAACGCCGCCGGCTTCTCTGGGCCCGAAATCATCTAAGATGGGGTGTAAAAGTGTTCTGTGGTCTGACGAGTCCGCATTTCAAATTGTTTTTGGAAATATTTGACACAGTGTCATCCGCACCAAAAGGGAAGCGAACCATCCAGACTGTTATAGGCGCAAAGTGTAAAAGCCAGCATGTGTGATGGTATGGGGGTGCATTAGTGCCCAAGGCATGGGTAACTTACACATGTGTGATGGTATGGGGGTGTATTAGTGAACAAGGCATGGGTAACTTACACATCTGTGAAGGCACCATTAATGCTGAAAGGTACATACAGGTTTTGGATCAACATATGTTGTCGTCCAAGCAATGTTATCATGGACGCCCCTGCTTATTTCAGCAAGACAATCCCAAGCCACATGTTACAACAGCGTGGGTTCGTAGTTAAAGAGTGCGGGTACTTTCCTGTGAAGGCACCATTAAAGGGGAACATTATCACAATTTCAGAAGGGTTAAAAACAATAACAATCAGTTCCCAGTGGCTTATTTTATTTTTCGAAGTTTCAAAATTTTACCCATCATGGAATATCCCGAAAAAAAGGCTTTAAAGTGCCTGATTTTCGCTCTCTTTAAATCCATCCTCCATTTTCCTGTGACGTCATTTAGTGACGCCAACATGGCGGATAGCACAGCAAGATATAGCGACATTAGCTCGGATTCAGACTCGGATTTCAGCGGCTAAAGCGATTCAACAGATTACGCATGTATTGGAACGGATGGTCGGAGTATGGAGGCAGATAGCGAAAATGAAATTGAAGAAGAAACTGAAGCTATTGAGCGAATACCTATTGAAGATAGGGTGGCCACACATCTCTGTGCCATGTCTGTCGTAGCATCGCCGGTAAAATGTGCAGACGAGGGACTTTCGGATCTTTTGACACTGGAGCGACTTAAGTCAGTCGATTGGTAAGTGTTTGTTTGGCATTAAATGTGGGTGGAGGGAAAGGCTGGATGCAAATATAGCTACACATGTACATACAGCTAGCCTAAATAGCATGTTAGCATCGATTAGCTGGCAGTCATGCCGCGACCAAATATGTCTGATTAGCACATAAGTCAATAACATCAACAAAACTCACCTTTGTGATTTTGTTGACTTTATCGTTGGAAATGCATCTGCTTTGAGTGTCGCAGGCTATCCACACATCTCTGTGCCATGTATGTCGTAGCATCGCCGGTAAAATGTGCAGACGAGGGACTTTCGGATCTTTTGACAATGGAGCGACTTAAATCCGTCGATTGGTAAGTGTTTGTTTGGCATTAGATGTGGGTGGAGTGAAAGGCTGGATGCAAATATAGCTACAAATGTACATACAGCTAGTCTAAATAGCATGTTAGCATCGATTAGCTGGCAGTCATGCCGCGACCAACTATGTCTGATTGGCACATAAGTCAATAACATCAACAAAACTCACCTTTGTGATTTTGTTGACTTTATCGTTGGAAATGCATCTGCTTTGAGTGTCGCAGGATATCCACACATCTCTGTGCCATGTCTGTCGTAGCATCGCCGGTAAAATGTGCAGACGAGGGACTTTCGGATCTTTTGACAATGGAGCGACTTAAATCCGTCGATTGGTAAGTGTTTGTTTGGCATTAAATGTGGGTGGAGGGAAAGGCTGGATGCAAATATAGCTAGAAATGTACATACAGCTAGCCTAAATAGCATGTTAGCGTCGATTAGCTGGCAGTCAATGCCGCGACCAAATATGTCTGATTAGCACATAAGTCAATAACATCAACAAAAGTCACCTTTGTGATTTTGTTGACTTTATCGTTGGAAATGCATCTGCTTTGAGTGTCGCAGGATATCCACACATCTCTGTGCCATGTCTGTCGTAGCATCGCCGGTAAAATGTGCAGACGAGGGACTTTCGGATCTTTTGACAATAGAGCGACTTAAATCCGTCGATTGGTAAGTGTTTGTTTGGCATTAAATGTGGGTGGAGGAAAAGGCTGGATGCAAATATAGCTACGAATGTACATACAGCTAGCCTAAATAGCATGTTAGCATCGATTAGCTGGCAGTCATGCCGCGACCAACTATGTCCGATTGGCACATAAGTCAATAACATCAACAAAAGTCACCTTTGTGATTTTGTTGACTTTATCGTTGGAAATGCATCTGCTTTGATTGTCGCAGGATTTCCACACATCTCTGTGCCATGTCTGTCGTAGCATCGCTGGTAAAATGTGCAGACGAGGGACTTTCGGATCTTTTGACAATGGAGCGACTTAAATCTGTCGATTGGTAAGTGTTTGTTTGGCATTAAATGTGGGTGGAGGGAAAAGCTGGATGCAAATATAGCTACAAATGTACATACAGCTAGCCTGAATAGCATTTTAGCCTTGAATAGCATGCCGTGCTAATCGATGCACACTCCACGTAAATCAACTTGATATTTGTGGCTTTTACACACACACACACACACAAGTGAATGCAAGGCATACTTGGTCAACAGCCATACAGGTCACACTGAGGGTGGCCGTATAAACAACTTTTGCACTGTTACAAATATGCGCCACACTGTGAACCCACACCAAACAAGAATGACAAACACATTTCGGGTGAACATCCGCACCGTAACACATTAGAACAAATACTCAGAACCCCTTGCAGCACTAACTCTTCCGGGAAACTTCCAGCAAACTGACCAATAATTAACGTTTTATTCATGCATTTTCTCTTGAATGTTTGATTCATTCAATATTGTTATTTTATATTCAAAATTATTATTAGCCTGTGGAAAAAAAAAGATATTTACCTCAGAAGATTGCAAATAGAAAAAAAAGGCATAACATTTTTATTTAAATTATTTTTTGATATGCCATTGATATTTTTTTAATTATTATTTAAAACTGAATTTTACATGTCACTAAAGTTATAAAAGCCTTGCTTGTCCAATATTTAATGCAAACCTTGTTTGGGTCCCTATTAAAAGGTTCATTTGTTCAACTTTGGACCCCGGCTTTGTTCCGTTTAACATTTTGGGCCACTCTGTGTTTGAGTTTGACACTCCTGCTCTGCATAAAACCAGAATGGGAAAAAATTCCACTTTCAAAGCTTCAACAATCAGTTTCCTCAGTTCCCAAACGTTTATTGAGTGTTGTTGAAAGAAAAGGTGATGTAACACAGTGGTGAACATGCCCTTTCCCAACTACTTTGGCACGTGTTACAGCCATGAAATTCTAAGCTAATTATTATTTGCAAAAAAAGAAAATAAAGTTTATGAGTTTGAACATGAAATATGTTGTCTTTGTAGCATATTCAACTGAATATGGCTTGAAAAGGATTTGCAAATCATTGTATTCTGTTTATATTTACATCTAACACCATTTCCCAACTCATATGGAAACGGGGTTTGTATGTGGTCTTGTATACTTGACCTACAATACAGTGTAGTGGTAGTCATACTTCAATTGTATACTTCATAATAGTGGTTTCATAAAGTTTTTTTTATTTTTTAAATGTTACATATTTTCATTTCTAACTGTAAATGATTCCTTTATATCATGGGTGTCAAACTCTGGCCTGCGGGCCAAATCCGGCCCGCCGTGTGATTTCATTTGACCCTTGAGGCAATAATAAATGAACATTAGAGCTGGCCCGCCGGTACTATACAGTGGCGGTGGCGCTGTATAACACCGCATTCAACGCTAATTCTCATACTTGCCAACCCTCCCGATTTTTCCAGGAGAATCCCGAATCTCAGTGCCTCCCCCGAAAATCTCCTGGGGCAACCATTCTCCCGACTTTCCACCCGGACAACAATATTGGGGTCGTGCCTTAAAGGTACTGCTTTTAACATCCTCTACAACCTGTCGTCACGTCCGCTTTTCCTCCATAAAAACAGCGTGCCGGCCCAGTCACGTCATATATGCAGCTTCTACACACACACAAGTGAATGCAAGGCATACTTGGTCAACAGCCATACAGGTCACACTGAGGGTGGCCGTATAAACAACTTTAACACTGTTACACCACACTGTGAACCCACACCAAACAAGAATGACAAACACATTTCGGGAGAACATCCGCACCGTAAGACAACATAAACACAACAGAACAAATACGCAGAACCCCTTGCAGCACTAACTTTGCTTTTGACCACACATTAAACCCTCTTAGTTGATATTTACTGGCTCACTTGTGAAACATCTTCTGGAAGTATATTATTATTTACTTGATACAATTGTGTTTTATACAAGATCATTTACTTTTCAAATGTGTGACTTTATCAATCATTTGTTGGGTCGCAATCTATTCTATTAATGATCTTTATTACTCTCTCTGGTAATATGAATATTGTTTTGTGATTGTTTTATATGGATGTCCCCACACCTTTATGTTATAAACAATGTATGCTTCAACTAAAGTTGGGTACAATAAATGTAGTGAAGAGTTGTGAGTATGTATTATTAGGGACCGAATGTCCATTTTGGATAGAGGACCCTATTGTATTTCTAAGCTTTTATTATTATTATACCGCCACCTCTTTGAGCTGTAATTTGACCCCCTTAACATGCTTCAAAACTCACCAAATTTAACACACACATCAGGACTGGTGAAAATTGCAATCTAATCAAAAAACCAAAACCCCAAACTGCGCTCTAGCGCCCCCTAGGAAAAAACACAGACAGAACTGCTTGTAACTTCCGTTAGGAATGGCGTAAAGACATAAAACAAAAACCTCTATGTAGGTCTGACTTAGACCTAGATTTCATACATTAACATCCTTCAGCAAAAATCAACAGGAAGTTGGCAAAAACCCTTTCAAAACAAGTTTCTAAAAAATGTAATTTTTGCCTCTCCAAGCTGTAATTTGACACCTTTAAAATGCATCAAAACTCGCCAAACTGGACACACACATCAGGACTGGTGAAAATTGAATTCTAATCAAAAAACCAAACCCTAAAACTCAAAATTGCGCTGTAGCGCCACCTAGGAATAAAACAGACAAAACTGCTCCCAGGAAGAAAACACAGACAGAACTGCTTGTAACTTCCGGTAGGAATGTCGTAGAGACATGGAACAAAAACCTCTATGTAGGTCTCACTTAGACCTATATTTCATTCATTGACATCCTTCAGCAAAAATCAACAGGAAGTTGGTAATTACCCCTTCAAAACAAAAGTTTTGTAAAAACCCGTCACCTTTTTTCAAACATTATCTCCTCTGAGCACGTTTGTTGTGTCGGCTTCAAACTCGCACATGAGAGAGATTGAACCCTTCTGATTAAAAGTTGATGAAAGAGTTTTTCTAACTGCTCTGGTTTTGAATTTACGAGCCTTTAAAGAACTTCTGCGCTGCTGCCGTGTCAAGATGGCCGCTTAAAAGCAGGAAGCACCTGCGTGACCACACAATGCAGAGAAGGTAGGTAATGTGCGGGTAAAGATATGTTGTCTGGGTGAAAGAAGGAGGCACCAGTTTGACTCTAGGATACAGAGAAGGTAGGTAATGTGCAGGTAAAGATATGTTGACTGGGTGAAAGAAGGAGGCACCAGTTTGACTCCAGGATACAGAGAAGGTAGGTAATGTGCAGGTAAAGATATGTTGACTGGGTGAAAGAAGGAGGCACCAGTTTGACTCCAGGATACAGAGAAGGTAGGTAATGTGCAGGTAAAGATATGTTGACTGGGTGAAAGAAGGAGGCACCAGCGTGACCACACAATGCAGAGAAGGTAGGTAAAGTGCAGGTAAAGATATGTTGACTGGGTGAAAGAAGGAGGCACCAGTTTGACAACAGGATACAGAGAAGGTAGGTAATGTGCAGGTAAAGATATGTTGACTGGGTGAAAGAAGGAGGCACCAGTTTGACTCCAGGATACAGAGAAGGTAGGTAATGTGGAGGTAAAGATATGTTGACTGGATGAAAGAAGGAGGCACCAGTTTGACTCCAGGATACAGAGAAGGTAGGTAATGTGCAGGTAAAGATATGTTGACTGGGTGAAAGAAGGAGGCACCAGTTTGACTCCAGGATACAGAGAAGGTAGGTAATGTGCAGGTAAAGATATGTTGACTGGATGAAAGAAGGAGGCACCAGTTTGACTCCAGGATACAGAGAAGGTAGGTAATGTGCAGGTAAAGATATGTTGTCTGGGTGATGGCAGGAAGCACCAGCATGTATGGGTGAAAGAAAGAGTTACCATGTGACCCCAGGACGTAGGGAAGGTAGGTAATGTGCAGGTAAAGATATGTTGAATGGGTAAAGGCAGGAAACACCAGCAAAAGTCGATCCCGTCCATCGCTGCTTGCAGCTTTAATTTATAGATCTGTATCGCTCTGGAATAGCCTGCCTCAAATTCTCACCAGCATTGAAAGTAAACAAGTTTCTAAAAGGAAACTAATCTTTTATCTGAGTCCGTAAATTAGTTTGCTTGTTGATGGTTTTTGTTTGGTTTTCTAATGTGTAGTGTTGTGGTAATTATTATTCTGTGACTGTTAATTGTTTTCTTATTAATGTTTTTATTTGTTTTTGCATTGTGTAGTTATAATTATATGCTGTTACTTGGAATTATACTGACTTTGTGGACCCAGGAAGACTGGTGGGTTGCTATGGCAACCAGCTAATGGGGTTCCTTAATACAAATCAAATCAAATCACCTTTTTTGTAAGAGGCATCGGAAGTTGGCAGAGCCGTCAGCGATCCTGTTCTGTCTCCCTGTAATGTCTGATCCTGTTCTGTCTCCCTGTTCTGTCTGATCCTGTTCTGTCTCCCTGTAATGTCTGATCCTGTTCTGTCTCCATGTAATGTCTGATCCTGTTCTGTCTCCCTGTAATGTCTGATCCTGTTCTGTCTCCCTGTAATGTCTGATCCTGTTCTGTCTCCCTGTAACGTTTGATCCTGTTCTGTCTCCCTGTAATGTCTGATCCTGTTCTGTCTCCCTGTAACGTTTGATCCTGTTCTGTCTCCCTATAATGTCTGATCCTGTTCTGTCTCCCTGTAATGTCTGATCCTGTTCTGTCTCCCTGTAACGTTTGATCCTGTTCTGTCTCCCTGTAATGTTTGATCCTGTTCTGTCTCCCTGTAATGTTTGATCCTGTTCTGTCTCCCTGTAATGTTTGATCCTGTTCTGTCTCCCTGTAATGTTTGATCCTATTCTGTCTCCCTGTAATGTCTGATCCTGTTCCGTCTCCCTGTAATGTCTGATCCTGTTCTGTCTCCCTGTTCTGTCTGATCCTGTTCTGTCTCCCTGTAATGTTTGATCTTATCGAAGCACAGTTCAGTGTCCTTAGCAGCTCAGTCCAGTCTGGTGTAGGAAGTGCACTGCTCAGGACAAGAAGGCATTTGCAACAGAATTTTATGGAGTAAGTCATAGTCAGCGCCACATCATACATGTAGTACATAATATACAGAATGAAGGAACATCATACATGTAGTACATAATATACAGAATGAAGGAACATCATACATGTAGTACATAATATACAGAATGAAGGAACATCATACATGCAGTACATAATATACAGAATGAAGGAACATCATACATGTAGTACATAATATACAGAATGAAGGAACATCATACATGCAGTACATAATATACAGAATGAAGGAACATCATACATGCAGTACATAATATACAGAATGAAGGAACATCATACATGTAGTACATAATATACAGAACGAAGGAACATCATACATGCAGTACATAATATACAGAATGAAGGAACATCATACATGCAGTACATAATATACAGAATGAAGGAACATCATACATGTAGTACATAATATACAGAATGAAGGAACATCATACATGTAGTACATAATATACAGAATGAAGGAACATCATACATGTAGTACATAATATACAGAATGAAGGAACATCATACATGTAGTACATAATATACAGAATGAAGGAACATCATACATGTAGTACATAATATACAGAATGAAGGAACATCATACATGCAGTACATAATATACAGAATGAAGGAACATCATACATGTAATACATAATATACAGAATGAAGGAACATCATACATGTAGTACATAATATACAGAATGAAGGAACATCATACATGTAGTACATAATATACAGAATGAAGGAACATCATACATGTAGTACATAATATACAGAATGAAGGAACATCATACATGCAGTACATAATATACAGAATGAAGGAACATCATACATGTAGTACATAATATACAGAATGAAGGAACATCATACATGTAGTACATAATATACAGAATGAAGGAACATCATACATGTAGTACATAATATACAGAATGAAGGAACATCATACATGTAGTACATAATATACAGAACTAAGGAACACCCAACTGTGCCCAAGACCCAAACTCCCCCATGATGATTTTAACATGTCCTGAACAATTTGGAGCTAATCCTCCTTTTTCATTGTCCCATTTAGAGCAGCAGTTCCATTGGCAGTAACACAGGCCCAAAGCATAATACTACCACCACCATGCTTGACAGTAGGCATGGTGTTCCTGGGCCTCACCTTTTCTCCTGTTGTGGCCAAACAGCTCCATTTTTCTTTCATCTGACCACAGAACTTTCCTCCAGAAGGTCTTATCTTGTCCGCCTGGTGAGTCTATGTCCTGTGGTTCCTGGGCAAAAGGTTGGCTTACTGAGGATTGTGTGTTTACCTTTCCTAACTAAGAGTCTCCCGCTCGTCTCACAACCTCCCCCCCGTGCATTCCTGAGCTCAGATAAAAGGTGAGTGTCTCACTGACACTCACCTGTAAACACACCACTTTTGTCTTTGGAGGCCTCCAATAAATACACCGGGGAACAAAAGCATTTGGGACGCATGGTTGTGTTCTCTCCAGTGTGGAATGTTACACCTTTCCTGTTTGTCGGCTCCCAGACCGTGGTCGAGGAGCGCGGGGGGAGATGTACTGTCGGGGGTAACACCCTACACTTTACATAATAGTGAGAGTCCAGTCCATAGTGGATCTAACATAATAGTGAGAGTCCAGTCCATAGTGGATCTAACATAATAGTGAGAGTCCAGTCCATAGTGGACTTAACATAATAGTGAGAGTCCAGTCCATAGTGGATCCAACATAATAGTGAGAGTCCAGTCCATAGTGGATCTAACATAATAGTGTGAGAGTCCAGTCCATAGTGGATCTAACATAATAGTGTGAGAGTCCAGTCCATAGTGGATCTAACATAATAGTGTGAGAGTCCAGTCCATAGTGGACCTAACATAATAGTGAGAGTCCAGTCCGTAGTGGATCCAACATAATAGTGAGAGTCCAGTCCATAGTGGATCCAACATAATAGTGAGAGTCCAGTCCATAGTGGATCTAACATAATAGTGTGAGAGTCCAGTCCATAGTGGATCTAACATAATAGTGAGAGTCCAGTCCATAGTGGATCTAACATAATAGTGAGAGTCCAGTCCATAGTGGATCTAACATAATAGTGTGAGAGTCCAGTCCATAGTGGATCTAACATAATAGTGTGAGAGTCCAGTCCATAGTGGATCTAACATAATAGTGTGAAAGTCCAGTCCATAGTGGATCTAACATAATAGTGAGAGAGTCCAGTCCATAGTGGATCTAACATAATAGTGAGAGTCCAGTCCATAGTGGATCTAACATAATAGTGAGAGTCCAGTCCATAGTGGATCTAACATAATAGTGAGAGTCTAGTCCATAGTGGCTCTAACATAATAGTGTGAGTCCAGTCCATTGTGGATCCAGCATAATAGTGAAAGTCCAGTCCATAGTGGATCTAACATAATAGTGAGAGTCCAGTCCATAGTGGATCTAATATAATAGTGAGAGTCCAGTCCATAGTGGATCTAATATAATAGTGAGAGTCCAGTCCATAGTGGATCTAACATAATAGTGTGAGAGTCCAGTCCATAGTGGATCTAACATAATAGTGAGAGTCCAGTACATAGTGGATCTAATATAATAGTGAGAGTCCAGTCCATAGTGGATCTAACATAATAGTGTGAGAGTCCAGTCCATAGTGGATCTAACATAATAGTGAGAGTCCAGTCCATAGTGGATCTAACATAATAGTGAGAGTCCAGTCCATAGTGGATCTAACATAATAGTGAGAGTCCAGTCCATAGTGGATCTAACATAATAGTGTGAGAGTCCAGTCCATAGTGGCTCTAACATAATAGTGTGAGTCCAGTCCTTAGTGGATCTAACATAATAGTGTGAGTCCAGTCCATAGTGGATCTAACATAATAGTGTGAGAGTCCAGTCCATAGTGGATCTAACATAATAGTGAGAGTCCAGTCCTTAGTGGATCTAACATAATAGTGTGAGAGTCCAGTCCTTAGTGGATCTAACATAATAGTGTGAGAGTCCAGTCCATAGTGGCTCTAACATAATAGTGTGAGTCCAGTCCTTAGTGGATCTGACATAATAGTGTGAGTCCAGTCCATTGTGGATCCAGCATAATAGTGAAAGTCCAGTCCATAGTGGATCTAACATAATAGTGAGAGTCCAGTCCATAGTGGATCTAATATAATAGTGAGAGTCCAGTCCATAGTGGATCTAACATAATAGTGAGAGTCCAGTCCATAGTGGATCTAACATAATAGTGTGAGAGTCCAGTCCATAGTGGATCTAACATAATAGTGTGAGAGTCCAGTCCATAGTGGATCTAACATAATAATGAGAGTCCAGTCCATAGTGGATCTAACATAATAGTGTGAGTCCAGTCCTTAGTGGATCTAACATAATAGTGTGAGAGTCCAGTCCATAGTGGATCTGACATAATAGTGTGAGTCCAGTCCATTGTGGATCCAGCATAATAGTGAAAGTCCAGTCCATAGTGGATCTAACATAATAGTGAGAGTCCAGTCCATAGTGGATCTAACATAATAGTGAGAGTCCAGTCCATAGTGGATCTAACATAATAGTGTGAGAGTCCAGTCCATAGTGGATCTAACATAATAGTGAGAGTCCAGTCCATAGTGGATCTAACATAATAGTGAGAGTCCAGTCCATAGTGGATCTAACATAATAGTGAGAGTCCAGTCCATAGTGGATCTAACATAATAGTGAGAGTCCAGTCCATAGTGGATCTAACATAATAGTGTGAGAGTCCAGTCCATAGTGGACCTAACATAATAGTGCGAGAGTCCAATCCATAGTGGATCTAACATAATAGTGAGAGTCCAGTCCATAGTGGATCTAACATAATAGTGAGAGTCCAGTCCATAGTGGATCTAACATAATAGTGAGAGTCCAGTCCATAGTGGATCTAACATAATAGTGTGAGAGTCCAGTCCATAGTGGATCTAACATAATAGTGAGAGTCCAGTCCATAGTGGATCTAACATAATAGTGAGAGTCCAGTCCATAGTGGATCCAATATAATAGTGAGAGTCCAGTCCATAGTGGATCTAACATAATAGTGTGAGAGTCCAGTCCATATTTGGGCCAGCAGGAGATCATCTTGAGACAAGTCAGCAGCGCAGGGACGTCCTCAACTGATCCACAGATGAGTGGTCCTCCCTGGGTCCCGACTTTGGACAGCTAGCGCGTCATCTGTGGTCACCAAGTCTGAGACGGGAGCAGAGCAGAAAAGAAACGGCAGATCAACTGGTCTAAAAAGGGAGTCTATTTAAAAGGCTAGAGTATACAAATGAGTTTTAAGATGAGACTTAAATGCTTCTACTGAGCTAGCATGTCTAACTGTTACCGGGAGGGCATTGCAGAGTACTGGAGCCCCAATAGAAGACACTCTATAGTCCGCAGACGGTCCAGGATCATCTTTGAATGACAATAAAAGGAAGTTCAAGTCCAAGTCTAAGTCTACATACTTGAAAGATCATTTGTTGCTGTGTTTTTGTGCAGACACCATGAAAACTATACATTATGAACGACTCGTTCATGACTTGCCCATCACGGTGACTCATTAGCCCCGCCCCTAAATGACGCAAGCTCGGAGGATCTGCTTTTTTGCGGCAAAGTCGCCTCCTTGACTGCTTGACTCCTTTTCCGTCTCCTCACATCGCTACTAACTACTCTTTATTAGACCTCCGTGTCGCCAGGAACGCGACTCGTCTCAGTCAGCTTTGAGGATTGGTTATTTTAGCGCACTAGTTAGCTTAGCGCGCTAGGTAGCTTAGCACGCTAGTTAGCTTAGCTGCTAACAGACAAGCGGTAGTGATCAACACGTGACTAAGCAGAGATCCAAGTGTGAGAGTAAAGTGTCGGGATTGTGTCAACATGTGCGAAAGAACCATAGCAGAGTACAAAGAGGAACTTTGTCCAACAAAAGAGGAGAACGAGAGACTAAGTCAACTACTGGACGTTGTTTGCGACAAACATCAAGTTGTGCGACACAGGACAGGTTTGTTTACTTCTTACTCTCACGTCTTTACCAACTTCATATTTCAGCATAGTTTACTACCTTTATAATATCTACATTTCCACATTAGTGTGGTCCCCATAACAATATTATTGGTACTGGTACCGGTACCAAAAGTATTTCGGGACTTTTCTAAATAAAGGGGACCCCAAAAATGTCATTATTGACTTTATTTTAACAAAAAAAATGTTAGGGTACATGAATCATATGTTTATTATTGTAATTTGTGCCTTAAATGTTGAACATACTAGACAACTTGTCTTTTAGGAGTAAGTAAACAAACAGAATCCTAATTAGTCTGCAGTAACATATTGTGTCATTTATACACCTATTATTTTCTGCACATTATGAGGGACAAACTGTATGAAATGATTACTAATCTACTTGCTCATTTACTGTTAATATCTGCTTATTATCTATTTTAACAACTTTTATCTACACTTCTGTTAAAATGTAATAATCACTTATTCTTCTCTTCTTTGATACTTGACATTAGTTTTGGATGATTCCACACATTTAGGTATGGGTCCGATACTAAGTAGTTACAGGATCATACAATAAAATATAATACCTAATAAAGCAATAATAATATGGTTAAGAAATACTGATGTAAAGGGTAGGTGTCGCCCTGTTTATCTTTTAACATGTTCTATCTACACTTCTGTTAAAATGTAATAATCACTTATTCTTCTCTTCTTTGATACTTGACATTAGTTTTGGATGATACCACACATTTAGGTATGGATCCGATACTAAGTAGTTACAGGATCATACAATAAATAAAATCTAATACCTAATAAAGCAATAATAATAGGGTTAAGAAATACTGATGTAAAGGGTAGCTGTCACCCTGTTTTATCTTTTAACATATTTTATCTACACTTCTGTTCAAATGTAATAATCACCTATTCTTCTCTTCTCTGATACTTGACATTAGTTTTGGATGATACCACACATTTAGGTGTGAATCCGATACTAAGTAGTTACAGGATCATACAATAAAGTATAATACCTAATAAAGCAATAATAATATGGTTAAGAAATACTGATGTAAAGGGTAGCTGTCGCCCTGTTTTATCTTTTAACAACTTTTATCTACACTTCTGTTCAAATGTATCCATCCATCCATCCATTTTCTACCGCTTATTCCCTTTCGGGGTAATAATCACTTATTCTTCTCTTCTTTGATACTTGACATTAGTTTTAGATGATACCATACATTTAGGTATGGATCCGATACTAAGTAGTTACAGAATCATACAATAAAATATAATACCTAATAAAGCAATAATAATATGGTTAAAAAATACTGATGTAAAGGGTAGGTGTCGCCCTGTTTTCTGTTTTAACATGTTCTATCTACACTTCTGTTCACGTGTAATAACCATGTATTCTAATCTTCATTGATACTTGACATTAGTTTTGGATGATACCACACATTTAGGTATGGATCCGATACCAAGTAGTTACAGGATCATACATTGGTCATATTCAAAGTCCTCCCAGTATATTTACCATTTTTAGCTGCTGTAACATTACATGCAGTTTGAACAGTAACACTGTATAAAACACTGTATTTAAGGAAACAATACTTGGTGTACACATACCAACATTTTAGAATCCCTGCACCATCGGTTCAGGAAGACTTCATCAATCCACACATGCGCAAAAACAACGTCACTTCCTGTCGACTCTTTTTTTACGTCAGTTGTGTTCGTCAGGTTGTCACCACCATGGTTTTCCTTTTTCTAATCTTTATTTGAATAACAATCTCATATAAAAGATTACATACGGAGCATTTGAAAATAAGTAAGTGGCTTGTATACAAAAAAACAAAACAACATTTAAAAAATAAATGCCATAACGCGTTCGTGTTTATATTCTTGTCCCCTTTTACTCCAAGGTGAGCTAGTTTTTTTTTTAATACAAAAACAATAATAAAATATTGAAATAGCACAGAATGTGACGTTTCAAAAGCACCGGTGTAAGGAAAAAACTTGCAAGTACAGGAAGTGACGTAGTCTTCTGTTCACAAGTAAGATTGAACATTAACGTACTATTGCTTGCAAACATATGATGGCATCAAGCCTTCAGTAATAATAATAAAGTCTTCATTATTTTGTCAGAATGCTTCATTTGTATGTGAAAAATCACAAATAAATCTTCTGGGGGAGGATGACCCCCTACAGGGGTTGCTTTACACACTTTCAGCCCCACCTAAAACAAAATCCACCAGCCGCCCCTGATTATGATGCAATCTCACTTTAGGCAACGTATAAGACAATATTTATAATTGTAAGCAGGAATAAGTCTTCACGTAACAATATTCAAATACTAACATTGTTGGGTAAGACAATATTTGCTTTTATTCTGATTCCAATGAAACAGATTGGTGGTTTTAGCTGATAAAGACTTTCAGGTGTTTATATTTGTTTATGTTTATGGGGACGGCGTGGCGCAGTGGGAGAGTGGCCGTGCGCAACCCGAGGGTCCCTGGTTCAAATCCCACCTAGTACCAACCTCATCACGTCCGTTGTGTCCTGAGCAAGACACTTCACCCTTGCTCCTGATGGGTGCTGGTTGGCGCCTTGCATGGCAGCTCCCTCCATCAGTGTGTGAATGTGTGTGTGAATGGGTAAATGTGGAAGTAGTGTCAAAGCGCTTTGAGTACCTTGAAGGTAGAAAAGCGCTATACAAGTACAACCCATTTATCATTTATTTATTTATGTTGAAGTATTTGGCGGAGGCTTTAAACAAAGCGACATACATCAAAAATACATGTAAGATAATCAACATAAACATGATCATTTAAGGCAGGGGTGTCCAAACTTTTTCCACTGGGGGCCACACACTGAAAACTCAAAGCAAGCAGGGGCCATTTTGATATGTTTTTATTTAAAAACACAATACAATATATGTGTAGAAATATACATTTAGGCCTCCACTCAGGCTTGATCCCAGGGACCCCAAAGGATTTTGGTCAAAAAAATATTCAAAATGTCATTATTTTGTATTATTGTTATTAAAAGGTTCAAATCTGTAGATCAACATTAGGTCTATCTGTCAATATAACATTTATAAAGAGTTAAGTTGCATGCCCTTTTTGTCAAAGAAAACCCTGTTTTTGTATGGAAAAAAACCCACAAAATATGCAATAGTTTCCCCCAATAGAATTTCAAAGTGGAATATTTGAGATTATAGAATAATTGGAGCCTTAAAAATGTCAACAAACAACACCATTGATTTCAAATGTGTTATTTTTTTTAGCAATGACACACACATAAAAAAAATCGCACTAAAATTATTGGGGATCTAAAAGGGTCCTACTCATTAAAATAAAAACCTTTTTTTTTTTTTTTACTGTTTACTTTAAACACAATTGTGTTGAGATCAACTTCTTTATTGTTGATGTTTTTTGTGTGTTTTTTTTAGGCCCTTCTTTAGAAAAACAACTTTTTTTTTTATATGGCAAACACAAAATGTGCAACATTTTCCCCCAAAATATCTCAAAGTGGAATATTTAATGTGACATTGATTTTGATGAATTTTTTTTTTTTTTTTTTAAGGAAAATAACAGCCTGCAGGGCAGCTTTTTGTTATTAGAGTAAACATTGCAACATGTTCTTGTCACATTTCACTTGTTTTCTCTTTTATACCACTTTTTCTGTTTCTTATTTTTTTTAATCGCGTTTTTGGAATGTGCTTAGGGCTGTTAAAAAATTACCCGCGGGCTGCACTTTGGACAGCCCGTATTTAAGGGAAGAATGTCATAAAAAATATTAATACAAAGTGTCAAGACAGAATAAACTCTCTGCTGCTGCAGCAACGGAGATACAGTCTATAAGATATATATATATATATATATATATATATACATGTCTAATATAATCATACTTTGTTTATGTAGCATGTATATATAACCTCTTCATATTGTTTCTTCAACTTCAAAATAGCTGACCCTTCTCTGGGATTATATTCCCAGTTTTCATCTGGGACGTTTAATTGATATCGGCGTGAAAATGAGTGATATTTAGTGAGGTAAAATGAATGAAATGCGCTGACAGACAATTGCATTGAGTGGAGTGGATCACCACTCCAAGATGGCGGCCCCGCGTCTCGTCAGCGCCCGTAAGCAGTAGCGCTCTATGCTGCCTCCTCTACCAACATGTCTATAGGAGTAGTACATTAGATTTATTTCATTACAGCACGTCCGCTGAACGTTAAAACATCGTCGACACGTTTGAACACATCCTCCAGCAGTGGAAACGTGGGTTTAGTTACTATGAAGGTCGTATTTTGAATTGTAGAAATGAGATCAGCAATGGCGGGCTACTTGTTTTGATAGCGGCTACATTAGCATGTCGCGATACTTTGCACACGGGGTCACGTCTGCGCCGAGGAGATGCGCAAAGGGTCGAAACGGCGCTTGCGTCTTGTTCCCTACATCATTGTCCAGCGCCCTCTGCTGGTCACAGTGTGTACCACACTAAACATTATTATAGGACATACACACACTAAACATTATTATAGGACATACACACACTAAACATTATTATAGGACATACACACACTAAACATTATTATAGGACATACACACACTAAACATTATTATAGGACATACACACACTAAACATTATTATATTAGGACATACACACAATAAACAATATTATAGGACATACACACAATAAACAATATTATAGGACATACACACAATAAACATTATTATAGGACATACACACACTAAACATTATTATATTAGGACATACAATAAACATTATTATAGGCCATACACACAATAAACATTATTATAGGACATACACACAATAAACAATATTATAGAACGTACACACAATAAACATTATTATAGGACATACACACAATAAACATTATTATAGGACATACACACAATAAACAATATTATAGGACGTACACACAATAAACATTATAGGACTTACACACAATAAACAATATTATAGGACATACACACTAAACATTATTATAGGACATACACACAATAAACATTATTATATGACAAACACACAATAAACATTATTATAGGACATACACACAATAAACATTATTATAGGACATACACACAATAAACATTTTTATCGGACATACACATACCAAACATTATTATAGGACATACACACAATAAAAAGTATTATAGGACACACATAATAAACAATATTATAGGACATACACACTAAACATTATTATAGGACATACACACAACAAACATGATATGAAATACACACAATAAACATTATAGGACACACACAATAAACATTATTATATGACAAACACACAACAAACATGATATGAAATAGACACAACAAACATGATATGAAATAGACACAACAAACATGATATGAAATAGACACAACAAACATGATATGAAATAGACACAACAAACATGATATGAAATAGACACAACAAACATGATATGAAATAGACACAACAAACATGATATGACAAACACACAACAAACATGATATGAAATAGACACAACAAACATGATATGAAATAGACACAACAAACATGATATGAAATAGACACAACAAACATGATATGACAAACACACAACAAACATGATATGAAATACACACAATAAACAAACATGATATGAAATAGACACAACAAACATGATATGAAATAGACACAACAAACATGATATGACAAACACACAACAAACATGATATGAAATAGACACAACAAACATGATATGACAAACACACAACAAACATGATATGAAATACACACAATAAACAAACATGATATGAAATAGACACAACAAACATGATATGAAATAGACACAACAAACATCTGCATCCAGTGGCCCCCCAGGTATATTGAGTTTGAGACGCCTGCTTTAGGTGCTTCTAGGTCCACATTTCAGGAAGTCAGTTTTCTTTCAAGCATTGGAAAAGATAAGTCAGCAAGTCAACTGTCTAACTTCTTTATATAACTCTATGTTTACTTCTTTATATAACTCTATGTTTACTTCTTTATATAACTCTATGTTTACTTCTTTATATAACTCTATATTTACTTCTTTATATAACTCTATATTTACTTCTTTATATAACTCTATGTTTACTTCTTTATATAACTCTATGTTTACTTCTTTATATAACTCTATATTAACTTCTTTATATAACTCTATGTTAACTTCTTTATATAACTCTATGTTAACTTCTTTATATAACTCTATGTTAACTTCTTTATATAACTCTATATTAACTTCTTTATATAACTCTATGTTAACTTGATTATATAACTCAATATTAACTTCTTTATATAACTCAATATTAACTTCTTTATATATACTGTATTTCCTTGCCAGACATGTAATATGCGCCTGCCTTGAATTACTGCCGGGACAAACTTGCTTCCCAGATGAATAATCACATGCTTACTTTTACCGCCATGTCAAGTTAGTGACATCACGAGTGGCGTTTTCCCTGCAGTCTTTTGCAAAATGGCGGAGGAGGTTTTTTTTGGCTTTTTCCATGTGTAAACCAGGGGTCTTCTTCCACGGCCATACAGATCACACTGATGGTTGTGATATAAAACAACTTTAACACTCTTAATAATATGCGCCACACTCTGTGAACCCACACCAAACACATTTCTGGAGAACATTGGCTCTGTAACACATTATAAACGCAATGCATCCGCAACTCCTGGCTACACCAGACACCCGCTGGCACCACACCCCGCCCCCCTCCCCTCAACCCCTTTCCGTGCGTTGGTTGAGGTGGGCGGGGTTGGAGGCGCGTGTATAATATACTGGTAGCCAAGAGTCACGGATGCACGGCATTATGGGTAATCCCTATGCTGCGTTTATAATGTGCCACAGAGCCAATGCTCTCCAGAAATGTGCTCGGTGTGGGTTCACAGAGTGTGGCGCATATTATTAAGAGTTTTAAAGTTGTTTATATCACAAACATCAGTGTAAAAGGCAGGGGCGTCACTAGACTTATTACTTTACTGGGGCACACCTAGGGCACAAATAATTCATGTGAGCGTGCAAAGCGCGCAAGCAAAAACATTTTTAGCACTTATTTATCATAAAAAAGACATAAATAGTGCTTTAAACTATGAAATCATATCAAATGAACTCATGCATTTGACTTTTTTACTCCAGACTTCTAAACTGCTACTGGTAAAAGCAAAAAGGAAGAGCAATGAATCTTTTTGAAATATTTATTGCAGTAATCATCTGCAAATTTAACATCTACAAAAGTACAACAAATAAATAAAGCAGCCCTACATCTCTGGGTTCTTTTATATTATTTAATTTCCATTTATGGCGATGTGGCTAATCCTATTTCGGATACACAAAACTGTAAAATCTACACAAAACAATAAAGCCACAGTAGTAGAATAAATGAACAACTGTTGTGTGTTCAGGGAATCATTTTCTGAGAAGTAAACTGTTCATTTTTGCAAAGTGGTCAATCACTCTGGACAGACATGGAAATATTACAGTAACTGTTATACAGTTGACCAGTGGTTCCCAACTGCTGGGTCGCGACATAAAAGTGGATTGTGGGTCATTTTCAGTCAGATGTGTGCATGGAAAAAAAAAGTTTAGGGAGAAAAAAATCAAATTGTGGCAACAAAACCCGATATTTTTAGCCATTTTTCTAGTGACTATTAGTGAGTATTTTAGCAAAAGGCAAAGCGACTAACAAGTTGGAGGAGGACTCAGGACAGACATGGAAATATATTTTTCAAAAATCTAAATGGGGCAACAAAACCTGATATTTTCAGCCATCTTTCTGAAAAAAAATACAGAAATGTTACTATTTTTCTGGAAACAAAAGCAGATGCTTTAGCTGTAGCCATTTTTCTGCTGACAAAACAAGATTATTTTAGTCAAAGTCACAGCGATTAACAAGACAAGTCTACTGGGCTATTTTTCTGTGAAATAAACTTGAATGATTTAAAAATTTGGCTCACGACTTGATGATATGGAAAAAAAAAATTCTTTCTGAAGATAAAGCATTTGAGAAGCACTCAACTCACACATGCAATCAATAATGTAATCAACAAATTGTTGTTGGCTAACGTTACCTACCTCACGCAGTGATTCTCATCCTCTCTCTCTCAAACTGAAGTCTTGATCCACACGTGAATAAATGACCATATTAATTAGCCATGTGCTCATTGTTACGTGGAGTGAATACAGTAGCAATACTAAGTAGTATGTGCGCTGTTGTCTATGTTATGTAGACTTAAAACTCTGAAGCGTTTTTTTTTTTATTGGTGACATTTTTACTGGGGCACTGCAGATCAACACTGGGGCACGTGCCCCAGTGAAATCTGTCCGGCGACGCCCCTGGTAATGACCAATAATGCATTGCAATCTCGTATAAGAAGCAGCGAAATGCATGCGTCCAGCCGGCACGCAGACAGCCTGGTGTAAAAGTGGACTTGATGACATGCTGTAGAGCAGTGGTCCCCAACCACCTGGCCGCGGACGCAGAATCATTTTTGATTATTATTTATTTTTATTATCACACTCGGATGTTTTACTGCATGCCATTGGTAAGCGCAGTTTATATAACTCAATATTAACTTCTTTATATAACTCAATATTAACTTCCTTATAAAACTTAATATTAACTTCCTTATATAACTTAATATTAACTTGTTTATATAACTCAATATTAAGGTGGCAAGTGGTTCAATTTGATTGTAAGATGTTTATGAAAAAACTATTTTTCTGCACTGTTTAATGGATGTTTTGAGGACTTAAAATGGCTGCCAGTCATATATTTCCACCATCAACACTGGATGACAGTGTTGTATATTTCTTTAACGCTAACATTGTACGCTCATGTTACTTCTCAACCAGTCACAGTTGATGCTAGTCCGCCTGTTTCTTCTCCTTTTTACCCGACGAGAAAGCAAAAGTGAATGGACAGATAATTGAATCGTGAAACCTGAATTGGTTAAAAAAAATTGTATCATATTTCGATCCCGGCGTGTGTTTCGTCTTGCAGACGCCTGTGAAGAATATCTTCCACCCGAGCAGCGGGCGGGGTCCTCTGGTGTGAAGCAGAGCGTGAAAGAGGAGGAGCCGCAGCCCCACCACTTTGAAGATGACGAAAAGCCGCCACTCTCTCCCCTCTACGAGAGACACCTCGTCACTGTGAAGAGTGAAGACGAGGAGGTCAAAGTTGAGAGTGAGGAGAAGAGAGAGGCGGAGCCTCCCAGAGAAAGTGGTGGAGACCCCTGTGGAGGACCACCAGCAGACAAGATCTTGGCTCCACTACCACACGGTGAGGACACCACGTCACACTCGAAAGATGACAACACACACTTGACATGTCCTCACTGTGACAAAACCTTCCAATACCCGTGCAACCTGAAAATACACATAAGAGCGCACACCAGAGAAAAACCCTACACCTGCTCAGAATGTGGCAAAGGCTTTTCGCTAAAAGGCAATTTGACGGTACACATGGCAACGCACACCGCGGAAAAACCTTTCACCTGCTCAAAATGCGGTAAAGAATTCTCCCTTAAAGGCAATTTGAAGGTACACATGCGGACGCACACCGGAGAAAAACCTTTTTCCTGCTCGGTCTGCGGCAAAGGTTTCACACAAAATAGTGGCTTGACGTCACACATGGGAACACACCCTGGAGGATCACCAGCTGACAAGATCTTAGCGCCACCATCAGACGGTGACGAGAAGACATCACACTCTGTTGACACTGTCGAAGAAGGCTCTAAAGATGATGCAACATGTCACACTGACATCACACGCTTGCCGTGTTCTCACTGCGACAGAACCTTTAAATACGCAAGTAATCTGAAAAGACATCTGAGAAAACACACCGGAGAAAACCCTTTTTCCTGCTCAATCTGTGGCCAAACCTTTAAGACTTCGGGGGACCAGAAAGGACACATGAGAACACACGCAAGAGAAACACCCTTTTCATGTTCAATCTGCGGCAAAGATTTTACTCAAAGGAACCATTTGAAAACCCACATGGGAATACATGCTGCAGAACAGCCCGTTTCCTTCTCAGAAGGTACAACTTTTGACGCAAGTCAATGTTTAAAATCAGGCAGGAGAAAACACGCTGGAGAAAAACCATTCAAGTGCTCAATTTGTGGTGAAAGATTGACCCGCAAGACGCAATTGATAAACCACACAAGAATACACACCGGCGAGAAACCTTTTATCTGTTCAGTCTGTGGTACAGGCTTTAAACAACGTTGTGTCTTGAGGGTACACATGAGAATACACACTGGAGAGAAACCGTTTTCATGTTCAACGTGTGGTAAATATTACACCCGGAGGCAACATTTAAGAGCACACATGATGATGCACACCGGAAAAGAACACATTTCCTGTTCAAGCTGTGGTGAAGCTTTTACAGGAGTTAATGAGTTGAGAGCACACATGAGAACGCACACCGGTGAAAAACCATTCACCTGCTCAATTTGCAGCAAAACATTCCCCCAGAAGGCATATTTAATAAAGCACGCCAAAATACACGGTGGTGAGAAACCTTTTGTCTGTTTAGTCTGCGGTAAAGTTTTTAGTCTGGGCTCCTATTTGCAAAGACACATGAGAAGACACGCCGGACAGAACGTGCTGAGTTGCGGTGTATGCGCTGAGAGATTCTCTTCCGAGTTCCAGAGTAGGAAACACACGTGTGCCGGTGAGGACAGCAGCAGCAAACTTTAACTTTCTAATGACATCAGCACGTGTGTGACATCATTCTTGTGTTACAGTCTCGTTTATATGCTTCGGACATCTTTTAGATGAACAGTTACATTTCAGTCCGGTACACTACATCCATCAATACACATTATTGTGCATATCAAACTACACAAACTGCTTCCTTTGAAAAGTCATAAACTGCTAATGTTGATTACCTTTATTTTACTTTTTTTTTTTTAATTTGGATTAAAAATCTCAGCTTCCTGCGGTCGTGATTTGTACTAATGACATTTTCATAACATGGTCACTACTGCCTAGTTTCTCTTGTTACATTCTTATTTAGGGTCCGCCCTGTATGGCAAAGGACTCCATGTCCTTTGCCATGGCAAGGACCCTATTGAATCTGCTGTGTTTTATTATTAGGGTCCGCCCTGTGGAGTCCTTTGCCATAGGCAAGGACCCTATTGAATCTGGTCCGTTTTATTATTATTATTATTCCGCCGCCTCTTTGAACTGTTATTCGACCCCCTGAACAAGCTTCAAAACTCACCAAACTTCACGCACTCATCAGAACTGGCGAAAATTGCCATCTAATAAAAAAACCAAACCCTAAAAATCAAAAATGCGCTCTAGCGCCCCCTACGAAAAAAGAAAACCAGACTGCTTGTAACTTCCGTTAGCAATGTCGTAGAGACATGAAACAAAAACCTCTATATAGGGCTGACTTGGACCTAGTTTTCATAATTGTACTTTCTATTCCAAAAATCAACAGAAATTTGGCAAAAACCCATTCAAAGCAAAATTTTCGCGAAAAATTCAATTTTTGCCTCTTTGAGCTGCAATTTGACCCCCTTAAAATGTTTCAAAACTCACCAAACTTGGCAGACACATCAGGACTGGCAGAAATTGCAATCTAATGAAAAAAAAAATTAATAAAACTCAAAATTGCGCTTTAGCGCAATTTTTCAATAAAACACAGAAAAAACTGCTTCCAGGAGGAAAACACAGACAAAACTGCTTGTAACTTCCGGTAGGAATGCCGGAAAGACATGAAACAAAAACTTCTAGGTAGGTCTGACTTAGACCTACATTTCGATAATTGACATCGTTTGGCAAAAATCAACAGGAAGTTAAAAATTGCCCCTTCAAAATAAAAGTTTTGTAAAAAGCCGTCACCTTTTTCCAGACAAAACTGCTTGTAACTTCTGTTAGGAATGTCGTAGAGACATGAAACAAAGACCTCTATGTTGGTCTGACTAAGATCGGGACTCGGGACTCGGGACACGGCGGCGGCGGCGGCCAACGGCGGACCCGACCAACGCTGCTTGCAGCTTTAATTTTCACTGTTATTAATTAATGTTATGTTTACTAAAGGGGAGTGACGGAAAACGGACACAAGGTGCCAATAATGATAAAACATTTATTATATATATGGTAAATATATATATATAATGAGAATACTAAAAAATACTAACGACTAAAACCAAGGAAATGAAGTGTGACAAAAACTCAAGAGTGTATGGTGTAAGACTAAGTGTGTAGATGAACCGAAGTGTGTGTTACCAAAGTGTTGACGAGAGCGAAGGAACGTCCAGAGGGGACAGGCAGGTGATCCGGGATACAAGCGGGGGTCCGTGTGGCTGAGAGGGGCGTCAAGAGGTCCGAGTCTAAAGTGGGGGTCGAGGATTGAGGGAGGCAGTCAGAGTCCAGAGGGAGATGAGACGCACAGCTCTCTTTCCAGGCGACGGAGGGTACTGCGGGGGCCACACAAGAAAACACACTGAGAAGACAGAGATGATCGCTTGCTGTACGTCAAATGAGATCTAAGTTCCGGCGAGGTTTCCCTGGGTCCACTGGTCCCTTAAGCAGCTCGCCCTCATCAATTCCAGGTGTGAAAAGCAATCGTCTGCAGGCTTGTAGCTGCGCGGGCGAGCTGTCAGCTGAGAGAGCGCATGTGGGCGTGGCCTGCGGTGCGCCCGTCATGAGGCACAGATGAGGACGCATCGGAATGCACCCTGGCTGTGACAATTAGGGACCGAATGTCTCTTCGGGACCGAGGACCCTATTCAATTTCTTTATTATTATTCCGCAGCTTTGAGCTGTAATTTGACCCCCTTAACATGCTTCAAAAGTCACCAAATGTGACACACACATCAGGACTGGCAAACATTGAGATTTAATCAAAAAACAAACCTAGCCTCAAAACTAAAAATTGCGCTCTAGCGCCCCCTAGGAAGAAAACACAGACAAAACTGCCAGTAACTTCCAGGAGGAATGTCGTAGAGACATGAAACAAAAACCCTCTATGTAGATCTCACTTAGACCTAGATTTCATACGCTGACATCCTCCCGCAAAAATCAACAGGAAGTTTGCAATTCCCCCTTCAAAACAAAAGTTTTGTAAAAACACTCACTTTTGCCTCTGTGAGCTGTAATTTGACCCCCTTAACATGCTTCAAAACTCACCAAACTGGACACACACATCAGGACTGGCGAAAATTGCGATCTAATCATTAAAAACTAACTCCAAAACTCAAAATTGCGCTCTAGCGCCCCCTAGGAAAAAAACTCAGACAACTGCCTGCAACTTCCAGTAGGAATGTCGTAGAGACATGAAACAAAAACCTCTATGTAGGTCTCACTTAGACCTACATTTCATATATTGACAACCCCTAGCAAAAATCCACAGGAAGTTTGCAATTTCCCTTCAAAACAAAAGTTTTGTAAAAAAAAACGGTCATATTCTTCCAAACATTATCTCCTCTGAGCGCGTTTGTCGTGTCGGCTTCAAACTACCACAGGTGAGAGATTGAACCCTTCTGATTAAAAGTTGATGAAAGAGTTTAATTATTGCTACAGTTTTGATTTGATCAGCCTTCAAAGAACCGCTGCGCTGAAAACCATCTCAAAGATGGCCGCCGTGCGCAGACACAGTGAGGGAGACGGGGTTTTTTTTCCGTTTTTTTCCCGTACCGTCTGCTGCTGGTGCGCACGCACCAACATTCATGAGGGAGGGGCTGTGATCGTCTATACCAAGATGGCTGCCAGGTGCCGTAGCTAAGCCGGTGTATTTAAAGTATATCGTAAAAACAAGCGTCCAACATTTTACAACTAATTATAAACTTGTAGGTGCCGACCATCAGTGTCGAGTTGCGACGAGAGAGTGTGTCCATGTTCAGATATTATAAGTCTATCTGTTTGCTAATAGTAGCTACTAGCCGTACCCATGTCTTTTCAATGGGCGGTTATCATCTGGTTTTAATCCCGTTTCCTCCTATGTTTCTGCTCCAATTAAATTTCTTTGTATGTCGAGTCTTTATTTTGGGTACTTCCATACGGTGCCTGACTGTTGTGGCGTTTTAAGGCCATCTGCACTTTTTATGCTACGGTAAAGACAATGAATGGTCCGGTTTTGAGAGAGATTGAACCCTTCTGATTAAAAGTTGATGAAAGAGTTTAATTATTGCTACAGTTTTGATTTGATCAGCCTTCAAAGAACCGCTGCGCTGAAAAACATTTCTAAGATGGCCGCCGTGCGCTCACACAGAGAGCTAGGCGTTTTTTTCCTTTTTTTCTTCTACCGCTCCCAGTATGTAATTTTATGAATGGCATAAACGCGCCAGTGATTTTATGAGCCCTCAAAGAAATGCTGCGCCGTTGCTGCCGTCTCAAGATGGCGGCTTCCCGCTCAGACAAAACTGCCTCTAACTCCCAGTAGGAACAAAAACCTCAATGTAGGTCTCACTCAGACCTATATTTCATATATTGACAACCCCCAGCTAAAATCAACAGGAAGTTTGCAATTCCTGCTTCAATACAAAAGATGGCTTTTCAAACATCTCCTCTGAGGCCGTTTGTGGTGTCAGCTTCAAATAAGCACAGGAGAGAGATTGAAACACCGCGGGGTCAGCAGCCCAAGTGATCCCGTCCATCGCTGCCTGCAGCTTTAATTATACATTTATTGTTATTGTTGCTTTTGGTATTTATTCTTATTGTAATATTTTGTATTATATTTCAATTTAAACCCTCATTATATACTTTTTACTTTTCAAATTTGATCTCCATTTTTTACACTGCTGCTGGAATGTACATTTTCCTGAGGGAACTCTCCTGAAGGAATCGATACCATCCATCCATCTAATGAAAACCTTGATGTGGATCAATGGGGTTTAAGATGTATGACATTGTTGTGGAACACAGTCTTGTTCATGTATAAGATTATTGATTTTTTTTCCCCCCAGTCAAGTACAGGAATTAATATACAAAACTGTACTTTCATTTCAAAATGAAGAGAACAATTGGACTAAAAATGCTGAGAATAAAAGGTAGAAAACATATGTTTGTTGTGTATATATTCTTAATTCACTGATATACTCATATTAGTGCTTTTATATCATTATTTTTTAAATATAGAAGTGCTGCATGGTTTCATTTCTAACTGTAAATGATTCTTTTATGATAAATAATAATATGCTTCTATTTACTTTATGCATCACTTGAGCAGTTGTGTTTTATACAAGATCATTTACTTTTCCAATGTGTGACTTTATCAATCATTTCTTGCCTCCCAATAATCCATTCTTTTATGACTCTCTTTTTGTAATATGAATATTGTGATTGTTTTATCTGTATGTCCCCATTATAAAACAATGTACAGATGAGGGAAGATGGCAGAACTATTTGTGGAAGGTTGTAAAGGATATCATTGTGTATAAGAATCTACATTCGTGAATAAAAACGAACCTTTGACAAATATGGTGTTCAAAATATGTATTTTTTCTTTCCTTTTTTAGAATCCAACAATTATATAGATTTTAGAAAACATGGGCAAGTTTGGAATTTTAGGCCAAGTCAATAATAAACATCAGGGGTCAGCAACCTTTTTGAAAGCAAGAGCTACTTCTTGGCTACTGATTCATGCAAAGGGCTACCAGTTTGATACACACTTCAATAAATTGCCAGAAATAGCCAATTTGCTCAATTTACCTTTAATAAATGAATCTATAAATATAAAAAATGGGTATTTCTGTCAGTCATTCCAGCCTACATTTTTTTCCTTTTACGGAAGGTTTTTTGTAGAGAATAAATGATGAAAAAAACACTTAATTGAACGGTTTTAAAGAGGAGAAATCAGGAAAAAAATGAAAATTAAATTTTGAAACAGTTTCTCTTCAATTTCAACTCTTTAAAATTCTGAATTCTACCGGTAAAAAAGAAGAGAAAAACTAGCTAATTCAAACCTTTTTTAAAAAATTAAAGAAAAAAGAATTTATGGAACATCATTAGTCATTTTTCCTCATTAGGATTAATTTTAGAATTTTGATGACATGTTTTGAATAAGTTAAAACCCAATCTGCACTTTGTTAGAATATATA
The DNA here is from genome assembly GCF_033978795.1 of Nerophis ophidion. Lineage (NCBI taxonomy): Eukaryota > Metazoa > Chordata > Actinopteri > Syngnathiformes > Syngnathidae > Nerophis > Nerophis ophidion. The sequence goes on along the minus strand of NC_084634.1, from coordinate 1,270,416 downwards.
ACAAATTGGACCAAGCTATATTTCTAACAAAGACAAATCATTATTTCTTCTCGATTTTCCAGAACAAAAATTGTAAAAGAAATTCAAAAGACTTTGAAATAAGATTTGAATTTGATTTTACAGATTTTCTAGATTTGCCAGAATAATTCTTTTGAATTTTAATCCTATAAGTTTGAAGAAATATTTCACAAATATTCTTTGTCGAAAAAACAGAAGCTAAAATTAGGAATTAAATTAAAATGTTTTATTCTTTACAAAAAAAAAAAAAAATACTTGAACATTGATTTAAATAGTCAAGAAAGAAGTTAAAAGGTAAAAAGATATATGTGTTTAAAAATCCTAAAATCATTTTTAAGGTTCTATTTTTTCTCTAAAATTGTCTTTCTGAAAGTTATAAGAAGCAAAGTAAAAAAATGAATGAATTTATTTAAACAAGTGAAGACCAAGTCTTTCAAATATTTTCTTAGATTTTCAAATTCTATTTGAGTTTTGTCTCTCTTAGAATTAAAAATGTCCAGCAAAGCGAGACCAGCTTGCTAGTAAATAAATAACATTTACAAAATCGAGGCAGCTCACTGGTAAGTGCTGCTATTTGAGCTATTTTTAGAACAGGCCAGCGGGCGACTCATCTGGTCCTTACGGGCGACCTGGTCTTGGTGACCCCTGCTGTACAGTACATCATCCCACAGAGCTTTACTGTACATACAGTGGTGGTCAAAAGTGTACATAAACTTGTAAACAACCTGCCTTGACTCACACATGAAGTTGAAGCGCCATCCCATTCCTAACCCATAGGGCTCAATAGGACTTTTTGCAGCTATTACAGCTTCAGCTCTTCTGGGAAGGCTGTCCACAAGGTTGCCGAGTGTCTTTATAGCATATTTCCATCACCAAAAGCACATTGGTGAGGTCACACGCTGATGTTGGCGTTGAAGTCTCCGTTCTAATTCATCCCAAAGGTGTTCTATGGGGTTCGTGCCAGGACTCTGCGCAGGCCAGTCAAGTTCATCCGCACCAGACTCAGTCATCCGTGTCTGTACGGACCTTGCTTTGTGCACGGTCATGTTGGAAGAGGAAGGGGCCCGTTTCAAACTGTTCCCACAAGGTTGGGAGCCTGGAATTGGCCCATTTTTTTTTTCAGTGGAACTAACTCCTGAAAAAACACCCCACACCATAATTCCTCCCCCAACAAATTTCACACTCGGCACAATGTAGTCCGAAATGTAGCGTTCTCCTGGCAACTTCCAAAGCCAGACTGGTCCATCAGATTGCCAGACACTAGGGGAACATATTTTAAGTAACAAATACTTAATTTAGAGTTATTTGGACACTAAGGGAACATATTTTAAGTAACAAATACTTAATTTAGAGTTATTTGGACACTAAGGGAACATATTCTAAGTAACAAAGACTTAATTTAGAGTTATTTGGACACTAGGGGAACATATTTTAAGTAACAAATACTTAATTTAGAGTTATTTGGACACTAGGGGAACATATTTTAAGTAACAAATACTTAATTTAGAGTTATTTGGACACTAAGGGAACATATTCTAAGTAACAAAGACTTAATTTAGAGTTATTTGGACACTAGGGGAACATATTTTAAGTAACAGAGACTTAATTTAGAGTTATTTGGACACTAGGAGAACATATTATAAGCAACAAAGACTTAATTTAGAGTTATTTGGACACTTGGGGAACATATTTTTAATAACAAAGACTTAATTTAGAGTTATTTGGACACTAGGGGAACATATTCTAAGTAACAAAGACTTAATTTAGAGTTATTTGGACACTAGGGGAACATATTTTAAGTAACAGAGACTTAATTTAGAGTTATTTGGACACTAGGGGAACATATTTTAAGTAACAGACTTAATTTAGAGTTATTTGGACACTAGGGGAACATATTATTAGTAACAACAACTTAATTTAGAGTTATTTGGACACTAGGGGAATATATTATAAGCAACAAAGACTTAATTTAGAGTTATTTGGACAGTAGGGGAACATATTATAAGCAACAAAGACTTAATTTAGAGTTATTTGGACACTAGGGGAACATATTATAAGCAACAAAGACTTAATTTAGAGTTATTTGGACACTTGGGGAACATCTTTTTAATAACAAAGACTTAATTTGGAGTTATTTGGACACTATGGGAACATATTCTAAGTAACAAACACTTAATTTAGAGTTATTTGGACACTATGGGAACATATTTTAAGTTACAAAGACTTAATTTGGAGTTATTTGGACACTATGGGAACATATTCTAAGTAACAAAGACTTAATTTAGAGTTATTTGGACACTAGGGGAACATATTTTAAGTAACAGAGACTTAATTTAGAGTTATTTGGACACTAGGGGAACATATTTTAAGTAACAGACTTAATTTAGAGTTATTTGGACACTAGGGGAACATATTATTAGTAACAACAACTTAATTTAGAGTTATTTGGACACTAGGGGAATATATTATAAGCAACAAAGACTTAATTTAGAGTTATTTGGACAGTAGGGGAACATATTATAAGCAACAAAGACTTAATTTAGAGTTATTTGGACACTAGGGGAACATATTATAAGCAACAAAGACTTAATTTAGAGTTATTTGGACACTTGGGGAACATCTTTTTAATAACAAAGACTTAATTTGGAGTTATTTGGACACTATGGGAACATATTCTAAGTAACAAACACTTAATTTAGAGTTATTTGGACACTATGGGAACATATTTTAAGTTACAAAGACTTAATTTAGAGTTATTTGGACAGTAGGGGAACATATTATAAGCAACAAAGACTTAATTTAGAGTTATTTGGACACTATGGGAACATATTCTAAGTTACAAAGACTTAATTTAGTGTTATTTGGACACTTGGGGAACATATTATAAGCAACAAAGACTTAATTAACAGTTATTTGGACACTAGGGGAACATATTATAAGCAACAAAGACTTAATTTAGAGTTATTTGAACACTAGGGGAACATATTTTAAGTAACAAAGACTTAATTTACAGTTATTTGGACAATTGGGGAACATATTTTAAGTAACACAGACTTAATTTAGAGTTATTTGGACACTAGGGGAACATATTCTAAGTAACAAAGACTTAATTTAGAGTTATTTGGACACTAGGGGAACATATTATAAGCAACAAAGACATAATTTAGAGTTATTTGGACAGTAGGGGAACATATTATAAGCAACAAAGACTTAATTTAGAGTTATTTGGACACTATGGGAACATATTCTAAGTTACAAAGACTTAATTTAGTGTTATTTGGACACTTGGGGAACATATTCTAATTAACAAAGACTTAATTCAGAGTTATTTGGAAACTAGGGGAACATATTTTAAGTTACAAAGACTTAATTTAGAGTTATTTGGACACTAGGGGAACATATTTTAAGTAACAGAGACTTAATTTAGAGTTATTTGGACACTAGGGGAACATATTATAAGCAACAAAGACTTAATTTAGAGTTATTTGGACACTTGGGGAACATATTTTAAGTAAAAAAGACTTAATTTGGAGTTATTTGGACACTATGGGAACATATTCAAAGTAACAAAGACTTAATTTGGAGTTATTTGGACACTAGGGGAACATATAAGTTACAAACACTTAATTTAGAGTTATTTGGACACTAGGGGAACATATTATAAGCAACAAAGACTTAATTTGGAGTTATTTGGACACTAGGGGAACATATTATAAGTTACAAAGACTTAATTTAGAGTTATTTGGACACTAGGGGAACATATTCTAAGTTACAAGACTTAATTTAGAGTTATTTGGACACTAGGGGAACATATTATAAGCAACAAAGACTTAATTTAGAGTTATTTGGACACTTGGGGAACATATTCTAATTAACAAAGACTTAATTCAGAGTTATTTGGAAACTAGGGGAACATATTTTAAGTAACAAACACTTAATTTAGAGTTATTTGGACAATTGGGGAACATATTCTAAGTTACAAAGACTTGAGTTGGAGTAATTTGGACACTAGGGGAACATATTCTAAGTAACAAAGACTTAATTTACATGCATGTATTTGGACACTATTAAGATTTGTAGTTGTGTGCTTTGTTATGTTAGAATGTAAGAACAGACCATATTCAATAAGTGGTATTTTATATACAACTTCCTCACTTCGTACTACTAAGCAATAATTCTGAGGTTATTAATAGAAGCCTCTTAGTTAATGGCTAACTGCTTGTGTCATCAGGCCATGCAGAATTAGGCATTAATAATAATTAAGAGCCAATATGTTACTAATTCGCACGTTGATAAGCAACAAATTAATGGGCAAAATGTTCCCCAGACTTAAGTCTTGCCAAACATTTAAAGTGATTTAGGTACCCCTTTTTGTCTTTTATTTTTATATTATAATTGATTGATATTTAATGCTCTATCTGTATTTGTTTTTGTTTTCTCTTTCCTTCTTGTCGAAAGTGCCTTGACTGTTGGTTGAATTAAAAATGTACTGTCGCGGCTGTTAGCCAATGGCTTTCGATGGAGGGCGGGACTTCCGGGGAAGATAGGGACGTGACGTTGCACTATGTTTGCTGTTCATTAAAAACATTTAAAATAATAAAGAGGTGAACGATCATTCCCAAGATTCGTAAATAAAAGTACATTTAACAGCAAAATAATAATAATAATACGAAAAAATATATATCTGGAGTTTTGCCGTTTCTCTCGCGAGATCTGACGAGACTGCGCGGGATGTGCCAGGAAGTGAAGAGGACGGGAAGAAGGCAAGATGGCGCTTGGCGGGAGAAGACCTTATTGTGTCGGTAACACTTCTGTCTTCTTAATGGCTGCCTACATGTAGACTTCTACCTTGTTTTACACACTAAACATTGTTCTTCTTTCTTCGGCTCCGGATACATCAGTCGAACTTTCTCCTGCTAGTTAGCTTAGCACGCTAGTTAGCTTAGCTGCTAACAGACGAGCGGTGGTGATCAAGACGTGACTAAGCAGAGATCAAAGTGTGAGAGTAAAGTGTCGGGATTGTGTCAACATGTGCGAAAGAACCATAGCAGAGTACAAAGAGGAACTTTGTCCAACAAAAGAGGAGAAGGAGCGACAACGTCAACTACTGGACGTTGTTTGCGACACACTTCAAGTTGTGTTGCACAGGACAGGTTTGTTTACTTCTTACTTTACTAACTTCATATTTTGTTTACTTCTTACTCTCACATCTTTACTAACTTCATATTTTGTTTACTTCTTACTCTCACATCTTTACTAACTTCATATTTTGTTTACTTCTTACTCTTACATCTTTGCTAATTTCATATTTTGTTTACTTCTTACTCTCACATCTTTACTAACTTCATATTTTGTTTACTTCTTACTCTTACATCTTTGCTAATTTCATATTTTGTTTACTTCTTACTCTCACATCTTTGCTAACTTCATATTTTGTTTACTTCTTACTCTTACATCTTTGCTAATTTCATATTTTGTTTACTTCTTACTCTCACATCTTTACTAACTTCATATTTTGTTTACTTCTTACTCTCACATCTTTACTAACTTCATATTTTGTTTACTTCTTACTCTCACATCTTTACTAACTTCATATTTTGTTTACTTCTTACTCTCACATCTTTACTAACTTCATATTTTGTTTACTTCTTACTCTCATCTTTACTAACTTCATATTTTGTTTACTTCTTACTCTCACATCTTTAATAACTTCATATTTTGTTTACTTCTTACTCTCACATCTTTACTAACTTCATATTTTGTTTACTTCTTACTCTCACATCTTTACTAACTTCATATTTTGTTTACTTCTTACTCCCACATCTTTACTAACTTCATATTTTGTTTACTTCTTACTCTCACATCTTTACTAACTTCATATTTTGTTTACTTCTTACTCTCACATCTTTACTAACTTCATATTTTGTTTACTTCTTACTCTCACATCTTTACTAACTTAATATTTTGTTTACTTCTTACTCTCACATCTTTACTAACTTCATATTTTGTTTACTTCTTACTCTCACATCTTTACTAACTTCATATTTTGTTTACTTCTTACTCTCACATCTTTACTAACTTCATATTTTGTTTACTTCTTACTCTCACATCTTTACTAACTTCATATTTTGTTTACTTCTTACTCTCACATCTTTACTAACTTCATATTTTGTTTACTTCTTACTCTCACATCTTTACTAACTTCATATTTTGTTTACTTCTTACTCTCACATCTTTAATAACTTCATATTTTGTTTACTTCTTACTCTCACATCTTTACTAACTTCATACTTTGTTTACTTCTTACTCTCACATCTTTAATAACTTCATATTTTGTTTACTTCTTACTCCCACATCTTTACTAACTTCATATTTTGTTTACTTCTTACTCTCACATCTTTACTAACTTCATATTTTGTTTACTTCTTACTCTTACATCTTTACTAACTTCATATTTTGTTTTCTTCTTACTCTCACATCTTTACTAACTTCATATTTTGTTTACTTCTTACTCTCACATCTTTACTAACTTCATATTTTGTTTTCTTCTTACTCCCACATCTTTACTAACTTCATATTTTGTTTACTTCTTACTCTCACATCTTTACTAACTTCATATTTTGTTTACTTCTTACTCTCACATCTTTACTAACTTCATATTTTGTTTTCTTCTTACTCTCACATCTTTACTAACCTCATATTTTGTTTACTTCTTACTCTCACATCTTTACTAACTTCATATTTTGTTTACTTTTTACTCACATCTTTACTAACTTCATATTTTGTTTACTTCTTACTCTCACATCTTTACTAACTTCATATTTTGTTTACTTCTTACGCTCACATCTTTACTAACTTCATATTTTGTTTACTTCTTACTCTCACATCTTTACTAACTTCATATTTTGTTTACTTCTTACTCTCACATCTTTACTAACTTAATATTTTGTTTACTTCTTACTCTCACATCTTTACTAACTTCATATTTTGTTTACTTCTTACTCTCACATCTTTAATAACTTCATATTTTGTTTACTTCTTACTCTCACATCTTTACTAACTTCATATTTTGTTTACTTCTTACTCTCACATCTTTACTAACTTCATATTTTGTTTACTTCTTACTCTCACATCTTTACTAACTTCATATTTTGTTTACTTCTTACTCTCACATCTTTACTAACTTAATATTTTGTTTACTTCTTACTCTCACATCTTTACTAACTTCATATTTTGTTTACTTCTTACTCTCACATCTTTAATAACTTCATATTTTGTTTACTTCTTACTCTCACATCTTTACTAACTTCATATTTTGTTTACTTCTTACTCTCACATCTTTACTAACTTCATATTTTGTTTACTTCTTACTCTCACATCTTTACTAACTTCATATTTTGTTTACTTCTTACTCTCACATCTTTACTAACTTCATGTTTTGTTTACTTCTTACTCTCATCTTTACTAACTTCATATTTTGTTTACTTCTTACTCTCACATCTTTAATAACTTCATATTTTGTTTACTTCTTACTCTCACATCTTTACTAACTTCATATTTTGTTTACTTCTTACTCTCACATCTTTACTAACTTCATATTTTGTTTACTTCTTACTCCCACATCTTTACTAACTTCATATTTTGTTTACTTCTTACTCTCACATCTTTACTAACTTCATATTTTGTTTACTTCTTACTCTCACATCTTTACTAACTTCATATTTTGTTTACTTCTTACTCTCACATCTTTACTAACTTCATATTTTGTTTACTTCTTACTCTCACATCTTTACTAACTTCATATTTTGTTTACTTCTTACTCCCACATCTTTACTAACTTCATATTTTGTTTACTTCTTACTCTTACATCTTTACTAACTTCATATTTTGTTTACTTCTTACTCTCACATCTTTACTAACTTCATATTTTGTTTACTTCTTACTCTCACATCTTTACTAACTTCATATTTTGTTTACTTCTTACTCTCACATCTTTACTAACTTCATATTTTGTTTACTTCTTACTCTCACATCTTTAATAACTTCATATTTTGTTTACTTCTTACTCTCACATCTTTACTAACTTCATACTTTGTTTACTTCTTACTCTCACATCTTTAATAACTTCATATTTTGTTTACTTCTTACTCCCACATCTTTACTAACTTCATATTTTGTTTACTTCTTACTCTCACATCTTTACTAACTTCATATTTTGTTTACTTCTTACTCTTACATCTTTACTAACTTCATATTTTGTTTTCTTCTTACTCTCACATCTTTACTAACTTCATATTTTGTTTACTTCTTACTCTCACATCTTTACTAACTTCATATTTTGTTTTCTTCTTACTCCCACATCTTTACTAACTTCATATTTTGTTTACTTCTTACTCTCACATCTTTACTAACTTCATATTTTGTTTACTTCTTACTCTCACATCTTTACTAACCTCATATTTTGTTTACTTCTTACTCTCACATCTTTACTAACTTCATATTTTGTTTACTTTTTACTCACATCTTTACTAACTTCATATTTTGTTTACTTCTTACTCTCACATCTTTACTAACTTCATATTTTGTTTACTTCTTACGCTCACATCTTTACTAACTTCATATTTTGTTTACTTCTTACTCTCACATCTTTACTAACTTCATATTTTGTTTACTTCTTACTCTCACATCTTTACTAACTTCATATTTTGTTTACTTCTTACTCTCACATCTTTACTAACTTAATATTTTGTTTACTTCTTACTCTCACATCTTTACTAACTTCATATTTTGTTTACTTCTTACTCTCACATCTTTACTAACTTCATATTTTGTTTACTTCTTACTCTCACATCTTTACTAACTTCATATTTTGTTTACTTCTTACTCTCACATCTTTACTAACTTCATATTTTGTTTACTTCTTACTCTCACATCTTTACTAACTTCATATTTTGTTTACTTCTTACTCTCACATCTTTACTAACTTAATATTTTGTTTACTTCTTACTCTCACATCTTTACTAACTTCATATTTTGTTTACTTCTTACTCTCACATCTTTAATAACTTCATATTTTGTTTACTTCTTACTCTCACATCTTTACTAACTTCATATTTTGTTTACTTCTTACTCTCACATCTTTACTAACTTCATACTTTGTTTACTTCTTACTCTCACATCTTTACTAACTTCATATTTTGTTTACTTCTTACTCTCACATCTTTACTAACTTCATATTTTGTTTACTTCTTACTCTCACATCTTTACTAACTTCATACTTTGTTTACTTCTTACTCTCACATCTTTACTAACTTCATATTTTGTTTACTTCTTACTCTCACATCTTTACTAACTTCATGTTTCACTAGATGATGTGTGAATGCTCCAATGCTGAAGTTGAAGTGAAATGCTGACTGGATGTAGTGTGAATGTGAGAATAGTTTGAATGATGAAGAGTTTGAATTCCCAGAAATAACTGGAATTGGTTTTGGAACTTGGGGAAGTGTTAGTTTGAACGTCCAGGATGAGTGGAATGTGTTGTTGGAATGCTTTGAAAAGTTAGAAAAATGTGGGAATTGTACAACTTGGAAAACTGTCCCATTCATTTCAATTGGAATTTCCTGGAAATGTGGGAGGAAATATTAATAGCCTGGATGTCCTGAGTGAGTTGAATTGGTTGGTGTTGGAATTGTTTAAATCGCTCAAGAAATGTTGAAGTAGTAGCAGTTTTTTAATTGAAAAATGGTATTATGGAATTTTGGGAAAACTGGGTATTTTTCAAGTTCTTAAAGGGGAACATTATCAGCAGACCTAAGTAAGCGTCAATATATACCTTGATGGTGCAGAAAAAAGACCATTATTTTTTTAACCGATTTCCGAACTCTAAATGGGTGAATTTTGGCGAATTAAACGCCTTTCTGTTTATCGCGCTGGGGGCGATGACGTCAGAATGTGACGTCGCCGAGGTAACACACCCGCCATTTTCATTTTCAACACATTACAAACACCGGGTCTCAGCTCTGTTATTTTCCGTTTTTTGGACTATTTTTTGGAACCTTGGAGACATCATCCCTGGTGGGTGTGTTGTCGGAGGGTGTAACAACACTAACAGGGAGGGATTCAAGTTGCACCACTGGCAAGAAATCTGCTGCCAGACCCCCATTGAATGTACCAAAGTGTCTCCACATTTGACCGGCGATGCTAAGGCATACATGGCACAGAGATGTATGGATAACCTGCAGATGCATTTGCAACCATTAAGTCAACCAAATCACAAAGGTGAGTTTTGTTGATGTTGACTGCCAGCTAATCGATGCTAACATGCTACGCTAATCGATGCTAACATGCTATTTACCGGCGGTGCTAAAGCAGACATGGAACAGAGATGAATGGATAACCTGCAGATGCATTTGCAACTATATTACGTTTCCTTCCACCCACATTTAATGCGAAACAAACACTTACCAATCGATGGATTTAAGTTGCTCCAGTGTCAAATGATGCGAAAGTCCTGATCGTTTGGTCCGCACATTTTACCGGCGATGCTAACGCAGCTATTTGGCCATGCTATGGCTATGAATAGCGTCAATAGCTTCAGTTTCTTCTTCAATACTTTCATAATCCAACCATCCGTTTCAATACATGCGTAATCTGTTGAATCGCTTAAGTGGCTGAAATCCGAGTTTGAATCCGAGCTAATGTCGCTATATCTTGCTGTGGTATTCCCATTGTTTGTTTACATTGGCAGCACTGTGTGACGTCACAGGGAAATGGCCAGTGTCTTCGCAGAGAGACGAAAATAAGGCACTTTAAAGTTTTATTTAGGGATATTCCGAGACCGGTAAAATTTTGAAAAAAACTTCAAAAAATACAACAAGCCACTGGGAACTGATTTTTATTGTTTTTAACCCTTTTGAAATTGTGATAATGTTCACATTTAAACCAACTTGTTTTTTTGTCCTGACTGAGAGGAATGTTTTGATGGTGTAACACTGAAAGTGGGTTGAAAAATGTGAAAGGAGTCATCGCGCTGAAAAAGGTTGGAAATAAGGTTAGAAAAAAAAAACAGGAATTCTGGGAAATTTGTTGAATGTGGAAAAATGGTTGTTTGAATTTCCAGGATGAGTTGAATGTGTTAAAGGGGGACTGGTTTGAATAGGTTGAAAAATGTGGGAATTGTGCAACTTGGAAACATGTCCCCTCTCATTTCAATGGAAACTTCCTGGGAATTTGGGGAAAAGCGGGATTTAAAAAAAAAATGATTAGGAGGATGAATGTCCTGAATTGGTTGGTGTTGGTATAATTTAAACCGGGCAAGAAATGTTGACGTAGTAAACGGTTTTTGTGAAATTTGGGAAAATCTGGAATTTTTTGGAACTTGGAAAAAGAGTAGTTTGAATTTCCAGATTGTTGGAATGTGTTGAAGGTGGAATGGTTTAAATGGGTTGAAGAATGTGGGAATTTTCAAAGTTTGAAGAATGTCTCATTCATTTCAATGGGAATTTCTAGAAATTTCAGGTAAAGTGGTATTTTTTTTTTTTGAAAATGGTTAAAAAAATGTGAATGCTCTGAATGAGTTGTAATGGTTGGTGTTGGGATTTTACAAATCCGTCAAATGTTGAAGTAGTGACATGTTGAATTGAGAAATTGTATTATGGAATTCCTGGAATTTCGGTAAAACCAGGAATTTTTCCAGTTCTAAAAACAACTTTGATTTTTGTCCTGACTAAGAAGTATGTTTTGACAGTGGAACGCTTGAAATGTGTTGAAAATTGTGGAAGGAGTAGTCGCCTGCAAAAAGGGACATTTTTCCAAGTTGCACAATTCCCACATGTTTCCACTTGTTCAAACCAATCCACCTTTAACACATTCCACTCATCCTGCACATTCAAACTAACACTTCCCCAAGTTCCTAAGCTAATTCCCGTTTTCCTGGAGATTCAAACTCTTCAACATTCAAATTATTCTTCCATTCATGCTACATCCTGTCAGCATTTCACTTCCACTTCAACATTGGAACATTCAGACGCAACTCCTTCAGGAATTGCTTCTTCTCATCTATTGATTTTATTGACTTATTTATACCCAAACAGACGTCCAGCAACCCCACCTCTTTAAAGAGGAAGAAGAGGAAGTGTGGATCTCTCAGGAGGACCCTGATCTCCCCGAGCTTCCACAGACTGTGAAGACTGAAGACCATGAAGACAAAGCACCCGAGTCCTCACACCTAAATCACAGTCCAAGTAAGAACCACATCCACATGTCACACCTTCATCTAAACTAAACAACACTGTCATAAACATGTGCCATATAGTGAAACCACACTAAACAACACTGTCATAAACATGTGCCATATAGTGAGACCACACTAAACAACACTGTCATAAACATGTGCCATATAGTGAGACCACACTAAACAACACTGTCATAAACATGTGCCATATAGTGAAACCACACTAAACAACACGGTCATAAACATGTGCCATATAGTGAAACCACACTAAACAACACTGTCATAAACATGTGCCATATAGTCAGACCACACTAAACAACACTGTCATAAACATGTGCCATATAGTGAAACCACACTAAACAACACTGTCATAAACATGTGCCATATAGTGAAACCACACTAAACAACACTGTCATAAACATGTGCCATATAGTGAAACCACACTAAACAACACTGTCATAAACATGTGCCATATAGTGAAACCACACTAAACAACACTGTCATAAACATGTGCCACATAGTGAAACCACACTAAACAACACTGTCATAAACATGTGCCATATAGTGAAACCACACTAAACAACACTGTCATAAACATGTGCCATATAGTGAAACCACACTAAACAACACTGTCATAAACATGTGCCATATAGTGAAACCACACTAAACAACACTGTCATAAACATGTGCCATATAGTGAAACCACACTAAACAACACTGTCATAAACATGTGCCATATAGTGAGACCACACTAAACAACACTGTCATAAACATGTGCCATATAGTGAGACCACACTAAACAACACTGTCATAAACATGTGCCATATAGTGAAACCACACTAAACAACACGGTCATAAACATGTGCCATATAGTGAAACCACACTAAACAACACTGTCATAAACATGTGCCATATAGTCAGACCACACTAAACAACACTGTCATAAACATGTGCCATATAGTGAAACCACACTAAACAACACTGTCATAAACATGTGCCATATAGTGAAACCACACTAAACAACACTGTCATAAACATGTGCCATATAGTGAAACCACACTAAACAACACTGTCATAAACATGTGCCATATAGTGAAACCACACTAAACAACACTGTCATAAACATGTGCCACATAGTGAAACCACACTAAACAACACTGTCATAAACATGTGCCATATAGTGAAACCACACTAAACAACACTGTCATAAACATGTGCCATATAGTGAAACCACACTAAACAACACTGTCATAAACATGTGCCATATAGTGAAACCACACTAAACAACACTGTCATAAACATGTGCCATATAGTGAAACCACACTAAACAACACTGTCATAAACATGTGCCATATAGTGAAACCACACTAAACAACACTGTCATAAACATGTGCCATATAGTGAAACCACACTAAACAACACTGTCATAAACATGTGCCATATAGTGAGACCACACTAAACAACACTGTCATAAACATGTGCCATATAGTGAGACCACACTAAACAACACTGTCATAAACATGTGCCATATAGTGAGACCACACTAAACAACACTGTCATAAACATGTGCCATATAGTGAAACCACACTAAACAACACTGTCATAAACATGTGCCATATAATGAAACCACACTAAACAACACTGTCATAAACATGTGACATATAGTGAGACCACACTAAACAACACTGTCATAAACATGTGCCATATAGTGAGACCACACTAAACAACACTGTCATAAACATGTGCCATATAGTGAAACCACACTAAACAACACTGTCATAAACATGTGCCATATAGTGAAACCACACTAAACAACACTGTCATAAACATGTGCCATATAGTGAAACCACACTAAACACGGTCATAAACATGTGCCATATAGTGAAACCACACTAAACAACACTGTCATAAACATGTGCCATATAGTGAGACCACACTAAACAACACTGTCATAAACATGTGCCATATAGTGAAACCACACTAAACAACACTGTCATAAACATGTGCCATATAGTGAAACCACACTAAACAACACTGTCATAAACATGTGCCATATAGTGAAACCACACTAAACAACACTGTCATAAACATGTGCCATATAGTGAAACCACACTAAACAACACTGTCATAAACATGTGCCATATAGTGAAACCACACTAAACAACACTGTCATAAACATGTGCCATATAGTGAGACCACACTAAACAACACTGTCATAAACATGTGCCATATAGTGAGACCACACTAAACAACACTGTCATAAACATGTGCCATATAGTGAAACCACACTAAACAACACGGTCATAAACATGTGCCATATAGTGAAACCACACTAAACAACACTGTCATAAACATGTGCCATATAGTCAGACCACACTAAACAACACTGTCATAAACATGTGCCATATAGTGAAACCACACTAAACAACACTGTCATAAACATGTGCCATATAGTGAAACCACACTAAACAACACTGTCATAAACATGTGCCATATAGTGAAACCACACTAAACAACACTGTCATAAACATGTGCCATATAGTGAAACCACACTAAACAACACTGTCATAAACATGTGCCACATAGTGAAACCACACTAAACAACACTGTCATAAACATGTGCCATATAGTGAAACCACACTAAACAACACTGTCATAAACATGTGCCATATAGTGAAACCACACTAAACAACACTGTCATAAACATGTGCCATATAGTGAAACCACACTAAACAACACTGTCATAAACATGTGCCATATAGTGAAACCACACTAAACAACACTGTCATAAACATGTGCCATATAGTGAGACCACACTAAACAACACTGTCATAAACATGTGCCATATAGTGAGACCACACTAAACAACACTGTCATAAACATGTGCCATATAGTGAGACCACACTAAACAACACTGTCATAAACATGTGCCATATAGTGAAACCACACTAAACAACACTGTCATAAACATGTGCCATATAATGAAACCACACTAAACAACACTGTCATAAACATGTGCCATATAGTGAGACCACACTAAACAACACTGTCATAAACATGTGCCATATAGTGAGACCACACTAAACAACACTGTCATAAACATGTGCCATATAGTGAAACCACACTAAACAACACTGTCATAAACATGTGCCATATAGTGAAACCACACTAAACAACACTGTCATAAACATGTGCCATATAGTGAAACCACACTAAACACGGTCATAAACATGTGCCATATAGTGAAACCACACTAAACAACACTGTCATAAACATGTGCCATATAGTGAGACCACACTAAACAACACTGTCATAAACATGTGCCATATAGTGAAACCACACTAAACAACACTGTCATAAACATGTGCCATATAGTGAAACCACACTAAACAACACTGTCATAAACATGTGCCATATAGTGAAACCACACTAAACAACACTGTCATAAACATGTGCCATATAGTGAAACCACACTAAACAACACTGTCATAAACATGTGCCATATAGTGAAACCACACTAAACAACACTGTCATAAACATGTGCCATATAGTGAACCCGCACTAAACAACACTGTCATAAACATGTGCCATATAGTGAAACCACACTAAACAACTCTGTCATAAACATGTGCCATATAGTGAAACCACACTAAACAACACTGTCATAAACATGTGCCATATAGTGAAACCACACTAAACAACACTGTCATAAACATGTGCCATATAGTGAAACCACACTAAACAACACTGTCATAAACATGTGCCATATAGTGAAACCACACTAAACAACACTGTCATAAACATGTGCCATATAGTGAAACCACACTAAACAACACTGTCATAAACATGTGCCATATAGTGAAACCGCACTAAACAACACTGTCATAAACATGTGCCATATAGTGAACCCGCACTAAACAACACTGTCATAAACATGTGCCATATAGTGAAACCACACTAAACAACACTGTCATAAACATGTGCCATATAGTGAAACCACACTAAACAACACTGTCATAAACATGTGCCATATAGTGAAACCACACTAAACAACACTGTCATAAACATGTGCCATATAGTGAAACCACACTAAACAACACTGTCATAAACATGTGCCATATAGTGAAACCACACTAAACAACACTGTCATAAACATGTGCCATATAGTGAAACCACACTAAACAACACTGTCATAAACATGTGCCATATAGTGAAACCACACTAAACAACACTGTCATAAACATGTGCCATATAGTGAAACCACACTAAACAACACTGTCATAAACATGTGCCATATAGTGAACCCGCACTAAACAACACTGTCATAAACATGTGCCATATAGTGAAACCACACTAAACAACACTGTCATAAACATGTGCCATATAGTGAAACCACACTAAACAACACTGTCATAAACATGTGCCATATAGTGAACCCGCACTAAACAACACTGTCATAAACATGTGCCATATAGTGAAACCACACTAAACAACACTGTCATAAACATGTGCCATATAGTGAAACCACACTAAACAACACTGTCATAAACATGTGCCATATAGTGAAACCACACTAAACAACACTGTCATAAACATGTGCCATATAGTGAAACCACACTAAACAACACTGTCATAAACATGTGCCATATAGTGAAACCACACTAAACAACACTGTCATAAACATATGCCATATAGTGAACCCGCACTAAACAATGACACATTTCGGGAGAATGTTTGCACCGCAACACAACACAAACACAACAGAAAAAATACCCAGAATTCCCTGCAGTACCAACTCTTCCGGGACGCTACATTATTTTGTTTGGTACAGGGTGTAATCATAAGTGTGACCAGTAGATGGCAGTCAAACATAAGAGATAAGTCTCAAGTAAACAACACCAACATTTTAGATGTCCCATTGAAAATATAGAACATTACACACAACGCTCAAAAATCCATCAAAATGTTAAAGCAGTAAATATTTTAGTGCCATTTCTTATATAAAGTAGTGTAAAGTTCTTACTTATATTTGTCAGTAAACTCACCATGAAAGCACTAAAACATACCGGTGTAGTGAGTTTAAATTATTCACCTTTATGACAACCTTTTTCCAGAACACAATATAGAATGTGAGATGTAACAGGATAATGCATAATTTGTTTTCAAAACGCTTACAAAAATGTGGGACTCCATTTTTAGGGACCGATGTCCCTTTGGGACAGAGGACCCTATTGAATATCTAAGGTTTTATTATTATTAGTATTCATTATTATTATTATTATTATTATTATACCGCCCCCTCTTTGAGCTGTAATTTGACTTCTTTAACATGTTTCAAAACTCACCAAATTTGACACACACAAAATTGCGATCTAATCAAAAAACCAAACCCCAAAACTCAAAATTGCGCTCTAGCGCCCCTTAGGAAGAAAACACAGACAAAACTGTCTCTTACTTCCAGTACGAATGTCGTAGAAACATGAAACAACCACTATGTAGGTCTCAGTTAGACCTATATTTCCTCCACTGACACCCCCCGGCTAAAATCAACAGGAAGTTTGTGTATACAACTTTTTCCCTGTGTAATAATGCATCCATCTGCTTATTCAGGCTTGGGTCGCGGGGGCAGCAGCCAAAGCGGTCCCGTCCATCACTGCTTGCAGCTTTAATTAGGGACCGATGTCCCTTTGGGACAGAGGACCCTACTGAATTTCTAAGGTTTTATTATTATTATTATTCTTTATTATTATTCGCCGCCTCTTTGCGCTGTAATTTGACCTTGTTAACATGCCTTAAAACTCACCAAATTTGCCGCACACATCAGGACTGGCAAAAATTGTGATCTAATCAAAAAAACCAAACCCCAAAACTCAAAATTGCGCTCTAGCGCCCCCTAGGAAGAAAACACAGACAAAACTGTTTGTAACTTCCAGTAGGAATGTCGTAGAAACATGAAACAAAAATCACTACGGAGGTCTCAGTTAGACCTATATTTCCTAAACTCATACCTCCCAGCTGAAATCAACAGGAAAATTGCAATTCCCCTCCAATACAAAGGTTGGCTAAAAAAATTTAGCTTTTTTTAAACATTTCCTCTGAGGCCGTTTGTCGTTTCCGATTCTAATAAACACAGAAGAGAGATTGAACCCTTTTGATAAGAAGTTGATGAAAGAGTTTTAATTACTACCCCAGTTTGGATTTTATGAGCCCGCAAAGTACCAGTGCGCTGTTGCAGTTGCGCTAATGTTGTCACAAGATGACGGCTTCCTGCTCAGACAAAACTGCCCCTAACTCACTGTAGAAAAGTCATACTCACATGAAACAAAAACCTCAATGTAGGTCTCACTGAGACCTACATTTCATAGAGTGACAACCTCCAGCTAAAATCAACAGGAAGTTTGCTATTCCCCCTTCAATACAAAAGCTCCTCTCCGTTCACAATGCATTAGAGTCTCAAAATGGCGGCACCAAGGCGTCCTTATAAAATGCCCAAGCCACTTTACAACTGTTATTACTATGAGACTGATGTATAACACATGTGTCTACAACTTCTTCTCTGTGTAATCATCCATCCATCCATCTTCTACCACTTGGGCCAAAGCTGTCCCGTCCATCGCTGCTTGCAGCTTTAATTATGACTTGATTTTTGAAGATTCCTGGCGCCAATTCTGCTAAAACATGTTTCTCTTGTTTTTTTTCCCCCGTGAAGAACATCTTCTCCCTGAGCAGCAGGAGGGGAGCTTCATGATGGTGAAGGAGGAGCCACAGACCTCCCACTTTAAAGAGGAAGAGGAGGAGCACAGCATCAGTCAGGTGGGAGAGCATCTGGAATGGTTGGAGGAGTTCTCAGTGGTTGTGAAGAGTGAAGACGGCGAGGTCAAAGCTGAAAGTGAGGAGTTGAGAGAGGCAGAGCCTCCGACAGAAGGTGATGGAGACCCCTGTGGAGAACCACCTGCAGACATGATCTTAGCGCCACTATCTGATTTGATTTCTGAAATAAGGAACTTTTCAAAACTGGACCGTCAGTCAAAGCAAGACGTGATAAATGCTGGGAGACCGACGCCAGAGCTGCCCGATCTGATCCAAACGTGCGTGGTCCGAGGGCAGAAAATAACGCGTTCCTTCCAAAAGGATTGGTATACTCGAAAGGACTGGCTTTGTGGCTGCCCCACCAAAAAGCGTCTCTATTGCTATCCCTGCCTTCTATTCTCAAGGGGTGACCGCGTCTGGACCCACAAGGGATACACCGACCTGAAAAACCTGCCACGAAGCCTGGAAAAGCACGAAAGCTCGTCGGCCCACATTCAAGGCCAGATTTCTTTCAAGACGTGTGGGATGTCACGCGTCGACCTGGCTCTGAAAGAGCAGCGGAGACTGAATATCAGCATCCACAACGCCAACGTCAAGGAAAATCGGGAGATACTGAAAGACCTGATAAACGCCACTTGCTACCTGGGGAAACAGGAGCTCGCATTTGGTGGAACAAGCTCCTCCGATGGTGGCAATTTCGTGCAACTGTTGCACTTGTATGCGGAGAAAGATGAGCGTTTAGCGAGGCAGCTAGAAACGTCCTCGGTGTTCACCGGCACGTCCGACGGGATACAGGACGATTTGGTCGAAGCAGTCGGCGACGTGATCAGAAATGACATCAAAAGGGAGATCAAAGCAGCCAGGTTTGTGGCGGTGGAGGTGGACCAGACCACGGACGCCACAAACCAAGCCCAGACATCTCTCGTTTTACGTTACGTGACCGCGGAGGGAGGCGTGAAGGAGGCCTTTCTGGGATTTGACCATGTGGGCGGTGAAGGACGTGCCGCTGCCCTAGCCCAGCGCGTTTTGGGGGTTTTGGAGAAGTACGACTGTGTCGCCAAGCTGGTGGCTCAGACGTACGACGGCGCCTCGGTGACGGCGTCGGAGCTCGACGAGGTGCAGAATCGGATCAAAGACCGGATCCCAGAGGCTATGTTCACCCACTGTCACGCCCACCACTTGAACCTGGTGCTCTCGCATTCCGCAAAGTGCATCCCGGAATGTAGGGTCTTTTTTAGAACGGTGGAGGGAATGGCGTCGTTTTTCCGCAAGCCGACAAAACTCTTAACGGATGAAGTCGTAAAGCGGGGTTTGCCCACCGGATGGAGCGCAAATTCCCGTCTGGTGCAGTCACTCGGCGTGTACCAGAGTGACCTGCGCCAGATACTGCGCATCATCGGCGAAAACCCTGACAACTGGGATAACGACACCCTAATGATGGCCGCTGGATATGATGCGTGGTTGTCCAAAACGTCAACATGCTTTTTGATCATGACTTACCAGGACATTTTCAGTCACACCGACACCCTCTTTAGAACGCTGCAGAGGCAGACTATGGACGTGGGACTTTGCCGCGCACAGATACGTGACACCATGGCGGCTATTGAGTGCTCGGGACGGGAGTTCCACACCTTCTATGATAAGTTTGAGCAGAGATGCGAGGCCCTGGCTCTGACCGATGACGGGAGAAGCCAAAGCAGCCTTTCAGTCAAAGATGAGAGGAAACGGACGTTTGACCAAATCCTCCAAAATGTCCACGAGCAAATGAAAGCCAGGTTCGATCACTTTGGGGACCTGGCTTTCCTCGGATTGGTGGATTGTGCTAGATTCAAGGAAATGTCACGGCACTTTGACGACGCCAAACTACAGAGCTTATCGTCAAAGTACGGCTGCTTTTTTGACCTTGTCAGGCTGAAGTCCGACCTCGTCGGACTGTATGGTTCACAGCAGGTGAGGAGGGAGTGCAAGTCTCCAGGCCAGCTTCTCAACTTTTTAGTCCAGAAGGATCTGTTCGGGACTGTCCCTGAAGCCACCAAGTTGCTCCGGCTGGCGCTGACTTTACCTGTGACGGCGGCGTCCGCGGAAAGGTCATTTTCTACTTTGAAAAGGATCCATACGTACAGTCGGAATAGGACTGACCCAGGACGGCTTTCTTCCCTGGCAATTATCTCCATTGAGGGAGAGAGACTTTCAAAACTCAAAGAAAAAGAGAAAAAGCAGGACTTTTACAACCAAGTCATAGAGATCTTCGTCCAGAAGGCAAGACGAATGGACTTCATTTACAAGTAAAGGTAAGATATGCTGTCTAGTGCTGCTCTGCAGTGCTATGTTCTCTGTGTTTTATTCTAGCATCATACTGAAGTGTTTTTCAACCACTAGTGTGGCGTGGGAGATAATCTAATTTCACTCTTTGAGATGTAATTTGACCCCCTCAACATGCTTCAAAACTCACCAAATTGCAAACACACATCAGGACTGGCAAAAATTGCGATCTAATCAAAAAACCAAAACTCAAAATTGCGCTCTAGCGCCCCCTAGGAAGAAAACCGACAAACCTGCCTCTAACTCCCAGTAGGAATGTCGTAGACACATGAAACAAAAACTTCTATGTAGGTCTCACTTAGACCTATATTTCATACACTGACAACCCCCAGCTAAAATCAACAGGAAGTTTGCAATTGCCCCTTCAAAACAAAAGTTTTGAAGACACCTTTTTTCACACATGATCTCTTCTGAGCGTGTTTGTCGTGTCGGCGTCAAATAGGCACAGGAGAAAGATTGAACCCTTCTGATTAAAAGTTGATGAAAGAGTTTTAATTATTGCTCCGGTTTGGATTTTATGAGCCCTCAAAGAACTTCTGCTCTGCTGCCGTCTCAAGATGGCGGCACCCTGCTCAGACAAAACTGCCTCTAACTCCCAGTAGGAATGTCAGAGACACATGAAACAAAACAACCTCAATGTAGGTCTCACTCAGACCTATATTTCATACACTGACAACCCCCATCTAAAATCAACAGGAAGTTTGCCATTCACCATTCAATACAAAAGCTTCTCTCCATTCGCAATACATTAGAGTCTCAAGATGGCGGCACCCTGCTCAGACAAAACTGCCTCTAACTCCTAGTAGGAATGTCAGAGACATATGAGACAAAAACCTCAATGTAGGTCTCACTCAGACCTATATTTCATGCAAAAATCTTTAACATCAATATTTATGGAGCATGTCCACAAAAAAATCTAGTTTTCAACACTGAATATTGCATTGTTGCATTTTTTTCACACTTTATATATTTAAATTCATATTTTGTTGAAGTTTTATTTAATATAAAGGATTCCTGAATTGTTGCTATTTTTAAAATATTTAAAAAAATATATCACGTACCCCTTGGCATACCTTCAAGTACCCCATTTGAGAACCACTGTTTTAAAGACCCATGGCACGTTCTATAAATACTATTAAAATTAACAAAAACATGAACAAAAGTGAAATAAAAAAGCTTAAAGGCAAAATGTTTTTTTAGAAAAAGTTGCAACCTTGACTAATACAAACCCTGTTTCCATATAAGTTGGGAAATTGTGTTAGATGTAAATATAAACAGAATACAATGATTTGCAAATCCTTTTCAAGCCATATTCAGTTGAATATGCTACAAAGACAACATATTTCATGTTCAAACTCATAAACATTTTTTTTTCCAATTAATCATTAACTTTAGAATTTGTTTGATGCCAGCAAAACGTGACAAAGAAGTTGGGAAAGGTGGCAATAAGTACTGATAAAGTTGAGAAATGCTCGTCAAACACTTATTTGGAACATCCCACAGGTGTGCAGGCTAATTGGGAACAGGTGGGTGCCATGATTGGCTATAAAAAGCAGCTTCCATGAAATGCTAAGTAATTCACAAACAAGGATGTGGCGACGGTTGCCAATTTTCAAGCAAATTTTAGAACAGTTTTAGAACAACATTTTTCAACGAGCTATTGCAAGGAATTTAGGGATTTTACCATCTACGGTCCGTAAAATCATCAGAAGGTTCAGAGAATCTGGTGAAATCACTGCACGTAAGCGATGATATTACGGACTTTTGATCCCTCAGGCGGTACTGCATCAAAAACCAACATCAGTGTGTAAAGGATATCACCACATGGGCTCAGGAACACTTTATAAAACCACTGTCAGTAACTACAGTTGGTCGCTACATCTGTAAATGCAAGTTGAAACTCTACACTGCAAAGCGTAAGCCATTTATCAACAACACCCAGGAACGTCGCTGGCATAGCTGGGCCCGAGCTCATCTAAGATGGACTGATGCAAAGTGGAAAAGTGTTCTGTGGTCTGACGAGTCCGCATTTCAAATGATATTTGGAAACTGTGGACGTGGTGTCCTCCGGACCAAAGAGGAAAATAACCATCCGGATTGTTATCGACGCAAAGTGTAAAATCCAGCATGTGTGATGGTATGGGGGTGTATTAGTGAACAAGGCATGGGTAACTTACACATGTGTGATGGTATGGGGGTGTATTAGTGAACAAGGCATGGGTAACTTACACATCTGTGAAGGTACCATTAATGATGAATGGTCCATACAGGTTTTGGAGCAACATATGTTGTTATCCAAGCAACGTTATCATGGACGCCCCTGCTTATTTCAGCAAAAAAATGCTAAGCCACATGTTACAACAGCGTGGCTTCGTAGTAAAAGAGTGCAGGTACTTTCCTGGCCCGCCTGCAGTCCAGACCTGTCTCCCATTTAAAATGTGTGGCGCATTATGAAGTGTAAAATAGGACAGCGGAGACCCCGGACTGTTGAAGGACTGAAGCTCTACATAAAACAAGAATGGGAAAGAATTCCACTTTCAAAGCTTCAACATTTTGTTTTCTCAGTTCCCAAACGTTTATTGAGTGTTGTTAAAAGAAAAGGTGATGTAACACAGTGGTGAACATGCCCTTTCCCAACTACTTTGGCACGTGTTGCAGCCATGAAATTCTAAGTTAATTATTATTTGCAAAAAAAAATGATCTTTATGAGTTTGAACATGAAATATGTTGTCTTTGTAGCATATTCAACTGAATATGGCTTGAAAAGGATTTGCAAATCATTGTATTCTGTTTATATTTACATCTAACACCATTTCCCAACTCATGTGGAAACGGGGTTTGTAAAACAAAGTTGTTTTTTTTCTTCTTTCAAACAGTCATTGCTCAAAACATAATATTGAATCAAAATCAATATTGTTATGAATTATTGACCTATCCAAGGTTCCCATTACTTCACATCAAATATTTCACTAAGAAAAATAGTTTTCGTGAAAGATTTTGCAAATAAATAACCCGAAAATTTATATTTTGTTGTTTTTTACTGTACCGAAAATGAACCAACCCGTGATCTGAGAACCGAGGTACGTACCGAACTGAATTTTTTGTGTACCGTTACACCCCTGGTGTATGTAGATGAGAGAAGATGGCAGTGGAAAATGATGAATGATGGTTTTGTTTGTGAATTAACAAAAAAATACCCAGGACAATTATTGTTTAAAACATTTTCATGTTTCTTTCCTTTCTTAGGATCCCAGAAATGATCCACTTCAGACCATGGGCAAGTCTGGAATGTTAGGTGAAGCCAATAATGTACATCATCACACACAGCTTTACTGTGCTTACAGTCGACCAATAAATGAGGCGTTGATTTTATGTCGCCATCAAGTCTTGTCTTCAACATTATTTTGAGGGGTAGATTCCTACATTTAAAGTAATAAATGTCCTTTGTCCCTGTAGGAATGGCAAGTTTTAGGTCATTTGCATCATGTTTTGTTTTTGTTCCTGTTCCAAAGGCCGGCATCACAATACTTTGATGACAACAACTTCACAATCTTGGACGTTTTCTTGGTACAATCAATCAAAGTGTATTTATATAGTCCTAAATCAGGAGTGTTTCAAAGGCCTACACAAACCACAACGACAGATCCCACATGAAGGCAACATAACACAGGACAGGTAATAAAAATGATCTGTAAAAAGTTTAAGGCTATTTTAAGGGCATGCATGTAACTAAGCTATCAGATCTTCTTATTGTTCATGTGTCTGATGGCCAAGGGGAAAAAACTGTTTCGGTGTGGGTCTGGAGGGACCCAAGTCTCCTGCCTGAGGGGAAAAAGTGACAATAGTTTGTGTCCAGGGTGAGAAGACTAAGCTGTGATCCCACCCACACGCCTCCAGAGGTCCTGGAGGAGAACTGGTCCTGGATGGATGGGAGCCTAAGACACATGGACAAAGATAAGACCTTCTGGAGGACAGTTCTGTGGTCAAATGGAACAAAAATGGAGCTGTTTGACCACAATACCCAGCAATATGTTTGGAGGAGAAGGTAAGGCCTTTAATCCCAGGAACACCATGGCTACCGTCAAACATGGTGGTGGTAGTATTTTGACATTCTTCAAAGTTCCACACCTTTTACATTTTTCATCTGATTCAAACTGTTCAAACTACAAAATATTCAGCCTGTTTGGGAATCGTGTGCTCTACTTCAATAATTCTAAAAAAAAAAAATCCCAAATTTCCCATAGTTTCTTTTGTCTTTTTTTGCATTTTCTCCATTCAAAATTAAGTGGCCATTTTTCAAAACTTCCACAATTCCCACATTCTTCAACCCATTCCAGCTTCGACACATTCCACCGTTCTGGAAATTCAAACTACCCTTTTTCCAAGTTCAAAAAAATTCCCCAAATTCCCCCTAATAGCATTTACTACGTCAACATTTCTTGCCCGATTTAAACAGTTCCAACACCAACCAATTCAGCTCCTAATCATTTTCTAAAAAAAATCCCGCTTTACCCAGAATTCCCAAATTTCCAGGAAGTTGCCTTTGAAATGAATGGGGACATGTTTCCAAGTTGCACAATTCCCACATATTTCCAGCTACACTTTCCCAAGTTCCAAATTCCTGTTGCCCTGGAAATTTTAACAACATTTAAACTATCTTACATTCATACTACATTCTGTCAGCATTTCACTTCAACTTCAGCATTGGAGCGTTCACACTCTTCTAATTGATCTTGTTTTTTACATTTGCATTAATTATTGGTTAAAAAAAAAAACAAGTAACAGGTTTTCATTACTTATAGAAAACCTCCTGCTGGTATTTTAATATCTTCATGACTCCATTAAGTCAGTTAACATGTATAAAAGTAACCTTTTTACGCCAAGATAAAACAAACAGGAGTGCATATTAACAAGTTTATAACATGCATATATATATATATATACATACATACATACCGTATTTCCTTGAATAGCCCCCGGGTATATAGTAAGCGCCTGCCTAGAATTACTGCCGGGTCAAACTCGTTTCGCAAAATATTATTTTTATTAGCGCATGTCTAGAATTTCCGTCGGGTCAAACTTGTTTCGCCAAATAATTAGCATATGCCTAGAATTTCCGCCGGGTCAAACTCGTCACGTCACGAGTGACACTTCACCTGTCATTATTTTCAAAATGGAGGAGGCTGATTTCAATCATTTGAAATCTCATAAAGGGAAGAAGATTAAGAGCTATTCAGTAGGATTTAAGGTCCAAGCTATTGAATATGCTAAAAAGAACAGTAAGCAGCTATGTTTTATTAATATACCGTAGCTGCGTGTGTCAAATATGCGTCATTAAATGACTCCCGCCTCCTGGTGGTAGAGGGCGCTAGTGATCCTTCTTGCGACTACTCGGCTGCAGAAGAAGTAACAACAAGCAGCAAGAGTGAGCAGCCATCCTTTATTTTTTCCTCTCGCTTGCACTTTTAACATGGAGGATTACATATCTAAAATAAAACACTTTTCTAAACTGGACTTTCAATGGAAGCAGGAGGTAATAAAGGAAGATCTCCATCGAGACAGAGAGACTTTTAAAACTGAAGAAAGATAAGGAAGACTTCTATAAACAAGTTATCGATGCTTTTGATCAGAAGGAGCTGCGCATGGACTTCATTTATAAGTAAAGGTAAGACTATAATAACGTTTTTTTTTTAATTAAATCTGCTTTTCATGATGTATCATTACATCACACTCAAATGTATAAGCGCAGGCCTAAATTTACCGCATGCCTTTGGTAAACGCAGGAGTGAGAAGAGGTTTTAAGTTAATTCAAGGAAATACGGTATATATATATATATATATATATATATATATATATATATATATATATATATATATATATATATGTCACACTTACATTATTTTTTTGTTTCTTATACATGTCCATGGTCAGAAAGGAGCAGATGGAAGAATAATATTCTTAAATTGAACAGACATTATTTGAGATGACGTCATTCATCACCGTTCCCCCCACCAACTCTGACATACTTTTTCATTTTCCTTGAAGCATTTTCACAAACGGCACATCCAATCAAAATCAAAAATCACTTTGATATAATTGCAGTCATCTCTTTTTTTAAATTCAAAACTATATTCTTGCAGCTTTTGAAGTTCTTTCCTTGGAGGATTCCAAGCTTTCACAGCAGCACATTTCTTTCAAGCTGGGATGTTTAAAGCCACACTTCTGTGCTTCTCATCTTCAGACCTCAACACCAATCACTTTTGTAAGTCCTTCTTTATTTCTAGCTTTGAACATCACTTATATTTTAATAATAATAATGATATATTTTTTTAATTTTCCTGAGGGAACTCTCCTGAAGGAATCAATAAAATACAAAAGTATCTATCTTTTAGAGCAGGGGTCGGGAACCTTTATGGCTGAGAGAGCCATGAAAGCCAAATATTTTAAAATGTATTTCCGTGAGAGCCGTATAATATTTTTAACACTAAATACTGTCACATTTTGTTGACGAACCCCAAGATGCAGAGACGGTGGCAGGCATTGAACAAGAAAACATGATTTAATTGAAATACTAAAACAAGAACCAACAAAAGGGTACTAACAAAAGGTGGGCACGAGGCGGATAACAAACTAGGCTATGAACAAAACACTTGCTGTGACAAGAAGGAACTATGGCATGAGCAGAGTGAACAAAAGTAGACACAGCTACAACAAAGTATTAATGACATTGACAGGTAGTGGTGACAAACAACCGGTAGGAGCGACTATAATCCAGCACTAACTGGAAGACAAATCAGGTAAAAATAGGAGCGGGCTGATTGACACCAGGTGTGGCCAGCTGAGGGGAAACAGCGCTCAGGGAGAAAGACAGGAAACAGACAAAATAAGAGCGCTGACAGGAAACACTTAAAGATGGCCACACTCTCAGGGACAAGCCCTACAATACAACTGTCAGCTTCAAACACTGATGACATCTATTAAACAGACAAGAAGCAAGGAATTTAACAGAGACAGGATTCAATTGAGCTCAATGAGGAGAAACCCGTGGACCTGTACCCTTGTACAGTGTCGTCACACCCTCTGACAAGACAATCCAACGCCTTCTCTTTCATTTCCACTTTCCCTGATTACAACAACTCAATGCGTGCATCTCCTATTCTTTTTAATAACATTGTTATTCTGAAGCTAACCAATGATAAATAAAAATGTTTTGACCATTAATGTGACTTCTTGAACTGGTGCGCTTTTCTCTAGTGACTCAAAGCGCTCTTACATAGTGAAAGCCAATATCTAAGTTCCATTTAAAACAGTGTGGGTGCCACTGGGAGCAGGTGGGAAAACTGTCTTGCCCAAGGGCACAACGACAGGGACTAAGATGGTGGAAGCGGGATCGAACCTGGAACCCTCAAGTTGCTGGCATGGCCACTCTATCAACCGAGCTATACCGCTCTTATGTGGCACAGGAAGTGGACTACGGACCAGTGCTGCCCCCTAGCGATCACACACGTAATACCATCTAATCGCGTGACTATACTATACAGCAACAAAAAAACAAAAACAGTTAAAGTATTAAATAAGGCAAAATAATTCTCATATATAAAATACACTCCTCAAAAAATGCTGGCATGGGCCTGCTATATGCGAGTGTTTTTTTCTGTGAAACACTCTCCCTGACCACCTGAGGGCACCACAGGCTGTGGATGCTTTTAAAAAAGGCTTAAAAACACACTCAATCAATCAATGTTTATTTATATAGCCCTAAATCACACATGTCTCAAAGGACTGTACAAACCATTACGACTACGACATCCTCGGAAGAACCCCCATAAAAACTCTTCTTTTTAAAAATGGTTCTAGCTATTAAGCTGTTGTAGTTTTTATTTTATCTTTTTTTTTTTTACTATTTATTTTACTTGTTGTGGGCAGCTATTTGTAGTTCTAACGTTGTTGTTTGTTTTAATGCACTACAGCACTTTGAGGTTGTTTGCTCAATGTAAAGTGCTTTTACAAATAAAATAAAACAAATCTACGTTAGCTTCGAACAACATGTCAGGTAAATAACATAAATATCATGGAAATATATATAACGTATATTACCTTATTAGCCGCGCGTACAAGAGAGGAGTCAAATATCTTCTTCCGATTGTTACACCGGAAACTCAGAAATGTGACTTTTTCTTCAATGGCTGGTCGTGTTGCATGCTGGGTAGTGTAGTTCTCACATTCCCCGGCAAGGAACATCACAATGACCGTGCTGCATGCTGGGTAGTGTAGTTCTTATATTCCTTAGCTCGTAACATCACAATGGCGTTCGACGGAGAAGACGTTGTTTTGTTTCTTATAGTTTATCGATCTTAGTCACAACGTAGACGCACACACATATGTATGTGTCCTTTACTAGAGTAAACATCGGTAATATTTGTATCTGGACACATTAGTCTGAGTGCATTTTGACCTGCTAGCCTGGTTAGCTTAGCTTGTTAGCTGAGAAAGAAGTGATGGACGCAGCCAAGCAGGGATGCAAAGTAAGTGTACATTCTTGTTATTTGTCTACATTAAACATGCTCACAGTCTTCCTGACTGCTGCCGTCCAACACATATTTATGTTGTTAGAAATATTTGAACAAATGTTTCTGTTGTCAAAAAAACAAGCTGTTTGCTACAAACATCAACTTGATTGAAGTATTGCCGCCATTCTTAAATATGTCCTATGTAAGAATGTGGGTGTTGTTGAGAAGTTGACCCACGTACGTCTGCTTCTTGCAACCACGTGGCTGCCGCGGTTGTGCCAAAATGTGATTCCCTGCCAAAAAGTGAGTTCCTGTGGCGGGAGCGCGCACCTGCACTGCTTGTTACTGTAACGCTAAGTGTTTGACATAGTTTAAAGGCCTACTGAAACGAGATGTTCTCATTTATACGGGGATAGCAGGTCCATTCTATGTGTCATACTTCATCATTTCGCCATATTTTTGCTGAAAGGATTTAGTAGAGAACATCCACGATAAAGTTTGCAACTTTAGGTCGCTGATAAAAAAAAGCCTTGCCTGTACCGGAAGTAGCGGACGATGTGCGCGTGACGTCACAGGTTGTGGAGCTCCTCACATCCGCATATTGTTTACAATCATGGCCACCAGCAGCGAGAGTGATTCGGACCGAGAAAGCGACGATTTCCCCGTTAATTTGAACGAGGATGAAAGATTGTGGATGAGGAAAGTGAGAGTGAAGGACTAGAGAAAAAAAAAAGACGAGGGCAGTGGGAGCGATTCAGATGTTATTAGACACCATCCATCCATTTTCTACCGCTTATTCCCTTTTGGGGTCGCGGGGGGCGCTGGCGCCTATCTCAGCTACAATCGGGCGGAAGGCGGGGTACACCCTGGACAAGTCGCCACCTCATCGCAGGGCCAACACAGATAGACAGACCACATTCACACTCACATTCACGCACTAGGGCCAATTTAGTGTTGCCAATCAACCTATCCCCAGGTGCATGTCTTTGGAAGTGGGAGGAAGCCGGAGTACCCGGAGGGAACCCACGCATTCACGGGGAGAACATGCAAACTCCACACAGAAAGATCCCGAGCCTGGATTTGAACCCAGGACTGCAGGAACTTCGTATTGTGAGGCAGACGCACTGAATAAGTCTGGAAAATCCCTTATCTGCTTATTGTGATACTAGTGTTTTAGTGAGATTATATGGTCGTACCTGTACAACCTGAAGGTCGGCCCCGCACCTTTCTTCAGCACCAGTTGACGGGTGGTGGCGATGCCCATCTCTGCCCTTCGCAAGGGACCCTCTTCGAAAAACGATCTTTCGAAATGATCGCTGCATAATACACCGTACTTTGTGTGTGTGGTCCAATCCAACCGTGTTCGCTAGACATCTCTGTTCCATAGTAAAGCTTCACCGTCATCTTTCGGGAATGTAAACAATGAAACACCGGCTGTGTTTGTGTTGGTAAAGGCGGCCGTAATACGCCGCTTCCCACCTACGGTTTTCTTCTTTGATGTCTCCATCATTCATTGAACAAATTGCAAAAGATTCAGCAACACAAATGTCCAGAATACTGTGGATATATGCGATGAAAACAGACGACTTATAGCTGTGAACGGCACTGGAACAAAATGTCCTCTACAACGCGTGACGTCACGCGCACGTGTCATCATACCGCAACGTTTTAGCAAGATACTTCCGCGCAAAATTTAAAATTGCAATTTAGTAAACTAAAAAGGCCGTATCGGCATGTGTTGCAATGTTAATATTTCATCATTGATATATAAACTATCAGACTGTGTGGTTGCTAGTAGTGGCTTTCAGTAGGCCTTTAAATGTAATATTGCCTGACAAAAAGGGATTCAGCGTAATATTTTGATATTTACACGTGGCATATTTGACTAGAATACTCTTATGAGCATCACTTAATTCAACATCAATTACCTACTGTACTGTTTACTTGTTGAAATACCCTTTTAGAGCTAAAAACTACCCACATTTCACCAAGTAAACGGTACAGTAGGTACATGATGTAGATATATTTGAGGCTCATAAAGGTATTGTAGTCAAATATGCAGAGATGAGATGCGTCAGTATCAAAATATTACTTGAAATTAATTTTTGGCAGCAGCAACAAGGGCTTTTGGGCAGATATTTGCTGTAAAAATGGTATTTCAACAAGTAAACAGTACAGTAGGTACTTGATGTTACATATGTGATGATCAAAGGGGTATTCTAGTCAAATATGACATGTGTAAATATCAAAATATTTAGTTTAATCACTTTTTGTCAGGCAATATGACATTTAATGACAATTTGACATGAATAAATACATCCAAAAATTCATTATGTGCAGGGAAAAATGACAGTTACAATAGTATGTATGTTGCAAATAGAAAATAGGTTTTATCACATCACCATGGGACTAACAACACTCCTTTTAAATCTCATTAATACCACAGAAAAGGCAAACTGTCATTTTGCGGACACGATAAAGTCTTAAATAATGTCAAACACGTAGCGTTACAATAACAGGAAGATAAAAGGTTTGTCATATATCTAGTAATCCACTGTGGACACACCAAGCCAAGCAATTCAGGTTTAGCCAGCAGTGCAGGAAATCACTTTTTGGCAGGAAGTCAGGGAAAGCGGCGTTTTATCGAATTTAGCTAGCCGTAAAAATGAGTTACTTATCTGAGTCCATTTATAAAAATAAATGGTTTCACTGAAATGATAGTTCACTTTATCCAGACAATCATTAGGACCAAAGACCCTTTAAAAGGGAAAGCCTGAACATATTCAGTGAGGACGGACAGTATCAAGATGTACAAATCACTCAATTTATTATCAATATATCCTCTTCTTCTTACATGATCTCTTTTTCTTCTATTTTATCATTTAAAGGGGAACTGCACTTCTTTAATCATTCACAGTCCCTATAGAAGACATGCATTCTAAATCGTAAATAAGCACTAAGAAAAGTCAGCCAACGGTTGAGTCAATGGTAGTCACTAGGGCTGTGAATCTTTGGGTGTCCCACGATTCAATTCAATATCGATTCTTGGGGTCACGATTCGATAATATATCGATTTTTTTCGATTCGATTCTCGATTCAAAAATGATATTTTTCCGATTCAAAAGGATTGTGTATTCATTCAATACATAGATTTCAGCAGGATCCGACATCCAGTCTGCTGACATGCTAGCAGAATAGTAGATTTAAAAAAAAAAAAAAAAAAGCTTTTATAATTGTAAAGGACAATGTTTTATCAACTGATTGCAATAATGTAACTATTAAAGGAAGCAAAAATATGAGTTATTTTATCTTTGTGAAAACATTGGACACAGTGTGTTGTCCAGCTTATGAGATGCCATGCAAGTGTAAGCCACTGTGACACTATTGTTCTTTTTTATTATTTTTATAATATTTTTAATCACTGCTATGCTGAAATTATAACTAATATTGATACTGTTGTTGATAATATTCATTTTTGTTTCACTACATTTGGTTTGTTCTGTGTGGTGTTTGTGTCTCCTCAATTGCTCTGTTTATTGCAGTGTAGTGATTTGTTGGATTGATATAAAAAAATAGTTTAAAAAAAATGAGAATCGAATCTGAACGCACAACGTATTCGTTTTGAATCGATTTTTTCCCTCACCCCTAGTAGTCACTCTGTTCCGCCTATAGACTGTTCTAAATAACATCCTAAAACCTCCATCATCATTTGATATGAACGTAAATATATGTCATGTAGTAACATTCATACTAATATGTAATACATACATGATGTAAGTATATATGTAGTATCTAGTAACATTCATAATAACATGTAATATATACATGATGTAAGTATATATGTCATGTAGTAACATTCATAATCACATGTAATATATACATGATGTAAATATATATGTAGTATCTAGTAACATTCATAATAACATGTAATATGTACATGATGTTAGTATATATGTCATGTAGTAACATTCATAATCACATGTAATATATACATGATGTAAGTGTATATGTCATTTAGTAACATTCATAATAACATGTAATATATACATGATGTAAATATATATGTAGTATCTAGTAACATTCATAATAACATGTAATATGTACATGATTTAAGTATATATGTCATTTAGTAACATTCATAATAACATGTAATATATACATGATGTAAGTGTATATGTCATGTAGTAATATTCATAATATGTAATATATACATGATGTTAGTATATATGTCATGTAGTAACATTCATAATAACATGTAATATATACATGATGTAAGTATATGTCATGTAGTAACATTCATAACATGTAATATATACATGATGTAAATATATATGTAGTATCTAGTAACATTCATAATGACATGTTATATGTACATGATGTAAGTATATATGTCATGTAGTAATATTCATAATAACATGTAATATGTACATGATGTAAGTATATATGTCATGTAGTAACATTCATAATAACATGTAATATATACATGATGTAAGTATATATGTAGTATCCAGTAACATTCATAATAACATGTAATATATACATAATGTAAGTATATATGTCATGTAGTAACATTCATAATAACATGTAATATATACATGATGTAAATATATATGTAGTATCTAGTAACATTCATAATGACATGTAATATGTACATGATGTAAGTATATATGTCATGTAGTAATATTCATAATAACATGTAATATATACATGATGTAAGTATGTAGTATCTAGTAACATTCATAATAACATGTAATATGTACATGATGTAAGTATATATGTCATGTAGTAACATTCATAACATGTAATATATACATGATGTAAATATATATGTAGTATCTATTAACATTCGTAATAACATGTAATATATACATGATGTAAGTATATGTCATGTAGTAATATTCATACTAATATGTAATATATACATGATGTAAGTATATGTCATGTAGTAACATTCATAATAACATGTAATATATACATGATGTAAGTATATATGTCATGTAGTAACATTCATAATAACATGTAATATATACATGATGTAAGTATATATGTCATGTAGTAACATTCATAATAACATGTAATATATACATGATGTAAATATATATGTAGTATCTATTAACATTCATAATAACATGTAATATATACATGATGTAAGTATACGTCATGTAGTAATATTCATACTAATATGTAATATATACATGATGTAAGTATATATGTCATGTAGTAACATTCATAATACCATGTAATATATACATGATGTAAGTATATATGTCATGTAGTAACATTCATAATAACATGTAATATATACATGATGTAAGTATATATGTCATGTAGTAACATTCATAATAACATGTAATATATACATGATGTAAATATATATGTAGTATCTATTAACATTCATAATAACATGTAATATATACATGATGTAAGTATATATGTCATGTAGTAATATTCATAATAACATGTAATATATACATGATGTAAGTATATATGTCATGTAGTAAAATTCATAATAACATGTAATATATACATGATGTAAGTATATATGTCATGTAGTAACATTCATAATAACATGTTATATATACTTGATGTGAGTATATATGTCATGTAGTAACATTCATAATAACATGTAATATATACAAGATGTAAATATATATGTAGTATCTAGTAACATTCATAATAACATGTAATATATACATGATGTAAGTATATATGTCATGTAGTAATATTCATAATAACATGTAATATATACATGATGTAAATATATATGTAGTATCTAGTAACATTCATAATAACATGTAATATATACATGATGTAAGTGTATATGTCATGTAGTAACATTCATAATAACATGTAATATATACATGATGTAAGTATATATGTCATGTAGTAACATTCATAATAACATGTAATATATACATGATGTAAATATATATGTAGTATCTATTAACATTCATAATAACATGTAATACGTACATGATGTAAGTATATATGTCATGTAGTAACATTCATAATAACATGTAATATGTACATGATGTAAATATATATGTAGTATCTATTAACATTCATAATAACATGTAATACGTACATGATGTAAGTATATATGTCATGTAGTAACATTCATAATAACATGTAATATATCCATGAAATAAATATATATGTAGTATCTAGTAACATTCATAATGACATGTAATATATACATGATGTAAGTATATATGTCATGTAGTAACATTCATAATAACATGTAATATATACATGATGTAAATATACATGTAGTATCTAGTAACATTCATAATGACATGTAATATGTACATGATGTAAGTATATATGTCATGTAGTAACATTCATAATAACATGTAATATATACATAATGTAAATATACATGTAGTATCTAGTAACATTCATAATGACATGTAATATGTACATGATGTAAGTATATATGTCATGTAGTAACATTCATAATAACATGTAATATATACATGATGTAAGTATATATGTCATGTATTAACATTCATAATAATATGTAATATATACATGATGTAAATTTATATGTACTATTAAAATTCATAATAACATGTAATATATACATGATGTAAGTATATGTCATGTAGTAATCATACTAATATGTAATATATACATGATGTAAGTATATATGTCATGTAGTAACATTCATAATAACATGTAATATATACATGATGTAAATATATATGTAGTATCTAGTAACATTCATAATGACATGTAATATGTACATGATGTAAGTATATATGTCATGTAGTAATATTCATAATAACATGTAATATATACACGATGTAAGTATATATGTCATGTAGTAACATTCATAATAACATGTAATATATACATGATGTAAGTATATATGTCATGTAGTAACATTCATAATAACATGTAATATATACATGATGTAAGTATATATGTAGTATCCAGTAACATTCATAATAACATGTAATATATACATGATGTAAGTATATATGTCATGTAGTAACATTCATAATAACATGTAATATATACATGATGTAAGTATATATGTCATGTAGTAACATTCATAATAACATGTAATATATACATGATGTAAATATATATGTAGTATCTATTAACATTCATAATAACATGTAATATGTACATGATGTAAGTATATATGTCATGTAGTAACATTCATAATAACATGTAATATATCCATGAAATAAATATATATGTAGTATCTAGTAACATTCATAATGACATGTAATATATACATGATGTAAGTATATATGTCATGTAGTAACATTCATAATAACATGTAATATGTACATGATGTAAATATATATGTAGTATCTATTAACATTCATAATAACATGTAATACGTACATGATGTAAGTATATATGTCATGTAGTAACATTCATAATAACATGTAATATATACATGATGTAAAAATATATGTAGTACCTATTAACATTCATAATAATATGTAATATATACATGATGTAAGTATATATGTCATGTAATAACATTCATAATAACATGTAATATATACATGATGTAAATATATATGTACTATCTATTAAAATTCATAATAACATGTAATATATACATGATGTAAGTATATGTCATGTAGTAATCATACTAATAAGTAATATATACATGATGTAAGTATGTCATGTAGTAACATTCATAATAACATTTAATATATACATGATGTAAGTATATAAGTCATGTAGTAACATTCATAATAACATGTAATATATACATGATGTAACTATATATGTAGTATCTATTAACATTCATAATAACATGTAATATGTACATGATGTAAGTATATATGTCATGTAGTAACATTCATAATAACATGTAATATATACATGATGTAAGTATATATGTAGTATCTAGTAACATTCATAATAACATGTAATATATACATGATGTAAGTGTATATGTCATGTAGTAACATTCATAATAACATGTAATATATACATGATGTAAGTATATATGTCATGTAGTAACATTCATAATAACATGTAATATATACATGATGTAAGTATATATGTCATGTAGTAAAATTCATAATAACATGTTATATATACATGATGTAAGTATATATGTCATGTACTAACATTCAAAATAACATTTTATAAGTACATGATGTAAGTATAAATGTAGTATCTAGTAACATTCATAATAACATGTAATATATACATGATGTAAGTATATATGTCATGTACTAACATTCATAATAACATGTTATATATACACGATGTAAGTATAAATGTAATATCTAGTAACATTCATAATAACATGTAATATACACATGATGTAAGTATAAATGTAGTATCTAGTAACATTCATAATAACATGTAATATATACATGATGTAAGTATAAATGTAGTATCTAGTAACATTCATAATAACATGTAATATATACATGATGTAAGTATATATGTCATGTACTAACATTCATAATAACATGTTATATATACACGATGTAAGTATAAATGTAATATCTAGTAACATTCATAATAACATGTAATATACACATGATGTAAGTATAAATGTAGTATCTAGTAACATTCATAATAACATGTAATATATACATGATGTAAGTATAAATGTAGTATCTAGTAACATTCATAATAACATGTAATATATACATGATGTAAGTATATATGTAGTATCTAGTAACATTCATAACGTAATATATACATGATGTAAGTATATATGTCATGTAGTAACATTCATAATAACATGTTATATATACATGATGTAAGTATAAATGTAGTATCTAGTAACATTCATAATAACATGTAATATATACATGATGTAAGTATATATGTCATGTACTAACATTCATAATAACATGTTATATATACATGATGTAAGTATAAATGTAATATCTAGTAACATTCATAATAACATGTAATATACACATGATGTAAGTATAAATGTAGTATCTAGTAACATTCATAATAACATGTAATATATACATGATGTAAGTATAAATGTAGTATCTAGTAACATTCATAATAACATGTAATATATACATGATGTAAGTATATATGTAGTATCTAGTAACATTCATAACGTAATATATACATGATGTAAGTATATATGTCATGTAGTAACATTCATAATAACATGTTATATATACATGATGTAAGTATAAATGTAGTATCTAGTAACATTCATAATAACATGTAATATATACATGATGTAAGTATATATGTCATGTACTAACATTCATAATAACATGTAATATATACATGATGTAAGTATATATGTCATGTAGTAACATTCATAATAACATGTTATATATACATGATGTAAGTATAAATGTAGTATCTAGTAACATTCATAATAACATGTAATATATACATGATGTAAGTATATATGTCATGTATTAACATTCATAATAACATGTAATATATACATGATGTAAATATATATGTACTATCTATTAAAATTCATAATAACATGTAATATATACATGATGTAAGTATATATGTCATGTAGTAACATTCATAACGTAATATATACATGATGTAAGTATATATGTCATGTAGTAACATTCATAATAACATGTTATATATACATGATGTAAGTATAAATGTAGTATCTAGTAACATTCATAATAACATGTAATATATACATGATGTAAGTATATATGTAGTATCTAGTAACATTCATAATAACATGTAATATATACATGATGTAAGTATATATGTCATGTACTAACATTCATAATAACATGTAATATATACATGATGTAAGTATAAATTTAGTATCTAGTAACATTCATAATAACATGTAATATATACATGATGTAAGTATAAATGTAGTATCTAGTAACATTCATAATAACATGTAATATATACATGATGTAAGTATAAATGTAGTATCTAGTAACATTCATAATAACATGTAATATATACATGATGTAAGTATAAATGTAGTATCTAGTAACATTCATAATAACATGTAATATATACATGATGTAAGTATAAATGTAGTATCTAGTAACATTCATAATAACATGTAATATATACATGATGTAAGTATAAATTTAGTATCTAGTAACATTCATAATAACATGTAATATATACATGATGTAAGTATAAATGTAGTATCTAGTAACATTCATAATAACATGTAATATATACATGATGTAAGTATATATGTCATGTACTAACATTCATAATAACGTAATATATACATGATGTAAGTATATATGTCATGTAGTAACATTCATTATAACATGTTATATATACATGATGTAAGTATAAATGTAGTATCTAGTAACATTCATAATAACATGTAATATATACATGATGTAAGTATATATGTCATGTACTAACATTCATAATAACGTAATATATACATGATGTAAATATATATGTCATGTAGTAACATTCATAATAACGTAATATATACATGATGTAAGTATATATGTCATGTAGTAACATTCATAATAACATGTAATATATACATGATGTAAGTATATATGTAGTATCCAGTAACATTCATAATAACATGTAATATATACATGATGTAAATATATATGTAGTATCTAGTAACATTCATAATGACATGTACTATGTACATGATGTAAGTATATATGTCATGTAGTAACATTCATAATAACATGTAATATATACATGATGTAAATATATGTCATGTAGTAACATTCATAATAACATGTAATATATACATGATGTAAATATATATGTAGTATCTAGTAACATTCATAATAACATGTAATATGTGCATGATGTTAGTATATATGTCATGTAGTAACATTCATAATCACATGTAATATATACATGATGTAAATATATATGTAGTATCTAGTAACATTTATAATAACATGTAATATATACATGATGTAAGTATATATGTCATGTAGTAACATTCATAATAACATGTAATATGTACATGATGTAAGTATATGTCATGTAGTAACATTCATAATAACATGTAATATATACATGATGTAAATATATATGTAGTATCTAGTAACATTCATAATAACATGTAATATATACATGATGTAAATATATATGTAGTATCTAGTAACATTCATAATGACATGTAATATATACATGATGTAAGTATATGTCATGTACTAACATTCATAATAACATGTAATATATACATGATGTAAGTATATATGTCATGTACTAACATTCATAATAACATGTAATATATACATGATGTAAGTATATATGTCATGTAGTAACATTCATAATAACGTAATATATACATGATGTAAGTATATATGTCATGTAGTAACATTCATAATAACATGTAATATATACATGATGTAAGTATATATGTAGTATCCAGTAACATTCATAATAACATGTAATATATACATGATGTAAATATATATGTAGTATCTAGTAACATTCATAATGACATGTACTATGTACATGATGTAAGTATATATGTCATGTAGTAACATTCATAATAACATGTAATATATACATGATGTAAATATATGTCATGTAGTAACATTCATAATAACATGTAATATATACATGATGTAAATATATATGTAGTATCTAGTAACATTCATAATAACATGTAATATGTGCATGATGTTAGTATATATGTCATGTAGTAACATTCATAATCACATGTAATATATACATGATGTAAATATATATGTAGTATCTAGTAACATTTATAATAACATGTAATATATACATGATGTAAGTATATATGTCATGTAGTAACATTCATAATAACATGTAATATGTACATGATGTAAGTATATGTCATGTAGTAACATTCATAATAACATGTAATATATACATGATGTAAATATATATGTAGTATCTAGTAACATTCATAATGACATGTAATATGTACATGATGTAAGTATATATGTCATGTAGTAATATTCATAATAACATGTAATATGTACATGATGTAAGTATATATGTCATGTAGTAACATTCATAATAACATGTAATATATACATGATGTAAGTATATATGTAGTATCTAGTAACATTCATAATAACATGTAATATATACATGATGTAAGTATATTTGTCATGTACTAACATTCATAATAACATGTAATATATACATGATGTAAGTATATATGTAGTATCCAGTAACATTCATAATAACATGTAATATATACATGATGTAAGTATATATGTCATGTAGTAACATTCATAATAACATGTAATAAATACCTGATGTAAATATATATGTAGTATCTAGTAACATTCATAATGACATGTAATATGTACATGATGTAAGTATATATGTCATGTAGTAATATTCATAATAACATGTAATATATACATGATGTAAGTGTATATGTCATGTAGTAACATTCATAATAACATGTAATATATACATGATGTAAGTATATATGTCATGTAGTAACATTCATAATAACATGTAATATATACATGATGTAAGTATATATGTAGTATCCAGTAACATTCATAATAACATGTAATATATACATGATGTAAGTATATATGTCATGTAGTAACATTCATAATAACATGTAATATATACATGATGTAAATATATATGTAGTATCTAGTAACATTCATAATAACATGTAATACGAACATGATGTAAGTATATATGTCATGTAGTAACATTCATAACATGTAATATATACATGATGTAAGTATATATGTCATGTAGTAACATTCATAATAACATGTAATATATACATGATGTAAATATATATGTAGTATCTATTAACATTCATAATAACATGTAATATGTACATGATGTAAGTATATATGTCATGTAGTAACATTCATAATAACATGTAATATATCCATGAAATAAATATATATGTAGTATCTAGTAACATTCATAATGACATGTAATATATACATGATGTAAGTATATATGTCATGTAGTAACATTCATAATAACATGTAATATGTACATGATGTAAATATATATGTAGTATCTATTAACATTCATAATAACATGTAATACGTACATGATGTAAGTATATATGTCATGTACTAACATTCATAATAACATGTAATATATCCATGAAATAAATATATATGTAGTATCTAGTAACATTCATAATGACATGTAATATATACATGATGTAAGTATATATGTCATGTAGTAACATTCATAATAACATGTAATATATACATGATGTAAATATATATGTAGTATCTAGTAACATTCATAATGACATGTAATATGTACATGATGTAAGTATATATGTCATGTAGTAACATTCATAATAACATGTAATATATACATGATGTAAATATATATGTAGTATCTATTAACATTCATAATAACATGTAATATATACATGATGTAAGTATATATGTCATGTATTAACATTCATAATAACATGTAATATATACATGATGTAAATATATATGTACTATCTATTAAAATTCATAATAACATGTAATATATACATGATGTAAGTATATGTCATGTAGTAATCATACTAACATGTAATATATACATGATGTAAATATATATTTAGTATCTAGTAACATTCATAATGACATGTAATATGTACATGATGTAAGTATATATGTCATGTAGTAATATTCATAATAACATGTAATATATACATGATGTAAGTATATATGTCATGTAGTAACATTCATAATAACATGTAATATATACATGATGTAAATATATATGTAGTATCTAGTAACATTCATAATAACATGTAATACGAACATGATGTAAGTATATATGTCATGTAGTAACATTCATAACATGTAATATATACATGATGTAAGTATATATGTCATGTAGTAACATTCATAATAACATGTAATATATACATGATGTAAATATATATGTAGTATCTATTAACATTCATAATAACATGTAATATGTACATGATGTAAGTATATATGTCATGTAGTAACATTCATAATAACATGTAATATATCCATGAAATAAATATATATGTAGTATCTAGTAACATTCATAATGACATGTAATATATACATGATGTAAGTATATATGTCATGTAGTAACATTCATAATAACATGTAATATGTACATGATGTAAATATATATGTAGTATCTATTAACATTCATAATAACATGTAATACGTACATGATGTAAGTATATATGTCATGTACTAACATTCATAATAACATGTAATATATCCATGAAATAAATATATATGTAGTATCTAGTAACATTCATAATGACATGTAATATATACATGATGTAAGTATATATGTCATGTAGTAACATTCATAATAACATGTAATATATACATGATGTAAATATATATGTAGTATCTAGTAACATTCATAATGACATGTAATATGTACATGATGTAAGTATATATGTCATGTAGTAATATTCATAATAACATGTAATATATACATGATGTAAGTATATATGTCATGTAACATTCATAATAACATGTAATATATACATGATGTAAGTATATATGTCATGTAGTAACATTCATAATAACATGTAATATATACATGATGTAAGTATATATGTAGTATCCAGTAACATTCATAATAACATGTAATATATACTTGATGTAAGTATATATGTCATGTAGTAACATTCATAATAACATGTAATATATCCATGAAATAAATATATATGTAGTATCTAGTAACATTCATAATGACATGTAATATATACATGATGTAAGTATATATGTCATGTAGTAACATTCATAATATGTAATATATACATGATGTAAATATATATGTACTATCTATTAAAATTCATAACATGTAATATATACATGATGTAAGTATATGTCATGTAGTAAT
This sequence comes from Nerophis ophidion, assembly GCF_033978795.1. Classification (NCBI taxonomy): domain Eukaryota; kingdom Metazoa; phylum Chordata; class Actinopteri; order Syngnathiformes; family Syngnathidae; genus Nerophis; species Nerophis ophidion. Next base: position 1,225,757 of record NC_084634.1, on the reverse strand, counting down.
CATACTAATATGTAATATATACATGATGTAAGTATATATGTCATGTAGTAACATTCATAATAACATGTAATATATACATGATGTAAGTATATAAGTCATGTAGTAACATTCATAATAACATGTAATATATACATGATGTAAATATATATGTAGTATCTATTAACATTCATAATAACATGTAATATGTACATGATGTAAGTATATATGTCATGTAGTAACATTCATAATAACATGTAATATATACATGATGTAAGTATATATGTCATGTACTAACATTCATAATAACATGTTATATATACACGATGTAAGTATAAATGTAATATCTAGTAACATTCATAATAACATGTAATATACACATGATGTAAGTATATATGTCATGTGTATAACATGTAATATATACATTATGTAAGTATATTTGTCAGGTATTAACATTCATAATAACATGTAATATATACATGATGTAAGTATATATGTCATGTAGTAAAATTCATAATAACATGTTATATATACATTATGTAAGTATATATGTCATGTACTAACATTCAAAATAACATTTTATAAGTACATGATGTAAGTATAAATGTAGTATCTAGTAACATTCATAATAACATGTAATATATACATGATGTAAGTATATATGTCATGTACTAACATTCATAATAACATGTTATATATACATGATGTAAGTATAAATGTAATATCTAGTAACATTCATAATAACATGTAATATACACATGATGTAAGTATAAATGTAGTATCTAGTAACATTCATAATAACATGTAATATATACATGATGTAAGTATAAATGTAGTATCTAGTAACATTCATAATAACATGTAATATATACATGATGTAAGTATATATGTAGTATCTAGTAACATTCATAATAACGTAATATATACATGATGTAAGTATATATGTCATGTAGTAACATTCATAATAACATGTTATATATACATGATGTAAGTATAAATGTAGTATCTAGTAACATTCATAATAACATGTAATATATACATGATGTAAGTATATATGTCATGTAGTAACATTCATAACATGTAATATATACATGATGTAAGTATATATGTCATGTAGTAACATTCATAATAACATGTAATATATACATGATGTAAATATATATGTAGTATCTATTAACATTCATAATAACATGTAATATGTACATGATGTAAGTATATATGTCATGTAGTAACATTCATAATAACATGTAATATATACATGATGTAAGTATATATGTAGTATCTAGTAACATTCATAATAACATGTAATATATACATGATGTAAGTGTATATGTCATGTAGTAACATTCATAATAACATGTAATATGTACATGATGTAAATATATATGTAGTATCTATTAACATTCATAATAACATGTAATACGTACATGATGTAAGTATATATGTCATGTACTAACATTCATAATAACATGTAATATATCCATGAAATAAATATATATGTAGTATCTAGTAACATTCATAATGACATGTAATATATACATGATGTAAGTATATATGTCATGTAGTAACATTCATAATAACATGTAATATATACATGATGTAAATATATATGTAGTATCTAGTAACATTCATAATGACATGTAATATGTACATGATGTAAGTATATATGTCATGTAGTAACATTCATAATAACATGTAATATATACATGATGTAAATATATATGTAGTATCTATTAACATTCATAATAACATGTAATATATACATGATGTAAGTATATATGTCATGTATTAACATTCATAATAACATGTAATATATACATGATGTAAATATATATGTACTATCTATTAAAATTCATAATAACATGTAATATATACATGATGTAAGTATATGTCATGTAGTAATCATACTAATATGTAATATATACATGATGTAAGTATATATGTCATGTAGTAACATTCATAATAACATGTAATATATACATGATGTAAATATATATGTAGTATCTATTAACATTCATAATAACATGTAATATATACATGATGTAAGTATATATGTCATGTATTAACATTCATAATAACATGTAATATATACATGATGTAAATATATATGTACTATCTATTAAAATTCATAATAACATGTAATATATACATGATGTAAGTATATATGTCATGTAACATTCATAATAACATGTAATATATACATGATGTAAGTATATATGTCATGTAGTAACATTCATAATAACATGTAATATATACATGATGTAAGTATATATGTAGTATCCAGTAACATTCATAATAACATGTAATATATACTTGATGTAAGTATATATGTCATGTAGTAACATTCATAATAACATGTAATATATACATGATGTAAATATATATGTAGTATCTAGTAACATTCATAATAACATGTAATATATACATGATGTAAGTGTATATGTCATGTAGTAACATTCATAATAACATGTAATATATACATGATGTAAGTATATATGTCATGTAGTAACATTCATAATAACATGTAATATATACATGATGTAAATATATATGTAGTATCTATTAACATTCATAATAACATGTAATATTTACATGATGTAAGTATATATGTCATGTAGTAACATTCATAATAACATGTAATATATACATGATGTAAGTATATATGTCATGTAGTAACATTCATAATAACATGTAATATATCCATGAAATAAATATATATGTATATCTAGTAACATTCATAATGACATGTAATATATACATGATGTAAGTATATATGTCATGTAGTAACATTCATAATAACATGTAATATATACATGATGTAAGTATATATGTAGTATCTAGTAACATTCATAATAACATGTAATATATACATGATGTAAGTGTATATGTCATGTAGTAACATTCATAATAACATGTAATATATACATGATGTAAATATATATGTAGTATCTAGTAACATTCATAATAACATGTAATATATACATGATGTAAGTGTATATGTCATGTAGTAACATTCATAATAACATGTAATATATACATGATGTAAGTATATATGTCATGTAGTAACATTCATAATAACATGTAATATATCCATGAAATAAATATATATGTATATCTAGTAACATTCATAATGACATGTAATATATACATGATGTAAGTATATATGTCATGTAGTAACATTCATAATAACATGTAATATATACATGATGTAAGTATATATGTAGTATCTAGTAACATTCATAATAACATGTAATATATACATGATGTAAGTGTATATGTCATGTAGTAACATTCATAATAACATGTAATATATACATGATGTAAATATATATGTAGTATCTAGTAACATTCATAATAACATGTAATATATACATGATGTAAGTGTATATGTCATGTAGTAACATTCATAATAACATGTAATATATACATGATGTAAGTATATATGTCATGTAGTAACATTCATAATAACATGTAATATATACATGATGTAAATATATATGTAGTATCTATTAACATTCATAATAACATGTAATATTTACATGATGTAAGTATATATGTCATGTAGTAACATTCATAATAACATGTAATATATACATGATGTAAGTATATATGTAGTATCTAGTAACATTCATAATAACATGTAATATATACATGATGTAAGTGTATATGTCATGTAGTAACATTCATAATAACATGTAATATGTACATGATGTAAATATATATGTAGTATCTATTAACATTCATAATAACATGTAATACGTACATGATGTAAGTATATATGTCATGTACTAACATTCATAATAACATGTAATATATCCATGAAATAAATATATATGTAGTATCTAGTAACATTCATAATGACATGTAATATATACATGATGTAAGTATATATGTCATGTAGTAACATTCATAATAACATGTAATATATACATGATGTAAATATATATGTAGTATCTAGTAACATTCATAATGACATGTAATATGTACATGATGTAAGTATATGTCATGTAGTAATCATACTAATATGTAATATATACATGATGTAAGTATATATGTCATGTAGTAACATTCATAATAACATGTAATATATACATGATGTAAATATATATGTAGTATCTATTAACATTCATAATAACATGTAATATATACATGATGTAAGTATATATGTCATGTATTAACATTCATAATAACATGTAATATATACATGATGTAAATATATATGTACTATCTATTAAAATTCATAATAACATGTAATATATACATGATGTAAGTATATATGTCATGTAACATTCATAATAACATGTAATATATACATGATGTAAGTATATATGTCATGTAGTAACATTCATAATAACATGTAATATATACATGATGTAAGTATATATGTAGTATCCAGTAACATTCATAATAACATGTAATATATACTTGATGTAAGTATATATGTCATGTAGTAACATTCATAATAACATGTAATATATACATGATGTAAATATATATGTAGTATCTAGTAACATTCATAATAACATGTAATATATACATGATGTAAGTGTATATGTCATGTAGTAACATTCATAATAACATGTAATATATACATGATGTAAGTATATATGTCATGTAGTAACATTCATAATAACATGTTATATATACATGATGTAAATATATATGTAGTATCTAGTAACATTCATAATAACATGTAATATATACATGATGTAAGTGTATATGTCATGTAGTAACATTCATAATAACATGTAATATATACATGATGTAAGTATATATGTCATGTAGTAACATTCATAATAACATGTAATATATACATGATGTAAATATATATGTAGTATCTATTAACATTCATAATAACATGTAATATTTACATGATGTAAGTATATATGTCATGTAGTAACATTCATAATAACATGTAATATATCCATGAAATAAATATATATGTATATCTAGTAACATTCATAATGACATGTAATATATACATGATGTAAGTATATATGTCATGTAGTAACATTCATAATATGTAATATATACATGATGTAAATATATATGTACTATCTATTAAAATTCATAACATGTAATATATACATGATGTAAGTATATGTCATGTAGTAATCATACTAATATGTAATATATACATGATGTAAGTATATATGTCATGTAGTAACATTCATAATAACATGTAATATATACATGATGTAAGTATATAAGTCATGTAGTAACATTCATAATAACATGTAATATATACATGATGTAAATATATATGTAGTATCTATTAACATTCATAATAACATGTAATATGTACATGATGTAAGTATATATGTCATGTAGTAACATTCATAATAACATGTAATATATACATGATGTAAGTATATATGTCATGTAGTAAAATTCATAATAACATGTAATATATACATTATGTAAGTATATATGTCATGTACTAACATTCAAAATAACATTTTATAAGTACATGATGTAAGTATAAATGTAGTATCTAGTAACATTCATAATAACATGTAATATATACATGATGTAAGTATATATGTCATGTACTAACATTCATAATAACATGTTATATATACATGATGTAAGTATAAATGTAATATCTAGTAACATTCATAATAACATGTAATATACACATGATGTAAGTATAAATGTAGTATCTAGTAACATTCATAATAACATGTAATATATACATGATGTAAGTATAAATGTAGTATCTAGTAACATTCATAATAACATGTAATATATACATGATGTAAGTATATATGTAGTATCTAGTAACATTCATAATAACGTAATATATACATGATGTAAGTATATATGTCATGTAGTAACATTCATAATAACATGTTATATATACATGATGTAAGTATAAATGTAGTATCTAGTAACATTCATAATAACATGTAATATATACATGATGTAAGTATATATGTCATGTATTAACATTCATAATAACATGTAATATATACATGATGTAAATATATATGTACTATCTATTAAAATTCATAATAACATGTAATATATACATGATGTAAGTATATATGTCATGTAGTAACATTCATAACGTAATATATACATGATGTAAGTATATATGTCATGTAGTAACATTCATAATAACATGTTATATATACATGATGTAAGTATAAATGTAGTATCTAGTAACATTCATAATAACATGTAATATATACATGATGTAAGTATATATGTAGTATCTAGTAACATTCATAATAACATGTAATATATACATGATGTAAGTATATATGTCATGTACTAACATTCATAATAACATGTAATATATACATGATGTAAGTATAAATTTAGTATCTAGTAACATTCATAATAACATGTAATATATACATGATGTAAGTATAAATGTAATGTAGTATCTAGTAACATTCATAATAACATGTAATATATACATGATGTAAGTATATATGTCATGTAGTAACATTCATAATAACATGTTATATATACATGATGTAAGTATAAATGTAGTATCTAGTAACATTCATAATAACATGTAATATATAAATGATGTAAGTATATATGTAGTATCTAGTAACATTCATAATAACATGTAATATATACATGATGTAAGTATATATGTCATGTACTAACATTCATAATAACATGTAATATATACATTATGTAAGTATATATGTCATGTACTAACATTCATAATAACATGTTATATATACATGATGTAAGTATAAATGTAGTATCTAGTAACATTCATAATAACATGTAATATATACATGATGTAAGTATATATGTCATGTAGTAACATTCATAATAACGTAATATATACATGATGTAAGTATATATGTCATGTAGTAACATTCATAATAACATGTTATATATACATGATGTGAGTATAAATGTAGTATCTAGTAACATTCATAATAACATGTAATATATACATGATGTAAGTATATATGTAGTATCTAGTAACATTCATAATAACATGTAATATATACATGATGTAAGTATGTCATGTACTAACATTCATAATAACATGTAATATATACATGATGTAAGTATGAATGTAGTATCTAGTAACATTCATAATAACATGTAATATATACATGATGTAAGTATATATGTCATGTAGTAACATTCATAATAACATGTAATATATACATGATGTAAATATATATGTAGTATCTATTAACATTCATAATAACATGTAATATATACATGATGTAAGTATATATGTCATGTATTAACATTCATAATAACATGTAATATATACATGATGTAAATATATATGTAGTATCTATTAAAATTCATAATAACATGTAATATATACATGATGTAAGTATATGTCATGTAGTAATCATACTAATATGTAATATATACATGATGTAAGTATATATGTCATGTAGTAACATTCATAATAACATGTAATATATACATGATCTAAGTATATATGTAGTATCTAGTAACATTCATAATAACATGTAATATATACATGATGTAAGTGTATATGTCATGTAGTAACATTCATAATAACATGTAATATATACATGATGTAAGTATATATGTCATGTAGTAACATTCATAATAACATGTTATATATACATTATGTAAGTATATATGTCATGTACTAACATTCAAAATAACATGTATGTACATGATGTAAGTATAAATGTAGTATCTAGTAACATTCATAATAACATGTAATATATACATGATGTAAGTATATATGTCATGTACTAACATTCATAATAACATGTTATATATACACGATGTAAGTATAAATGTAATATCTAGTAACATTCATAATAACATGTAATATACACATGATGTAAGTATATATGTCATGTGTATAACATGTAATATATACATTATGTAAGTATATTTGTCAGGTATTAACATTCATAATAACATGTAATATATACATGATGTAAGTATATATGTCATGTATTAACATTCATAATAACATGTAATATATACATGATGTAAGTATATATGTCATGTAGTAACATTCATAATAACATGTTATATATACATGATGTAAGTATAAATGTAGTATCTAGTAACATTCATAATAACATGTAATATATACATGATGTAAGTATATATGTCATGTAGTAACATTCATAATAACATGTAATATATACATGATGTAAGTATATATGTCATGTACTAACATTCATAATAACATGTAATATATACATGATGTAAGTATATATGTCATGTAGTAACATTCATAATAACATGTTATATATACATGATGTAAGTATAAATGTAGTATCTAGTAACATTCATAATAACATGTAATATATAAATGATGTAAGTATATATGTAGTATCTAGTAACATTCATAATAACATGTAATATATACATGACGTAAGTATATATGTCATGTACTAACATTCATAATAACATGTAATATATACATTATGTAAGTATATATGTCATGTACTAACATTCATAATAACATGTTATATATACATGATGTAAGTATAAATGTAGTATCTAGTAACATTCATAATAACATGTAATATATACATGATGTAAGTATATATGTCATGTAGTAACATTCATAATAACGTAATATATACATGATGTAAGTATATATGTCATGTAGTAACATTCATAATAACATGTTATATATACATGATGTGAGTATAAATGTAGTATCTAGTAACATTCATAATAACATGTAATATATACATGATGTAAGTATATATGTAGTATCTAGTAACATTCATAATAACATGTAATATATACATGATGTAAGTATGTCATGTACTAACATTCATAATAACATGTAATATATACATGATGTAAGTATAAATGTAGTATCTAGTAACATTCATAATAACATGTAATATATACATGATGTAAGTATATATGTAGTATCTAGTAACATTCATAATAACATGTAATATATACATGATGTAAGTATATATGTCATGTACTAACATTCATAATAACATGTAATATATACATGATGTAAGTATAAATGTAGTATCTAGTAACATTCATAATAACATGTAATATACACATGATGTAAGTATATATGTCATGTACTAACATTCATAATATGTAATATATACATGATGTAAGTATAAATGTAGTATCTAGTAACATTCATAATAACATGTAATATATACATGATGTAAGTATATATGTCATGTAGTAACATTCATAATAACATGTAATATATACATTATGTAAGTATATATGTAATGTACTAACATTCATAATAACATGTAATATATACATGATGTAAGTATAAATGTAGTATCTAGTAACATTCATAATAACATGTAATATATACATGATGTAAGTATATATGTCATGTAGTAACATTCATAATAACATGTTATATATACATGATGTAAGTATATATGTAGTATCTAGTAACATTCATAATAACATTTAATATATACATGATGTAAGTATATATGTAGTATCTAGTAACATTCATAATAACATGTAATATATACATGATGTAAGTATATATGTCATGTACTAACATTCATAATAACATGTAATATATACATGATGTAAGTATAAATGTAGTATCCAGTAACATTCATAATAACATGTAATATATACATGATGCAAGTATATATGTCATGTAATAACATTCATAATAACATGTAATATATACATGATGTAAGTATATATGTCATGTAGTAACATTCATAATAACATGTTATATATACATGATGTAAGTATATATGTCATGTACTAACATTCATAATAACGTAATATATACATGATGTAAATATATATGTCATGTAGTAACATTCATAATAACATGTTATATATACATGATGTAAGTATAAATGTAGTATCTAGTAACATTCATAATAACATTTAATATATACATGATGTAAGTATATATGTAGTATCTAGTAACATTCATAATAACATGTAATATATACATGATGTAAATATATATGTAGTACCTAGTAACATTCATAATAACATGTAATATATACATGATGTAAGTATATATGTCATGTAGTAACATTCATTATAAATCAATCAATCAATCAATGTTTACTAATATAGCCCTAAATCACTACTGTCTCAAAGGGCTGCACAAAGCACAACACAAACCAGCATATAAGTATATATGTCATGTAGTAACATTCATAATAACATGTAATATATACATGATGTAAGTATATATGTAGTATCTAGTAACATTTATAATAACATGTAATATATACATGATGTAAGTATATATGTAGTATCTAGTAACATTCATAATAACATGTAATATATACATGGTGTAAGTATATATGTAGTATCTAGTAACATTCATAATAACATGTAATATATACATGATGTAAGTATATATGTCATGTAGTAACATTCATAATATGTAATATATACATGATGTAAATATATATGTAGTATCTAGTAACATTCATAATGACATGTAATATGTACATGATGTAAGTATATATGTCATGTAGTAATATTCATAATAACATGTAATATATACATGATGTAAGTATGTATGTCATGTAGTAACATTCATAATAACATGTAATATATACATGATGTAAGTATATATGTAGTATCTAGTAACATTCATAATAACATGTAATATATACATGTGAATATATGTCATGTAACATTCATAATAACATGTAATATATACATGATGTAAGTATATATGTAGTATCTAGTAACATTCATAATAACATGTAATATATACATGATGTAAGTATATATGTAGTATCTAGTAACATTCATAATAACATGTAATATATACATGATGTAAGTATAAATGTAATGTAGTATCTAGTAACATTCATAATAACATGTAATATATACATGATGTAAGTATATATGTCATGTAGTAACATTCATAATAACATGTTATATATACATGATGTAAGTATAAATGTAGTATCTAGTAACATTCATAATAACATGTAATATATAAATGATGTAAGTATATATGTAGTATCTAGTAACATTCATAATAACATGTAATATATACATGATGTAAGTATATATGTCATGTACTAACATTCATAATAACATGTAATATATACATTATGTAAGTATATATGTCATGTACTAACATTCATAATAACATGTTATATATACATGATGTAAGTATAAATGTAGTATCTAGTAACATTCATAATAACATGTAATATATACATGATGTAAGTATATATGTCATGTAGTAACATTCATAATAACATGTTATATATACATGATGTGAGTATAAATGTAGTATCTAGTAACATTCATAATAACATGTAATATATACATGATGTAAGTATATATGTAGTATCTAGTAACATTCATAATAACATGTAATATATACATGATGTAAGTATGTCATGTACTAACATTCATAATAACATGTAATATATACATGATGTAAGTATGAATGTAGTATCTAGTAACATTCATAATAACATGTAATATATACATGATGTAAGTATATATGTCATGTAGTAACATTCATAATAACATGTAATATATACATGATGTAAATATATATGTAGTATCTATTAACATTCATAATAACATGTAATATATACATGATGTAAGTATATATGTCATGTAGTAACATTCATAATAACATGTAATATATACATGATCTAAGTATATATGTAGTATCTAGTAACATTCATAATAACATGTAATATATACATGATGTAAGTGTATATGTCATGTAGTAACATTCAAAATAACATGTTGTATGTACATGATGTAAGTATAAATGTAGTATCTAGTAACATTCATAATAACACGTAATATATACATGATGTAAGTATATATGTCATGTACTAACATTCATAATAACATGTTATATATACACGATGTAAGTATAAATGTAATATCTAGTAACATTCATAATAACATGTAATATACACATGATGTAAGTATATATGTCATGTGTATAACATGTAATATATACATTATGTAAGTATATTTGTCAGGTATTAACATTCATAATAACATGTAATATATACATGATGTAAGTATATATGTCATGTAGTCACATTCATAATAACGTAATATTTACATGATGTAAATATAAATGTAGTATCTAGTAACATTCATAATAACATGTAATATATACATGATGTAAGTATATATGTCATGTAGTAACATTCATAATAACATGTAATATATACATTATGTAAGTATATTTGTCATGTATTAACATTCATAATAACATGTAATATATACATGATGTAAGTATATATGTCATGTAGTAACATTCATAATAACATGTTATATATACATGATGTAAGTATAAATGTAGTATCTAGTAACATTCATAATAACATGTAATATATACATGATGTAAGTATATATGTCATGTAGTAACATTCATAATAACATGTAATATATACATGATGTAAGTATATATGTCATGTACTAACATTCATAATAACATGTAATATATACATGATGTAAGTATAAATGTAGTATCTAGTAACATTCATAATAACATGTAATATATACATGATGTAAGTATATATGTCATGTACTAACATTCATAATAACATGTAATATATACATGATGTAAGTATAAATGTAGTATCTAGTAACATTCATAACATGTAATATATACATGATGTAAGTATATATGTAGTATCTAGTAACATTCATAATAACATGTAATATATACATGATGTAAGTATATATGTCATGTACTAACATTCATAATAACATGTAATATATACATTATGTAAATATATATGTAGTATCTAGTAACATTCATAATAACATGTAATGTATACATGATGTAAGTATATATGTCATGTAGTAACATTCATAATAACATGTAATATGTACATGATGTAAGTATAAATGTAGTATCTAGTAACATTCATAATAACATGTAATATATACATGAGGTAAGTATATATGTAATGTACTAACATTCATAATAACATGTAATATATACATGATGTAAGTATAAATGTAGTATCTAGTAACATTCATAATAACATGTAATATATACATGATGTAAGTATATATGTCATGTAGTAACATTCATAATAACATGTTATATATACATGATGTAAGTATATATGTCATGTACTAACATTCATAATAACGTAATATATACATGATGTAAATATATATGTCATGTAGTAACATTCATAATAACATGTTATATATACATGATGTAAGTATAAATGTAGTATCTAGTAACATTCATAATAACATTTAATATATACATGATGTAAGTATATATGTAGTATCTAGTAACATTCATAATAACATGTAATATATACATGATTTAAGTATATATGTCATGTACTAACATTCATAATAACATGTAATACATACATGATGTAAGTATAAATGTAGTATCCAGTAACATTCATAATAACATGTAATATATACATGATGCAAGTATATATGTCATGTAGTAACATTCATAATAACATGTAATATATACATGATGTAAGTATATATGTCATGTACTAACATTCATAATAACATGTAATATATACATGATGTAAGTATAAATGTAGTATCCAGTAACATTCATAATAACATGTAATATATACATGATGCAAGTATATATGTCATGTAGTAACATTCATAATAACATGTAATATATACATGATGTAAGTATATATGTCATGTAGTAACATTCATAATAACACGTAATATATACATGATGTAAGTATATATGTCATGTAGTAACATTCATAATAACATGTTATATATACATGATGTAAGTATAAATGTAGTATCTAGTAACATTCATAATAACATGTAATATATACATGATGTAAGTATATATGTCATGTACTAACATTCATAATAACGTAATATATACATGATGTAAACATGTCATGTAGTAACATTCATAATAACATGTTATATATACATGATGTAAGTATAAATGTAGTATCTAGTAACATTCATAATAACATTTAATATATACATGATGTAAGTATATATGTAGTATCTAGTAACATTCATAATAACATGTAATATATACATGATGTAAGTATATATGTCATGTACTAACATTCATAATAACATGTAATATATACATGAGGTAAGTATATATGTAATGTACTAACATTCATAATAACATGTAATATATACATGATGTAAGTATAAATGTAGTATCTAGTAACATTCATAATAACATGTAATATATACATGATGTAAGTATATATGTCATGTAGTAACATTCATAATAACATGTTATATATACATGATGTAAGTATATATGTCATGTACTAACATTCATAATAACGTAATATATACATGATGTAAATATATATGTCATGTAGTAACATTCATAATAACATGTTATATATACATGATGTAAGTATAAATGTAGTATCTAGTAACATTCATAATAACATTTAATATATACATGATGTAAGTATATATGTAGTATCTAGTAACATTCATAATAACATGTAATATATACATGATTTAAGTATATATGTCATGTACTAACATTCATAATAACATGTAATATATACATGATGTAAGTATAAATGTAGTATCCAGTAACATTCATAATAACATGTAATATATACATGATGCAAGTATATATGTCATGTAGTAACATTCATAATAACATGTAATATATACATGATGTAAGTATATATGTCATGTACTAACATTCATAATAACATGTAATATATACATGATGTAAGTATAAATGTAGTATCCAGTAACATTCATAATAACATGTAATATATACATGATGCAAGTATATATGTCATGTAGTAACATTCATAATAACATGTAATATATACATGATGTAAGTATATATGTCATGTAGTAACATTCATAATAACACGTAATATATACATGATGTAAGTATATATGTCATGTAGTAACATTCATAATAACATGTTATATATACATGATGTAAGTATAAATGTAGTATCTAGTAACATTCATAATAACATGTAATATATACATGATGTAAGTATATATGTCATGTACTAACATTCATAATAACGTAATATATACATGATGTAAACATGTCATGTAGTAACATTCATAATAACATGTTATATATACATGATGTAAGTATAAATGTAGTATCTAGTAACATTCATAATAACATTTAATATATACATGATGTAAGTATATATGTAGTATCTAGTAACATTCATAATAACATGTAATATATACATGATGTAAGTATATATGTCATGTACTAACATTCATAATAACATGTAATATATACATGATGTAAGTATGAATGTAGTATCTAGTAACATTCATAATAACATGTAATATATACATGATGTAAGTATATATGTCATGTACTAACATTCATAATAACGTAATATATACATGATGTAAATATATATGTCATGTAGTAACATTCATAATAACATGTTGTATATACATGATGTAAGTATAAATGTAGTATCTAGTAACATTCATAATAACATTTAATACATACATGATGTAAGTATATATGTAGTATCTAGTAACATTCATAATAACATGTAATATATACATGATGTAAATATATATGTAGTATCTAGTAACATTCATAATAACATGTAATATATACATGATGTAAGTATATATGTCATGTAGTAACATTCATAATAAATCAATCAATCAATCAATGTTTACTAATATAGCCCTAAATCACTACTGTCTCAAAGGGCTGCACAAAGCACAACACAAACCAGCATATAAGTATATATGTCATGTAGTAACATTCATAATAACATGTAATATATACATGATATAAGTATATATGTAGTATCTAGTAACATTTATAATAACATGTAATATATACATGATGTAAGTATATATGTAGTATCTAGTAACATTCATAATAACATGTAATATATACATGGTGTAAGTATATATGTAGTATCTAGTAACATTCATAAAAACATGTAATATATACATGATGTAAGTATATATGTCATGTAGTAACATTCATAATATGTAATATATACATGATGTAAATATATATGTAGTATCTAGTAACATTCATAATGACATGTAATATGTACATGATGTAAGTATATATGTCATGTAGTAATATTCATAATAACATGTAATATATACATGATGTAAGTATATATGTAGTATCTAGCAACATTCATTACATGTAATATATACATGATGTAAGTATATATGTAGTATCTAGTAACATTCATAATAACATGTAATATATACATGATGTAAGTATATATGTAGTATCTAGTAACATTCATAATAACATGTAATATATACATGATGTAAGTATATATGTCATGTACTAACATTCATAATAACATGTAATATATACATGATGTAAATATATATGTAGTATCTAGTAACATTCATAATAACATGTAATATATACATGATGTAAGTATATATGTCATGTAGTAACATTCATAATAACATGTAATATGTACATGATGTAAGTATATATGTAATGTAGTAACATTCATAATAACATGTAATATATACATGATGTAAGTATATATGTAGTATCCAGTAACATTCATAATAACATGTAATATATACATGATGTAAGTATATATGTCATGTAGTAACATTCATAATAACATGTTATATATACATGATGTAAGTATAAATGTAGTATCTAGTAACATTCATAATAACATGTAATATATACATGATGTAAGTATATATGTCATGTACTAACATTCATAATAACATGTAATATATACATGATGTAAGTATAAATGTAGTATCTAGTAACATTCATAACATGTAATATATACATGATGTAAGTATATATGTAGTATCTAGTAACATTCATAATAACATGTAATATATACATGATGTAAGTATATATGTCATGTACTAACATTCATAATAACATGTAATATATACATTATGTAAATATATATGTAGTATCTAGTAACATTCATAATAACATGTAATATATACATGATGTAAGTATATGTCATGTAGTAACATTCATAATAACATGTAATATGTACATGATGTAAGTATAAATGTAGTATCTAGTAACATTCATAATAACATGTAATATATACATGAGGTAAGTATATATGTCATGTACTAACATTCATAATAACATGTAATATATACATGATGTAAGTATAAATGTAGTATCTAGTAACATTCATAATAACATGTAATATATACATGAGGTAAGTATGTATGTCATGTACTAACATTCATAATAACATGTAATATATACATGATGTAAGTATAAATGTAGTATCTAGTAACATTCATAATAACATGTAATATATACATGATGTAAGTATATATGTAGTATCTAGTAACATTCATAATAACATGTAATATATACATCATGTAAGGATATATGTAGTATCTAGTAACATTTATAATAACATGTAATATATACATGATGTAAGTATATAGCTAGTATCTAGTAACATTCATAATAACATGTACTATATACATGATGTAAGTATATATGTAGTATCTAGTAACATTCATAATAACATGTAATAAATACACATTTTGCTCATACACAGTATATTAATTTCATAATGCATCTTTTCTTCCAATTGAACAACACTACATTCATGGCAGACTTCATGAGAGAGAACAAACATAATAAAACTATCACTTACTTTACAATGTCTGCTCGCATGGGGATGATGAGGTGTTCATATCTTTCCGTTTAGATGAAGAATAAATCCTCACAAAGGGTTAATAAAAAGGATGTTTATTATTTGGAGGACTTAGTGAGGAGTCCATTTGCTGCATTCTTAGCTGATTATTGCTCACTTTTATTTACCTTTCTGTCAACACACTGTCTGCTTGGAAGTACTCTGTGTGTGTGCGCTGCCCAACATGCCCGTAAACCAGAGGGAGAGAAGGAAGGGGAGTGGTACTTTCAGAGGTGGTATAATACTGAAAATGATTCATTAGTATCATGGTACTATAGTGATACTGGTATGCTGCACAACCCCAGGACATGGAAATCTTACAAATTCTTGGTGTGACTCAGTAAAGGTTGGAGTTTGTCAACCATGTGTTTGTCTTCTTGTGTCCTGCAGACATCTGGGAGGGACATCTGTAACCCTGGCCAGAAGGGGTGGAGCTTCAGGATGGAGGAGGAGCCACTGACCGCCCACTTTAAAGAGGAAGAGGAGGCGCCCCGGACCCTGCACATTAAAGAGGAAGACAAGAGTCCACTGACCCCCCAATTCACAGAAGAGGAGGAGGCCCCTCACATTAAAGAGGAAGACAAGACCCCCCAATTCACAGAAGAGGAGGAGGAGGAGGCCCCTCCCATTAAAGAGGAAGACAAGAGCCCCCAATTCACAGAAGAGGAGGAGGCCCCTCCCATTAAAGAGGAAGAGGAGGAACACAGCATCAGTGAAGAGTTCCCAGTGACCCTCGTCATCGTGAAGAGTGAAGATGAGGAGGTCAAAGGTGAGAGAGACCACTGTGGAGCACCACCAGCAGACAGGATCTCAGACGGGGACGAGACGACGTCTCACTCTGCTGATGATGAAGAAGATGATGCAACATGTCACACTGACAACACACACTTGACGTGTTCGCACTGCGACAAAACCTTTAAGTACCCAAGTCACCTCAAAGCACACATGAGGACGCACACCGGAGAGAAACCTTTTTCCTGCACAGAGTGCGGCAAAGGCTTCCCGCAAAGTAATAGTTTGAAAGAACACATGCGAATACACACCGGAGAGAAACCTTTTTCCTGCACAGAGTGTGGCAGAGACTTTAGACTAAAACACATGCTGAAACAACACATGCGCATACACACCGGAGAGAAACCTTTTACCTGTACAGTTTGTGGTAAAGGTTTTGTGCGAAGTCTGCATTTAAAAAGACACACCAGGACGCACACAGGTGAAAAAACCTTTGCATGTCCAAATTGTGATAAAAGCTTTTATGACCGATCCAACCTTGTAACACACAAGAGAACACACACCGGAGAGAAACCTTTTTCCTGCACGCAATGTGGCAAAGGTTTTGCACAGAGTAATAGTTTGAAAGAGCACGTGAGAATACACACCGGAGAAAGACCTTTTTCCTGCTTAGCATGTGGCAAAGGCTTCACTCAAAGTAATAGATTGAAAGAGCACATGAGAACACACACCGGAGAAAAACCTTATTCCTGCCCTGAATGCGGTAAAGGTTTTTCCCGAAATAGTTCCATCAAAGACCACATGAGTACGCACAATGCAGAGAAACCCTTTTCCTGCTCTGAATGCGGTCGAGATTTTCGACTCAAAAAAGTACTGAAACAACACATCAGAATACACACTTGAGAGAAACCCTAGTCTTGTTCAATTTGTTGAAAAAAGGTTTTACACAAACTAACACTTTGAACGGTCACGTGAGGAAACACAGCAGATAAAACCCTTTACCTGTTTTGAGGGTACACAGCAGATAAAACCCTTTACCTGTTCTGAGGATACACAGCAGATAAAACCCTTTACCTGTTTTGAGGATACACAGCAGATAAAACACCACATTTTCAATCTGTGGTGAAGGTTTTGGATAAAGTCAACATTTGGTAAAAAAAAAAAAAGAAAACATTAAACCTGAATATTGACTTTCTAACTCCATGACATTTAACATGTGTGACATCATTGTGCATCTTCTTATTACACTTTAACATTGATAGATTATACACATTACATCATGAGTTGTTTTATAATTATATTTATAATTATATTTATGTAACGTTATGTACTTTGATGACATAAATGAAAAGAGAAGTACAAAACAGCATATTATTATTATTTACTTTATACATCATTTGAGCAGTTGTGTTTTAAACATCGACTTTTCAAATGTGTGACTATCAATCATTTGTTGGCTCCCAATATTTCATTCTATTGATGATCTTTATTACTCTCTCTTGCAATATAAATATTATTCTGTGATTGTTTTACATTTAAGTCCTCACACCTTTATGCAACAAACAATGTTTGCTCCAATAAATGTATTTCATATTTGTCCAATACGTGTTTTGTTTTATTAAATATTGTATTTAATATTTACCAACACTGGATGAAAAGTTAATACCCAGAATGCCGTGCACTGTGAAGGGCAAGGTGAGTGCATACCTGAGTGGGTGACATGTTCCAGTCCTTTTTCCCTTGAGAAATGTGGGTGGGGATGATAGTCGCCACAAAATGGGGTTTGGGTGTAGTCAGACGGACGGATGTTCATGACAGCTGTGGGCTGTTATGATAGTCATGGTGGGGTATGGGGGAGTGATAGTCACGGTGGGGTATGGGGGCATGATAGTCATGGTGGGGTATGGGGGCATGATAGTCATGGTGGGGTATGGGGGCATGATAGTCATGGTGGGGTATGGGGGCATGATAGTCATGGTGGGGTATGGGGGCATGATAGTCATGGTGGGGTATGGGGGCATGATAGTCATGGTGGGGTATGGGAGAGTGATAGTCATGGTGAGGTATGGGGGAGTGATAGTCATGGTGGGGTATGGGGGAGTGATAGTCATGGTGGGGTATGGGGGAGTAATAGTCATGGTGGGGTATGGGGGAGTAATAGTCACGGTGGGGTATGGGGGAGTGATAGTCACGGTGGGGTATGGGGAACTTAATAGTGATGGTGAGGTATGGGGGAGTGATAGTCATGGTGGGGTATGGGGGAGTGATAGTCATGGTGGGGTATGGGGGAGTGATAGTCACGGTGGGGTATGGGGGAGTAATAGTCACGGTGGGGTATGGAGGAGTGAT
Source organism: Nerophis ophidion (assembly GCF_033978795.1). Taxonomy (NCBI): domain Eukaryota; kingdom Metazoa; phylum Chordata; class Actinopteri; order Syngnathiformes; family Syngnathidae; genus Nerophis; species Nerophis ophidion. The sequence goes on along the minus strand of NC_084634.1, from coordinate 1,205,109 downwards.
AGTCATGGTGAGGTATGGGGGAGTGATAGTCACGGTGGGGTGTGGAGAACTTAATAGTGATGGTGAGGTATGGGGGAGTGATAGTCACGGTGGGGTATGGAGGAGTGATAGTCATGGTGGGGTGTGGGGGAGTGATAGTCACGGTGGGGTATGGAGGAATGATAGTCATGGTGGGGTGTGGGGGAGTGATAGTCACGGTGGGATATGGGGGAATGATAGTCACGGTGGGGTATGGGGGACTTAATAGTCATGGTGGGGTATGGGGGACTTAATAGTCATGGTGGGGTATGGGGGAGTGATAGTCATGGTGGGGTATGGGCAATTGATAGTCATGGTGAGGTATGGGGGAGTGATAGTCATGGTGGGGTATGGGGGAGTAATAGTCATGGTGGGGTATGGGGAACTTAATAGTCATGGTGGGGTATGGGGGAGTGATAGTCATGGTGGGGTATGGGGGAGTGATAGTCATGGTGGGGTATGGGCAATTGATAGTCATGGTGAGGTATGGGGGCGTAATAGTCATGGTGGGGTATGGGGGCGTAATAGTCATGGTGGGGTATGGGGAACTTAATAGTCATGGTGAGGTATGGGGGAGTAATAGTCATGGGGGGGTATGGGGGAGTAATAGTCATGGGGGGGTATGGGGGAGTAATAGTCATGGGGGGTATGGGGGAGTAATAGTCATGGTGGGGTATGGGGGAGTGATAGTCACTGTGGGGTATGGGGGAGTGATAGTCACTGTGGGGTATGGGGGAGTGATAGTCACGGTGGAGTATGGGGGCATGATAGTCATGGTGGGGTATGGGGGCATGATAATCATGGTGGGGTATGGGGGAGTGATAGTCACGGTGGGGTATGGGGGAGTGATAGTCATGGTGGGGTATGGGGGAGTAATAGTCATGGTGGGGTATGGGGGAGTAATAGTCATGGTGGGGTATGGGGGAGTAATAGTCACGGTGGGGTATGGGGGAGTGATAGTCACGGTGGGGTATGGGGAACTTAATAGTCATGGTGGGGTATGGGGGAGTGATAGTCATGGTGGGGTATGGGGGAGTAATAGTCACGGTGGGGTATGGAGGAGTGATAGTCATGGTGGGGTATGGGGGAGTGATAGTCACGGTGGGGTATGGGGAACTTAATAGTGATGGTGAGGTATGGGGGAGTGATAGTCACGGTGGGGTATGGAGGAGTGATAGTCATGGTGGGGTGTGGGGGAGTGATAGTCACGGTGGGGTATGGAGGAATGATAGTCACGGTGGGGTGTGGGGGAGTGATAGTCACGGTGGGGTATGGGGGAATGATAGTCACGGTGGGGTATGGGGGACTTAATAGTCATGGTGGGGTATGCGGGACTTAATAGTCATGGTGGGGTATGGGGGAGTGATAGTCATGGTGGGGTATGGGCAATTGATAGTCATGGTGAGGTATGGGGGAGTGATAGTCATGGTGGGGTATGGGGGAGTAATAGTCATGGTGGGGTATGGGGAACTTAATAGTCATGGTGGGGTATGGGGGAGTGATAGTCATGGTGGGGTATGGAGGAGTGATAGTCATGGTGGGGTGTGGGGGAGTGATAGTCACGGTGGGGTATGGAGGAATGATAGTCACGGTGGGGTGTGGGGGAATGATAGTCACGGTGGGGTATGGGGGACTTAATAGTCATGGTGGGGTATGGGGGACTTAATAGTCATGGTGGGGTATGGGGGAGTGATAGTCATGGTGGGGTATGGGCAATTGATAGTCATGGTGAGGTATGGGGGAGTGATAGTCATGGTGGGGTATGGGGGAGTGATAGTCATGGTGGGGTATGGGGAACTTAATAGTCATGGTGGGGTATGGGGGAGTGATAGTCATGGTGGGGTATGGGGGAGTGATAGTCATGGTGGGGTATGGGCAATTGATAGTCATGGTGAGGTATGGGGGAGTGATAGTCATGGTGGGGTATGGGGGAGTAATAGTCATGGTGGGGTATGGGGAACTTAATAGTCATGGTGGGGTATGGGGGAGTGATAGTCATGGTGGGGTATGGGGGAGTGATAGTCATGGTGGGGTATGGGCAATTGATAGTCATGGTGAGGTATGGGGGAGTAATAGTCATGGTGGGGTATAGGGAACTTAATAGTCATGGTGAGGTATGGGGGAGTAATAGTCATGGGGGGGTATGGGGGAGTAATAGTCATGGGGGGTATGGGGGAGTAATAGTCATGGTGGGGTGCTGGGGAGTGATAGTCACGGTGGGGTATGGAGGAATGATAGTCACGGTGGGGTGTGGGGGAGTGATAGTCACGGTGGGGTATGGGGGAATGATAGTCACGGTGGGGTATGGGGGACTTAATAGTCATGGTGGGGTATGGGGGACTTAATAGTCATGGTGGGGTATGGGGGAGTGATAGTCATGGTGGGGTATGGGCAATTGATAGTCATGGTGAGGTATGGGGGAGTGATAGTCATGGTGGGGTATGGGGGAGTAATAGTCATGGTGGGGTATGGGGAACTTAATAGTCATGGTGGGGTATGGGGGAGTGATAGTCATGGTGGGGTATGGGGGAGTGATAGTCATGGTGGGGTATGGGCAATTGATAGTCATGGTGAGGTATGGGGGAGTGATAGTCATGGTGGGGTATGGGGGAGTGATAGTCATGGTGGGGTATGGGCAATTGATAGTCATGGTGAGGTATGGGGGAGTAATAGTCATGGTGGGGTATGGGGGAGTGATAGTCATGGTGGGGTATGGGCAATTGATAGTCATGGTGAGGTATGGGGGAGTGATAGTCATGGTGGGGTATGGGGGAGTAATAGTCATGGTGGGGTATGGGGAACTTAATAGTCATGGTGGGGTATGGGGGAGTGATAGTCATGGTGGGGTATGGGGGAGTGATAGTCATGGTGGGGTATGGGCAATTGATAGTCATGGTGAGGTATGGGGGAGTGATAGTCATGGTGGGGTATGGGGGAGTGATAGTCATGGTGGGGTATGGGCAATTGATAGTCATGGTGAGGTATGGGGGAGTAATAGTCATGGTGAGGTATGGGGGAGTGATAGTCATGGTGGGGTATGGGCAATTGATAGTCATGGTGAGGTATGGGGGAGTGATAGTCATGGTGGGGTATGGGGGAGTGATAGTCATGGTGGGGTATGGGCAATTGATAGTCATGGTGAGGTATGGGGGAGTGATAGTCATGGGGGGGTATGGGGGAGTGATAGTCATGGTGGGGTATGGGCAATTGATAGTCATGGTGAGGTATGGGGGAGTAATAGTCATGGTGGGGTATGGGGAACTTAATAGTCATGGTGAGGTATGGGGGAGTAATAGTCATGGGGGGGTATGGGGGAGTAATAGTCATGGGGGGGTATGGGGGAGTAATAGTCATGGGGGGGTATGGGGGAGTAATAGTCATGGGGGGGTATGGGGGAGTAATAGTCATGGGGGGGTATGGGGGAGTAATAGTCATGGGGGGGTATGGGGGCGGGGTGAGTGACAATTGAGGAGTTGAAATGTATCACAATCTCAAAAAGTTGTTTTAAAAACTCAAAAAAAATGTTTAACAAACTAAAGTATTTCACAAACTCAAACATTTTACAAACTCAGAGAAAATGTTTTACAAACTCAAAAAATTGTTTTGAAAACTCAAAAAAATGTTTTAAAAACTCAAAGAAAATGTTTTACAAACTCAAAAAATTGTTTTGAAAACTCAAAAAAATGTTTCGAACTAAATTGTGTTTTAAAAACTCCAAAAATGTTTCACAAACTCCAAAATGTTTTAAAAACTAAAAATATGTTTGACAAACTCAAAACAATGTTTCACAAAAAAAGTTTTAAAAAGTCAAAATGTTTTACAAACTCATAGAAAATATTTCACAAACTCAAATAATTTTGAAAAATCAAAAAAATGTTTCACATACTAAAATATGTTTTAAAAACTCAAAGAAAATGTTTAACTCAAAAAGTTGTTTCCCAAAGTTTTTTAAAAACTCAAATGTTTCACAAACTCAAACTTTTTTCTTCACAAATTGAAATGTTTCACACCCTCAAATGTTTCACCAACCAAAAAAATGTTTTAAAAACTAAAAAAGTTTCAAACAAAAAGGTGTTTTAAAAACTCAAAAAAATATTTCACAAACAAAAAAGTGTTTTAAAAACTTAGAAAAATGTTTCACAAACAGTGTTTTAAAAACTAGAAAAAAATGTTTTAAACAAAAAATGGTTTTAAAAACTCAAAAAAATGTTTAACAAAATCCAAAATGTTTTAAACCCCCCCCAAAAAAATATGTTTCACAAACAAAAAAAATGTTTTAAAAACTCTAAACAAAGTTTTACAAACTCAAAAAAATTGGAAAACTCAAAAAAATGTTTCACAAACTAAAATATGTTTCAAAAACCCAAAATGTTTAGCTAACTCAAAGTTGTTTCCCAAAGTTTTTTAAAAACTCAAATGTTTCACAAACTCAAATTTTTTTTACACAAATTGAAATATGTTTCACATACTCAAATGTTTCACAAACACAAAATTGTTTTAAAAACTTAGTAAAATGTTTCACAAACAAAGTGTTTTAAAAATTTAAAAAAATATGTTCAACAAAATCCCAAATATGTTTTAAAAACAAAACAAAAAAGTTTCACAAACTAAAATGTTTCACAAACAAAAAATTGTTTTAAAACTCAGAAAATGTTTTACAAACTATATAGAAATTGAAATTTGAAAACTCAAAATGTTTCACGAACTGAAATATGTTTTAAAAACTCAAAGAAAATGTTTAACTAACTCAAAGTTGTTTCCCAAAGTTTTTTAAAAACTCAAATGTTTCACAAACTCAAATTTTTTTTTTATACAAACTGAAATATGTTTCGCACACTCAAACAAATGTTTCACAAACACAAAATTGTTTTAAAAACTAAAAAAGAAATTTCACAAACCAAAAAGGGTTTTAAAAACTCCCAAAAAAATTCACATGCAAAAAGTGTTTCACAAACAAGTGTTTCTAAAACTCAAATGTTTCACAAACTGAAATATGTTTCATGCACTCAAACAAATGTTTCACAAACGATAAAGTGTTTTAAAAACAAAAAAAATCACAAACAGAAAAGTGTTTTAAAAATTTAAAAAATATTTCACAAACAAAAAAGTGTTTTAAAAACTCCCCCCAAAAAATGTTTCAAACCAAGAATTGTTTTAAAAACTCAAAAAAAGTTTCACGGACAAAAAAGGGTTTTAAAAACTCAAAAAAAAAATTCACGAACCAAAAAGTTTTTTAAAAACTCAAAAAATATTTCACAAACAAGTGTTTTAAAAACTCAAAAAAATTGTTTCACAAACTCCAAAATATGTTTTAAAAACAAAAAAAAAAATGTTTCAAAGTTAAAAAATTGTTTTGAAAATAAAAAAATGTTTTAAAAACTCAAAGAAAATGTTTTAACTAACTCAAAGTTGTTTTAAAAACTCAAAAAAATATTTCACAAACAAGTGTTTTTAAAACTCAAATGTTTCACAAACTGAAATATGTTTCACAAACTCAAATGTTTCACTAACAATTAAGTGTTTTAAAAACTCAAAAAAAAATTCACAAACAAAAAATGTTTGAAAAACTCAAAAAAATATTTCACAAACAAAAAAGTGTTTTAAAAATTCGAAAAAAAAGTTTCAAACCAAACATTGTTTTAAAAACTCAAAAAAATGTTTCACAAACTCCAAAATATGTTTTAAAAACCAAAAAAGTTTCACAAACTAAAATATGTTTCACAACCTCAAAAACATGTTTTAAACAAAAAATGTTTTAAAAACTCAAAAAAGTGTTTCAAACTCAAAAAATTGCTTTGAAAACAATTTTTTTCCCCAAAAACTAAAATAGGTTTTAAAAAGCCAAAGAAAATGTTTTAAGTAACTCAAAGTTGTTTTAAAAACTCAAAAAAATATTTCACAAACAAGTGTTTTGAAAATTCAAATGTTTCACAAACTAAAATATGTTTTAAACAAAAAACGTTTTAAAAACTCAAAAAAGTGTTTTAAAAACTCATAGAAAATGTTTCAACCTCAAAAAACTGTTTTGAAAACAATTTATTTTCCAAAAACTAAAATAGGTTTTAAAAAGCCAAAGAAAATGTTTTAAATAACTCAAAGTTGTTTTAAAAACTCCAAAAATATTTCACAAACAAGTGTTTTGAAAATTCAAATGTTTCACAAACTAAAATATGTTTCATACACTCAAACAAATATTTCACTAAAAAAAATTGTTTTAAAAACTCCCCAAAAAAATTTCACAAGCAAAAAAGTGTTTTAAAAACTCAAAAAAAAAAATTCACCAACAAAAAAGTGTTTTAAAAACTCCAAAACATGTTTCAAACCAAAAATTGTTTTTCAAAAACTCAAATTGTTTCAAACTCCAAAATATGTTTTGAAAACTAAAAAAATATGTTTCACAAACTAAAATGTTTCACAAACTCAAAAAAATGTTTCAAATAAAAACATGTTTTAAAAACTCACAAATTTTTTTTAAAAAGTCATGTTTCAAACTCAAAAAATTGTTTTGAAAACAAAAACATTTTTCAAAAACTAAAATAGGTTTTAAAAAGCCAAAGAAAATGTTTTAAGTAACTCAATTGTTTTAAAAACTCAAAAAATATTTCACAAACAAAAGGTTTTAAAAACTCAAATGTTTCACGAGCTAAAATATGTTTCACAAACTCCAAAAAATGTTTCACAAACACACAATTGATTTAAAAACTCCAAAAAAATGTTTCACAAACTACAACAAAAGTTTTCCAAACACATTAAAGGATTTGCACACATAAAAAGTGAACATTTTAGAGCGTAATAAAAGTGCAAAGAGGTGAAAAGTTTTTTCTTTAAAAGTGTGATTGTTGAGTCAAAAGCAATCTCCTGGATTTTGGATCCATTGTGTGTTCCACGTATCAGAAACCAACTTTTCTATGACAAAAAGGTACTAAAGTAAAAAACAAAACAAAAAAAAACCTTATTGAGGGATAGATCTGATTTTGATCTGGAGACTTTGGTGTTGAAAGTAATAATAATAATAAAACAAGTTATTTTTATCACTTTTATGAGTTAGGCTCTTTTGGTCCCCATAAATTGTATTGGGACTTTTGTTCAAGTGTCTTTAGTCCAACAAATAATAATGCATTCAAATTTATGTTATGGAGTTCAATATTTCACTTACATTTTGAGGTGTTAATATTATTATTATTAAATGTTGGTGGTTTTGCCATAAAAACATTAATAAAATGCACTTAAAACTTTTAGTTGAACAAATTGAGCTGAAGTTGATCCAGATATTTGCAGTAAGAAATATAAACACTTTTCTGACCGAGACCCTTCAGACCAGACGTGAGCCCAACAGTTCAAAATAAAATCGATATCAGCATTGGTCTTGATAATGTCCAGTATCAAAATGCCTTCAGTGGATAAAGTGGGTTTTGTTTACATTTCCAAAAGTAAACTTTATAGCGTAGTATAAAATCCAGAGCAACCATCGGAATCATTCAGTAAAAAATTTATTTGAGGGCCATTTTGATGCCTAAAGTATCAACTTCACATCACTTTGTGGACTCGCCGCCCAAAAGTGGGATTAGGCCACAATATTTATATTTATATATCATGTTAGTATATATCATACATCTTTAGGCGACAATATTTATATTTATATATCATGTTAGTATATATCATACATCTTTAGGCCACAATATTTATATTTATATATCATGTTAGTATATATCATACATCTTTAGGCGACAATATTTATATTTATATATCATGTTAGTATATATCATACATCTTTAGGCGACAATACATATATTTATATACCATGTTAGTATATATCCTACATCTTTTTTACAAGTCCCACACGCATGAATGAAGTCATTAGTGAGGTTCCTTCAGTAGATTGCACACATTGTGTCACAGCAAGCAGATGAAGAGTTACTGATGATGTCGGGAGACTTGTGTTGGAGGAGCAGGAGCTGCCTTCAAGTGTCCTGGGTTTGACTCTCACGTGTCTCCGTGCAGCACAACAACATTTAGCCTCATCATTTCACTCTTAGGAGTCAATAATAATTATCATAATAGATGAGAGCTTGTTTAGTGGAGTCCTGTGATCAGAAAGTGCAGCATCAACCACAACAGTCCACTTCCTGTCCTTCACAACAACAACAACAACAGCAGTCCACTTCCTGTACTTCACAACACCACACAACAACAACAGTCCACTTCCTGTCCTTCACAACACCACACAACAACAACAGTCCACTTCCTGTCCTTCACAACACCACACAACAACAACAGTCCACTTCCTGTCCTTCACAACACCACACAACAACAACAGTCCACTTCCTGTACTTCACAACACCACACAACAACAACAGTCCACTTCCTGTCCTTCACAACACCACACAACAACAACAGTCCACTTCCTGTCCTTCACAACACCACACAACAACAACAGTCCACTTCCTGTCCTTCACAACAACAACAGTCCACTTCCTCTCCTTCACAACAACAACCACAACAGTCCACTTCCTGTCCTTCACAACAACAACAACAACAGTCCACTTCCTGTCCTTCACAACACCACACAACAACAACAGTCCACTTCCTGTCCTTCACAACAACAACAACAACAGTCCACTTCCTCTCCTTCACAACAACAACCACAACAGTCCACTTCCTGTCCTTCACAACAACAACAAAAACAGTACACTTCCTGTCCTTCACAACAACAACAACAACAGTCCTCTTCCTGTCCTTCACAACAACAAGAAAAACAGTCCACTTCCTGTCCTTCACAACAACAAGAAAAACAGTCCACTTCCTGTCCTTCACAACAACAACAACAGTCCACTTCCTGTCCTTCACAACACAAAAACAGTCCACTTCCTGTCCTTCACAACAACAACAAAAACAGTACACTTCCTGTCCTTCACAACAACAACAACAGTCCACTTCCTGTCCTTCACAACAACAACCACAACAGTCCACTTCCTCTTCCTCTCCTTCACAACAACAACAACAACAACAACAACAACAGTCCACTTCCTGTCCTTCACAACAACAACAACAACAGTCCACTTCCTGTCCTTCACAACAACAAGAAAAACAGTCCACTTCCTGTCCTTCACAACACAAAAACAGTCCACTTCCTGTCCTTCACAACAACAACAAAAACAGTCCACTTCCTGTCCTTCACAACAACAACAACAGTCCACTTCCTGTCCTTCACAACAACAGTCCACTTCCTGTCCTTCACAACAACAACCACAACAGTCCACTTCCTCTTCCTCTCCTTCACAACAACAACAACAGTCCACTTCCTCTCCTTCACAACAACAACAACAACAACAGTCCACTTCCTCTCCTTCACAACACCACACAACAACAACAGTCCACTTCCTCTCCTTCACAACAACAACAACAACAACAGTCCACTTCCTCTCCTTCACAACACCACACAACAACAACAGTCCACTTCCTCTCCTTCACAACAACAACAACAACAGTCCACTTCCTCTCCTTCACAACACCACACAACAACAACAGTCCACTTCCTCTCCTTCACAACAACAACAACAACAACAGTCCACTTCCTCTCCTTCACAACACCACACAACAACAACAGTCCACTTCCTCTCCTTCACAACAACAACCACAACAGTCCACTTCCTGTCCTTCACAACAACAACAAAAACAGTCCACTTCCTGTCCTTCACAACAACAACAACAACAACAGTCCACTTCCTGTCCTTCACAACAACAAGAAAAACAGTCCACTTCCTGTCCTTCACAACAACAAGAAAAACAGTCCACTTCCTGTCCTTCACAACACAAAAACAGTCCACTTCCTGTCCTTCACAACAACAACAACAACAGTCCACTTCCTCTCCTTCACAACAACAACCACAACAGTCCACTTCCTGTCCTTCACAACAACAACAAAAACAGTCCACTTCCTGTCCTTCACAACAACAACAACAGTCCACTTCCTGTCCTTCACAACAACAAGAAAAACAGTCCACTTCCTGTCCTTCACAACACAAAAACAGTCCACTTCCTGTCCTTCACAACAACAACAAAAACAGTCCACTTCCTGTCCTTCACAACAACAACAACAGTCCACTTCCTGTCCTTCACAACAACAGTCCACTTCCTGTCCTTCACAACAACAACCACAACAGTCCACTTCCTCTCCTTCACAACAACAACAACAGTCCACTTCCTGTCCTTCACAACAACAACAACAACAACAACAACAGTCCACTTCCTGTCCTTCACAACAACAACCACAACAGTCCACTTCCTGTCCTTCACAACACAAAAACAGTCCACTTCCTGTCCTTCACAAAGTGAATGTGATGTGAGTGTTGTGTCACTCACCTGCCACAGTCCTGTGGACAGACTCCTGGGGGCCGCTGACACCTCTACTCCATTTTGGATCTTTCCATCTTTGTTTTCAGGATCTCCTGCAAGACAAACAAAGATGGCTGCTGAGTCGAAACAAGCAAGCGGGCCATGGGGGCGGGGCTTGGTTACCTCTTCCTCATCCAGCATTGCAGGCAGGGCGCTGTGGAGAGAGCACGTGGCAAAGGATTAGAGCGAGGCGACCATCCTTTACACACACTCCTGGCCTCCTTGCATGACATTGTTATGATATTTTTATGACATTGTTATGACATTGTTATGACATTATTATGATATTTTTATGACATTGTTATGACATTATGACATTGTTATGACATTGTTATAATATTGTTATGACATTATTATGACATTGTTATGACATTATTATGATATTTTTATGACATTGTTATGACATTATGACATTGTTATGACATTGTTATAATATTGTTATGACATTATTATGACATTGTTATGATATTGTTATGACATTGTTATGATATTGTTATGATATTATGACATTATGACATTATTATGACCTTGTTACATGACATTGTCATGACATTATTATGACATTATTATGATATTGTTATGACATTGTTATGATATTGTTATGATATTATGACATTATGACATTATTATGACCTTGTTACATGACATTGTCATGACATTATTATGACATTATTATGACATTGTTATGACATTATTATGACATTGTTATGAAATTATTATGACATAGTTGCACACACTCCTGTCACATCACACTGACTTATTTGCCCTTTTTTTCTGTTTTACTTCTTGTCTTGCGCTCCTATTTTGGTGGCTTTTTCTCTTTTTTTGGTATTTTCCTGCAGCAGTTTCATGTCTTCCTCTGAGCGATGTATTTCCCGCATCTACTTTGTTTTAGCAATCAAGAACATTCCACTTGTTTTCATCCTTCCTTGTGGGGACATTGTTGGTTGTCATGTCATGTTTGGATGTACTTTGTCTTTGCTCCACAGTAAGTCTTTGCTGTCGTCCAGCATTCTGTTTTTGTTGACTTTGTAGCCAGTTCACTTTTAGTTTGGTTCTGCATCGCCTTCCCTAAGCTTCAATGCCTTTTCTTAGGGGCACTCACCTTTTGTTTATTTTTGGTCTAAGCATTAGTCACCTTTTTACCTGCACCCTGCCTTCCGCTGTTTCACACATCTAAAAAGCGATTAGCTACCTGCTGCCACCTACTGATATGGAAGAGTATTACAGGGTTACTCTGCCCACACTCAACAACAACACATCATCTGCAGACTATCATGACTGCTTTGAAAACAATATTTTTAACCCAAATAGGTGACATTAGCGGCACGGTGGTTGACAACCAAAATAGTGGAGCCACAAACACCTGGAACCATGTTGTTTACAAACTGCAAATCATTCACATGAACTCACTTCCATGTCGTGCAAAAGGTCACAAACAACATATGACCTTCACAGTGCAAACAAGTCCAAAAAGTGCAAACTAATTTCCTTTTTGCATACTTTGCAGCAGATCCGGTCCAGGTTTTACCCAAAGTTTGTATTTGTTATTTTCATTCATTAAAAGGACAAAGTGATGCACCCCTGTCCTCTTGGAGCCGTATATACAAGACAACCACCTCATGTAAGGGCGCGTGCAAAGCCAACACATCAAGCATGTAGCTTTTAATTTGAAGAAAACTCATTTTAGAATCAACTTACTGAGTCAGACTGCCCAGAATTATGATGAACATTTCCAAGCACTTCCCCCAAATTTCAAGCATTTTTCCAACCTTAAACACATTAAAGTCCGAGCATTTTCAGGGTTTTTAAGCACCCGCATGAACTTTGTTTTTAGTTGTCAAAGAGATTTATTTTTGCAAAAGTCAGACTTACACGTCAGCAACGGTTGTGGGAATGTTCTCCTCCACCCACTTCAGATCTTCATCCTGCTTTGAAGAGACAGAAAGGTGTTAAAGAAGGAGAGTTCACATTTGGCTACTTCTAAGGCTGGACAGCATCAAAGAACTAGGACTCAGACTACATCCCACTGCGGCTGGACTGTATCAAAGAACTAGGACTCAGACTACATCCCACTGCAGCTGGACTGTATCAAAGAACTAGGACTCAGACTACATCCCACTGCAGCTGGACAGTATCAAAGAACTAGGACTCAGACTACATCCCACTGCAGCTGGACTGTATCAAAGAACTAGGACTCAGACTACATCCCACTGCGGCTGGACTGTATCAAAGAACTAGGACTCAGACTACATCCCACTGCAGCTGGACTGTATCAAAGAACTAGGACTCAGACTACATCCCACTGCGGCTGGACTGTATCAAAGAACTAGGACTCAGACTACATCCCACTGCAGCTGGACAGTATCAAAGAACTAGGACTCAGACTACATCCCACTGCAGCTGGACTGTATCAAAGAACTAGGACTCAGACTACATCCCACTGCGGCTGGACTGTATCAAAGAACTAGGACTCAGACTACATCCCACTGCAGCTGGACTGTATCAAAGAACTAGGACTCAGACTACATCGCACTGCAGCTGGACAGCATCAAAGAACTAGGACTCAGACTACATCCCACTGCAGCTGGACTGTATCAAAGAACTAGGACTCAGACTACATCCCACTGCAGCTGGACAGTATCAAAGAACTAGGACTCAGACTACATCCCACTGCAGCTGGACTGTATCAAAGAACTAGGACTCAGACTACATCCCACTGCAGCTGGACTGTATCAAAGAACTAGGACTCAGACTACATCCCACTGCAGCTGGACTGTATCAAAGAACTAGGACTCAGACTACATCCCACTGCAGCTGGACTGCATCAAAGAACTAGGACTCAGACTACATCCCACTGCAGCTGGACAGCATCAAAGAACTAGGACTCAGACTACATCCCACTGCAGCTGGACTGCATCAAAGAACTAGGACTCAGACTACATCCCACTGCAGCTGGACAGCATCAAAGAACTAGGACTCAGACTACATCCCACTGCAGCTGGACTGTATCAAAGAACTAGGACTCAGACTACATCCCACTGCAGCTGGACTGTATCAAAGAACTAGGACTCAGACTACATCCCACTGCAGCTGGACTGCATCAAAGAACTAGGACTCAGACTACATCCCACTGCAGCTGGACTGCATCAAAGAACTAGGACTCAGGGAAGACCTGCTCACCAAGAGACTCTTCAAGTGGAGAAAACATCCTTGGTAGAGAAACACCTTTTAGAAGATAAGTAACCTACATTTTTGTTTTGTTATTATTAGGATTTGCATTCTTGTTTAGCCTTATTATTAATATTTAGTTACTATTTATAAACAATGTATTTGTTTGCCCTTTTCCTTTAAATACCTGCAGTGGTGGTCAAAAGTGTACGTCCAGGTGTAAAGAACATGATGTCATGGCTGTCTTGAGTTTCCAATTTATTTTGTTGTGATGTGGTGATTGGAGCACATACTTGTTGGTCACAAAAAACATTCATGAAGTTTGCTTCTCTTATGAATTTATTATGTCTCTACTGAACATGTGAGCAAATTAAAAGTAAACGTACAGCAATGTTCATATTTGCTTCCATGTCCTTTGGCAAGTTTACCTGCAATAAGGCACTTTTGGTAGCATTTTCACCACAAATTTGCTGCACTTCAGCTAAATGTGTTGCTTTTCTGACATGGACTTGTTTCTTCAGCATTGTCCACACCTTTAAGTCATTCTAAAACCTTCATTCCAGCCTGATTTAGCCATTCCTTTACCACTTTTGACCTCATTGTCCTGTTGGAACATCCGACTCCGGGCTGATGATTTTCAGCTTGTCCTGAACAATTTGGAGCTAATCCTCCTTTTTATTGTCCCATTTAAAGCAGAAGTTCCATGGGCAGCCAAACAGGCCCAGAGCATAATACTACTACCACCATGCTTGGCAGTAGGAGTGGTGTTCCTGGGTTTAAAGGCCTCACCTTTTCTCCCCCCAACATATTGCTGGCTATTGTGGCCAAACAGCTCCATTTTTCTTTCCTCTGACATCACATGGACGAAGATGAGACCTTCTGGAGGAAAGTTCTGTGGTCAGATGGAACAAAAATGGAGCTGTTTGGCCACGACTGTATATATTTTTTCTCAATGAAGTTTATGTATATTTGTTCCTCATAAGAAATCCCAAAAATATGAAAGCTGCGAGCAGTGTTAACCGGGCCCTTGGCCCCTGCCTTGCAGCGTTCATGTAAGTCCTGATGCCCACCACCAAACATCTCAGGAAGATGGGAGCTTGTGTAAGGAATAGGCTTGTACCTGTCAGTGGTAGCTCCGCCCATCTTAAAGTCGCAGGCAAGTCCGCCATAAATACATACACACATAACAAATACACATAATAAATCCCACAACTTGTACGGGAATTGAACCCCAAAGCGAGAATCATACCACTAGACAAATAATGCCCCATGTTGGTTTTAGTACCGCAATACTAATGAATCATACACGGTACTATACCACCTCTACAAAGTATTGGCCCCCTACATCATGTCATCATGTCACCCCTGGAGGACGAGGGCTATGCATTGTTGTGTTTGGACCAGATGTTCCTCCCAGGGAATTTAAGTTGCTGGTCAACCCCAAGTTCTTTTGATGACACATAAGCTGATTTTAAATGAAACCCAGAGCAGAATAGGTATTTTGCAATTTATTCCAAAGCTTTGGAGAGACCAACCTATGTAACAACACATTCAATTCGCATCGCCTAAGTTGATCTGACAACACTACGGAAGTCCTGTCTTTTTCCAATATGCCACAATATACTCTTCACATTCCTACAGCTTTTTCAATATGCCACTAGCCCCCACCCCCTCCTTCAGAGTGAATCCACATATCTGTTCTTCTGCTAGTCCGGGACAGGGAGAGATAAGAAGGGAGTTATGGCTACTCTTCACATTCCTACAGCTTCAAGGTTAACACATGCAGTTTACCAGCGGACAACCAAAAAGAGCACAAATGGAAAAACACTAACTGTTTTCAAATATGACCACGGAGAAAATAAATAACTCTTGAATATGGATGGATGTAGATATCTATCTCCGTCAG
This sequence comes from Nerophis ophidion, assembly GCF_033978795.1. Taxonomy (NCBI): domain Eukaryota; kingdom Metazoa; phylum Chordata; class Actinopteri; order Syngnathiformes; family Syngnathidae; genus Nerophis; species Nerophis ophidion. The sequence goes on along the minus strand of NC_084634.1, from coordinate 1,189,619 downwards.
CATGCACCTCAGACTCATAAGTTTGGACGTAGTAAAACTGAACTGGCAACAAAGTAAACAAAAACAGAATGCTGGACTTCCTGTTTCTTTTCAGGTATGGGTTCCTGAGACTTTTATGTGCATCTGGTAGGAGGGGCTTATTTTTTTTTCTTCAAATTTTAGAGCTAGAGAGTCAATTTGAACATTTCATGTTTGGGACCCCAAATATATTACATTTTTCACCACACTTGACCTGCCTGAAAAACATGGGGACTTTTCGCCCGTGTTAAAGGCCTGGAGGCGGCGTCCAAAGGTAGAGAATGATGGAGTTGACATCAAATAGAGGTGTAGGTGTAGGTGAGGAGAAAGAAAGGTGCATGAAGTTGACAAAGTAGAGTCATTACCTCTTTGCTCAGCAGCTTCTGGGATCCGTTTGCATCTGGCTTGGAACCTCTCATCTTCATGCCCTCTGTCAAAGGTCAAACAGGAAGTACATGAGCACAGGTGGCTACACATCTGGGAGTCAACAACACAACAACACCACACACAACATGAGCACAGGTGGCTACACATCTGGGAGTCAACAACACAACAACACCACACACAACATGAGCACAGGTGGCTACACATCTGGGAGTCAACAACACAACACACAACATGAGCACAGGTGGCTACACATCTGGGAGTCAACAACACAACAACACCACACACAACATGAGCACAGGTGGCTACACATCTGGGAGTCAACAACACAACAACACCACACACAACATGAGCACAGGTGGCTACACATCTGGGAGTCAACAACAACACAACACCACACACAACATGAGCACAGGTGGCTACACATCTGGGAGTCAACAACACAACAACACCACACACAACATGAGCACAGGTGGCTACACATCTGGGAGTCAACAACACAACAACACCACACACAACATGAGCACAGGTGGCTACACATCTGGGAGTCAACAACACAACAACACCACACACAACATGAGCACAGGTGGCTACACATCTGGGAGTCAACAACACAACGACACCACACACAACATGAGCACAGGTGGCTACACATCTGGGAGTCAACAACACAACAACACCACACACAACATGAGCACAGGTGGCTACACATCTGGGAGTCAACAACACAACACACAACATGAGCACAGGTGGCTACACATCTGGGAGTCAACAACACAACAACACCACACACAACATGAGCACAGGTGGCTACACATCTGGGAGTCAACAACACAACAACACCACACACAACATGAGCACAGGTGGCTACACATCTGGGAGTCAACAACAACACAACACCACACACAACATGAGCACAGGTGGCTACACATCTGGGAGTCAACAACACAACAACACCACACACAACATGAGCACAGGTGGCTACACATCTGGGAGTCAACAACACAACAACACCACACACAACATGAGCACAGGTGGCTACACATCTGGGAGTCAACAACACAACAACACCACACACAACATGAGCACAGGTGGCTACACATCTGGGAGTCAACAACACAACGACACCACACACAACATGAGCACAGGTGGCTACACATCTGGGAGTCAACAACACAACAACACCACACACAACATGAGCACAGGTGGCTACACATCTGGGAGTCAACAACACAACACACAACATGAGCACAGGTGGCTACACATCTGGGAGTCAACAACACAACACACAACATGAGCACAGGTGGCTACACATCTGGGAGTCAACAACACAACAACACCACACACAACATGAGCACAGGTGGCTACACATCTGGGAGTCAACAACACAACAACACCACACACAACATGAGCACAGGTGGCTACACATCTGGGAGTCAACAACACAACACACAACATGAGCACAGGTGGCTACACATCTGGGAGTCAACAACACAACAACACCACACACAACATGAGCACAGGTGGCTACACATCTGGGAGTCAACAACACAACAACACCACACACAACATGAGCACAGGTGGCTACACATCTGGGAGTCAACAACAACACAACACCACACACAACATGAGCACAGGTGGCTACACATCTGGGAGTCAACAACACAACAACACCACACACAACATGAGCACAGGTGGCTACACATCTGGGAGTCAACAACACAACAACACCACACACAACATGAGCACAGGTGGCTACACATCTGGGAGTCAACAACACAACAACACCACACACAACATGAGCACAGGTGGCTACACATCTGGGAGTCAACAACACAACGACACCACACACAACATGAGCACAGGTGGCTACACATCTGGGAGTCAACAACACAACAACACCACACACAACATGAGCACAGGTGGCTACACATCTGGGAGTCAACAACACAACACACAACATGAGCACAGGTGGCTACACATCTGGGAGTCAACAACACAACAACACCACACACAACATGAGCACAGGTGGCTACACATCTGGGAGTCAACAACACAACAACACCACACACAACATGAGCACAGGTGGCTACACATCTGGGAGTCAACAACAACACAACACCACACACAACATGAGCACAGGTGGCTACACATCTGGGAGTCAACAACACAACAACACCACACACAACATGAGCACAGGTGGCTACACATCTGGGAGTCAACAACACAACAACACCACACACAACATGAGCACAGGTGGCTACACATCTGGGAGTCAACAACACAACAACACCACACACAACATGAGCACAGGTGGCTACACATCTGGGAGTCAACAACACAACGACACCACACACAACATGAGCACAGGTGGCTACACATCTGGGAGTCAACAACACAACAACACCACACACAACATGAGCACAGGTGGCTACACATCTGGGAGTCAACAACACAACACACAACATGAGCACAGGTGGCTACACATCTGGGAGTCAACAACACAACACACAACATGAGCACAGGTGGCTACACATCTGGGAGTCAACAACACAACAACACCACACACAACATGAGCACAGGTGGCTACACATCTGGGAGTCAACAACACAACAACACCACACACAACATGAGCACAGGTGGCTACACATCTGGGAGTCAACAACACAACAACACCACACACAACATGAGCACAGGTGGCTACACATCTGGGAGTCAACAACACAACACACAACATGAGCACAGGTGGCTACACATCTGGGAGTCAACAACACAACAACACCACACACAACATGAGCACAGGTGGCTACACATCTGGGAGTCAACAACACAACAACACCACACACAACATGAGCACAGGTGGCTACACATCTGGGAGTCAACAACAACACAACACCACACACAACATGAGCACAGGTGGCTACACATCTGGGAGTCAACAACACAACAACACCACACACAACATGAGCACAGGTGGCTACACATCTGGGAGTCAACAACACAACAACACCACACACAACATGAGCACAGGTGGCTACACATCTGGGAGTCAACAACACAACAACACCACACACAACATGAGCACAGGTGGCTACACATCTGGGAGTCAACAACACAACGACACCACACACAACATGAGCACAGGTGGCTACACATCTGGGAGTCAACAACACAACAACACCACACACAACATGAGCACAGGTGGCTACACATCTGGGAGTCAACAACACAACACACAACATGAGCACAGGTGGCTACACATCTGGGAGTCAACAACAACACAACACCACACACAACATGAGCACAGGTGGCTACACATCTGGGAGTCAACAACACAACACACAACATGAGCACAGGTGGCTACACATCTGGGAGTCAACAACAACACAACACCACACACAACATGAGCACAGGTGGCTACACATCTGGGAGTCAACAACACAACAACACCACACACAACATGAGCACAGGTGGCTACACATCTGGGAGTCAACAACACAACAACACCACACACAACATGAGCACAGGTGGCTACACATCTGGGAGTCAACAACACAACACCACACACAACATGAGCACAGGTGGCTACACATCTGGGAGTCAACAACACAACACACAACATGAGCACAGGTGGCTACACATCTGGGAGTCAACAACACAACAACACCACACACAACATGAGCACAGGTGGCTACACATCTGGGAGTCAACAACACAACAACACCACACACAACATGAGCACAGGTGGCTACACATCTGGGAGTCAACAACACAACAACACCACACACAACATGAGCACAGGTGGCTACACATCTGGGAGTCAACAACACAACAACACCACACACAACATGAGCACAGGTGGCTACACATCTGGGAGTCAACAACACAACAACACCACACACAACATGAGCACAGGTGGCTACACATCTGGGAGTCAACAACACAACAACACCACACACAACATGAGCACAGGTGGCTACACGTCTGGGAGTCAACAACACAACAACACCACACACAACATGAGCACAGGTGGCTACACATCTGGGAGTCAACAACACAACAACACCACACACAACATGAGCACAGGTGGCTACACATCTGGGAGTCAACAACACAACAACACCACACACAACATGAGCACAGGTGGCTACACATCTGGGAGTCAACAACACAACAACACCACACACAACATGAGCACAGGTGGCTACACATCTGGGAGTCAACAACACAACATGAGCACAGGTGGCTACACATCTGGGAGTCAACAACACCACACACACAACATGAGCACAGGTGGCTACACATCTGGGAGTCAACAACACCACACACAACATGAGCACAGGTGGCTACACATCTGGGAGTCAACAACACAACAACACCACACACAACATGAGCACAGGTGGCTACACATCTGGGAGTCAACAACACAACAACACCACACACAACATGAGCACAGGTGGCTACACATCTGGGACTCAACAACACAACAACACCACACACAACATGAGCACAGGTGGCTACACATCTGGGAGTCAACAACACAACAACACCACACACAACATGAGCACAGGTGGCTACACGTCTGGGAGTCAACAACACAACAACACCACACACAACATGAGCACAGGTGGCTACACATCTGGGAGTCAACAACACAACAACACCACACACAACATGAGCACAGGTGGCTACACATCTGGGAGTCAACAACACAACAACACCACACACAACATGAGCACAGGTGGCTACACATCTGGGAGTCAACAACACAACAACACCAAACACAACATGAGCACAGGTGGCTACACATCTGGGAGTCAACAACACAACAACACAACATGAGCACAGGTGGCTACACATCTGGGAGTCAACAACACCACACACACAACATGAGCACAGGTGGCTACACATCTGGGAGTCAACAACACAACAACACCACACACAACATGAGCACAGGTGGCTACACATCTGGGAGTCAACAACACAACAACACCACACACAACATGAGCACAGGTGGCTACACATCTGGGAGTCAACAACACAACAACACCACACACAACATGAGCACAGGTGGCTACACATCTGGGAGTCAACAACACAACAACACCACACACAACATGAGCACAGGTGGCTACACATCTGGGAGTCAACAACACAACAACACCACACACAACATGAGCACAGGTGGCTACACATCTGGGAGTCAACAACACAACAACACCACACACAACATGAGCACAGGTGGCTACACATCTGGGACTCAACAACACAACAACACCACACACAACATGAGCACAGGTGGCTACACATCTGGGAGTCAACAACACAACAACACCACACACAACATGAGCACAGGTGGCTACACGTCTGGGAGTCAACAACACAACAACACCACACACAACATGAGCACAGGTGGCTACACATCTGGGAGTCAACAACACAACAACACCACACACAACATGAGCACAGGTGGCTACACATCTGGGAGTCAACAACACAACAACACCACACACAACATGAGCACAGGTGGCTACACATCTGGGAGTCAACAACACAACAACACCACACACAACATGAGCACAGGTGGCTACACATCTGGGAGTCAACAACACAACATGAGCACAGGTGGCTACACATCTGGGAGTCAACAACACCACACACACAACATGAGCACAGGTGGCTACACATCTGGGAGTCAACAACACCACACACAACATGAGCACAGGTGGCTACACATCTGGGAGTCAACAACACAACAACACCACACACAACATGAGCACAGGTGGCTACACATCTGGGAGTCAACAACACAACAACACCACACACAACATGAGCACAGGTGGCTACACATCTGGGACTCAACAACACAACAACACCACACACAACATGAGCACAGGTGGCTACACATCTGGGAGTCAACAACACAACAACACCACACACAACATGAGCACAGGTGGCTACACGTCTGGGAGTCAACAACACAACAACACCACACACAACATGAGCACAGGTGGCTACACATCTGGGAGTCAACAACACAACAACACCACACACAACATGAGCACAGGTGGCTACACATCTGGGAGTCAACAACACAACAACACCACACACAACATGAGCACAGGTGGCTACACATCTGGGAGTCAACAACACAACAACACCACACACAACATGAGCACAGGTGGCTACACATCTGGGAGTCAACAACACAACAACACAACATGAGCACAGGTGGCTACACATCTGGGAGTCAACAACACCACACACACAACATGAGCACAGGTGGCTACACATCTGGGAGTCAACAACACAACAACACCACACACAACATGAGCACAGGTGGCTACACATCTGGGAGTCAACAACACAACAACACCACACACAACATGAGCACAGGTGGCTACACATCTGGGAGTCAACAACACAACAACACCACACACAACATGAGCACAGGTGGCTACACATCTGGGAGTCAACAACACAACAACACCACACACAACATGAGCACAGGTGGCTACACATCTGGGAGTCAACAACACAACAACACCACACACAACATGAGCACAGGTGGCTACACATCTGGGAGTCAACAACACAACAACACCACACACAACATGAGCACAGGTGGCTACACATCTGGGAGTCAACAACACAACAACACCACACACAACATGAGCACAGGTGGCTACACATCTGGGAGTCAACAACACAACAACACCACACACAACATGAGCACAGGTGGCTACACATCTGGGAGTCAACAACACAACAACACCACACACAACATGAGCACAGGTGGCTACACATCTGGGAGTCAACAACACAACAACACAACATGAGCACAGGTGGCTACACATCTGGGAGTCAACAACACCACACACACAACATGAGCACAGGTGGCTACACATCTGGGAGTCAACAACACAACAACACCACACACAACATGAGCACAGGTGGCTACACATCTGGGAGTCAACAACACAACAACACCACACACAACATGAGCACAGGTGGCTACACATCTGGGAGTCAACAACACAACAACACCACACACAACATGAGCACAGGTGGCTACACATCTGGGAGTCAACAACACAACAACACCACACACAACATGAGCACAGGTGGCTACACATCTGGGACTCAACAACACAACAACATGAGCACAGGTGGCTACACATCTGGGAGTCAACAACACAACAACACCACACACAACATGAGCACAGGTGGCTACACATCTGGGAGTCAACAACACAACAACACCACACACAACATGAGCACAGGTGGCTACACATCTGGGAGTCAACAACACAACAACACCACACACAACATGAGCACAGGTGGCTACACATCTGGGAGTCAACAACACAACAACACCACACACAACATGAGCACAGGTGGCTACACATCTGGGAGTCAACAACACAACAACACCACACACAACATGAGCACAGGTGGCTACACATCTGGGAGTCAACAACACAACAACACCACACACAACATGAGCACAGGTGGCTACACATCTGGGAGTCAACAACACAACAACACCACACACAACATGAGCACAGGTGGCTACACATCTGGGAGTCAACAACACAACAACACCACACACAACATGAGCACAGGTGGCTACACATCTGGGAGTCAACAACACAACAACACCACACACAACATGAGCACAGGTGGCTACACATCTGGGAGTCAACAACACAACAACACAACATGAGCACAGGTGGCTACACATCTGGGAGTCAACAACACCACACACACAACATGAGCACAGGTGGCTACACATCTGGGAGTCAACAACACAACAACACCACACACAACATGAGCACAGGTGGCTACACATCTGGGAGTCAACAACACAACAACACCACACACAACATGAGCACAGGTGGCTACACATCTGGGAGTCAACAACACAACAACACCACACACAACATGAGCACAGGTGGCTACACATCTGGGAGTCAACAACACAACAACACCACACACAACATGAGCACAGGTGGCTACACATCTGGGACTCAACAACACAACAACATGAGCACAGGTGGCTACACATCTGGGAGTCAACAACACAACAACACCACACACAACATGAGCACAGGTGGCTACACATCTGGGAGTCAACAACACAACAACACCACACACAACATGAGCACAGGTGGCTACACATCTGGGAGTCAACAACACAACAACACCACACACAACATGAGCACAGGTGGCTACACATCTGGGAGTCAACAACACAACAACACCACACACAACATGAGCACAGGTGGCTACACATCTGGGAGTCAACAACACAACAACACCACACACAACATGAGCACAGGTGGCTACACATCTGGGAGTGACATCTGGAAAGGTGGCAATAAATACTGATAAAGTTGAGGAATGCTCATCAAACACTTATTTGGAACATCCCACAGGTGTGCAGGCTAATTGGGAACAGGTGGGTGCCATGATTGGCTATAAAAGCAGCTTCCATGAAATGCTAAGTCATTCACAAGAAAGGATGGGGTGAGGGTCACCACTTTGTAAGCAAATTGTCAAACAGTTTTAGAACAACATTTCTCAACGAGCTATTGCAAGGAATTTAGGGATTTTACCATCTACGGTCTGTAAAATCATCAAAAGGTTCAGAGAATCTGGAGAATTCACTGCACATAAGCGATGATATTACAGACATTTGATCCCTCAGGCGGTACTGCATCAAAAACCGACATCAGTGTGTAAAGGATATCACCACATGGGCTCAGGAACACGTCATAAAACCACTGTCAGTAACTACAGTTGGTCGCTACATCTGTAAGTTAAAACTCTACTATGCAAAGCCAAAAGGGGCGGCATGGCGTAGTGGGTAGAGCGGCCGGCCAGAAACCTGAGGGTTGCAGGTTCGCTTCCCACCTATTGGCATCCAAAAAATCCCTGCCGTTGTGTCCTTGGGCAGGACACTTCACCCTTTGCCCCCGGTGCCGCTCACACTGATGAATGAATGACAGGTGGTGGTCGGAGGGGGCGTAGGTGCAAACTGGCAGCCACGCTTCCGTCAGTCTACCCCGGGGCAGCTGTGGCTACTGACGTAGCTTACCACCACCAGGTGTGAATGTATGTTGAGTCCCACTTCTCTGTGAGCGCTTTGAGTGTCTAGAAAAGTGCGATATAAATCTAAGTTATTATTATCATTATTATGATTATTATTAAACCCATTTATCAACAGCACCCAGAAACGCCGCCCGCTTCGCTGGGCCTGAGCTCATCTAAGATGGACTGATGCAAAGTGGAAAAGTGTCCTGTGGTCTCACGAGTCCACATTTCCAATTATATTTGGAAACTGTGGACGTGGTGACCTCTAGAACAAAGAGGAAAATAACGATTCGGATTGCTAAAGGCGCAAAGTGTAAAAGCCAGCATGTGTGATGGTATGGGGGTGTATTAGTGGCCAATTACACATCTGTGAAGGCACCATTAATGCTGAAAGGTACATACAGCTTTTGGAACAACATATGTTGTCATCCAAGCAACGTTATCATGGACGCCCCTGCTTATTTCATCAAGACAATGCCAAGCCGCGTGGCTTTCGTAGTAAAAGAGTGCGGGTACTTTCCTGGCCCGCCTGCAGTCCAGACCTGTCTCCCACGGAAAATGTGTGGCACATTATGAAGTGTAAAATAGGACAGCTGAGACCCCGGACTGTTGAAGGACTGAAACTGTACATAAAACAAGAATGGGAAAGAATTCCACTTTCAAAGCTTCAACAATTAGTTTCCTCAGTTCCCAAACCTTTATTGAGTGTTGTTCAAAGAAAAGGTGATGTAACACAGTGGTGAACATGCCCTTTCCCAACTACTTTGGCACGTGTTGCAGCCATGAAATTCTAAGTTAATTATTATTTGCAGGAAAAAAAATAAAGTTTATGAGTTTGAACATCAAATATGTTGTCTTTGTAGCATATTCAACTGAATATGGCTTGAAAAGGATTTGCAAATCATTGTATTCTGTTTATATTTACATCTAACACCATTTACCAACTCATATGGAAACGGGGTTTGTACATTGAAGTAGATTTACATTATACACCTTTTGTTATTGTTATTGCTAAGCTACAGCTGTATAGTTACTGCTGGACTGCTGAAATAAAAACAAAGTGTGAGTCATTAAAGCAATTCGCTCCATCTTAGGACACGCCTCCTGCGACCACCGTCCTTACACGCTACATTATTCCATTACAAAAAAAACGGAGAAATGTGTGTTAAAAAACGCGGCCCATTTCACATGACTGCAGATTAGAAGACATAAAAGAAGAAAGACATCAGTCTTCTTGTCTCAGCGTCCATTAGGATTGTGAATAACGGGCCACGTTCCCCTTTAAGTGGGGTCCATAATATTATTTATATTACACACTTTTCTTGTGTCATTTCCAAACAGATGTGGTACCCATTTGACACTAAGAAAATGGACTTAGGTCAGGCCCAATCAATTACTTTGACTCGGGGGCCAAAAGCAGTGAAGTAGTCAGCTTGTGTAAATGCTACATAAAAAGAGACTACAACAAATCCTTTTCAACTTATATTCTATTGAATTGACTGCAAAGACAAGATATTTCATCTTCACACTGACAAACTTTCTTCTTTTTTTGCAAATAATCATGAAGTTAGAATGTAATGGCAGCAACACATGTCAACAAAGGCATTTTTACCAGTGTGTTACATGGACTTTCCTTTCAACAACACTCAGTGCAGGTTTGGGAACTGAGGAGACACATTTTTGAAGTGGAATTCTTTCCCATTCTTGCTTGATGTACAGCTTAAGTTGTTCTGCCTCATAGTTTAGCCTGCACACATTTTCAATGTCTGGACTATAGGCCGGCCAGTCTAGTACCTACACTCCTGGCTTGGCATTGTCTTGCTGAAATAAGCAGGGGCGTCCATGATAACAACATATGTTGCTCCAAAAGCTGTATGTACCTTTCAGCATTAATGGTGCCTTCACAGATGTGTAATTGGCCACTAATACACCCCCATACCATCACACATGCTGACTACAACACTTTCACCCTACAACAATCACTAATACACCCCCATACCATCACACATGCTGACTACAACACTTTCACCCTACAACAATCACTAATACACCCCCATACCATCACACATGCTGACTACAACACTTTCACCCTACAACAATCACTAATACACCCCCATACCATCACACATGCTGACTACCACACTTTCACCCTACAACAATCACTAATACACCCCCATACTATCACACATGCTGACTACAACACTTTCACCCTACAACAATCACTAATACACCCCCATACCATCACACATGCTGACTACAACACTTTCACCCTACAACAATCACTAATACACCCCCATACCATCACACATGCTGACTACAACACTTTCACCCTACAACAATCACTAATACACCCCCATACCATCACACATGCTGACTACAACACTTTCACCCTACAACAATCACTAATACACCCCCATACCATCACACATGCTGACTACAACACTTTCACCCTACAACCATCACTAATACACCCCCATACCATCACACATGCTGACTACAACACTTTCACCCTACAACAATCACTAATACACCCCCATACCATCACACATGCTGCCTAGAACACTTTCACCCTACAACAATCACTAATACACCCCCATACCATCACACATGCTGACTACAACACTTTCACCCTACAACAATCACTAATACACCCCCATACCATCACACATGCTGACTACCACACTTTCACCCTACAACAATCACTAATACACCCCCATACCATCACACATGCTGACTACAACACTTTCACCCTACAACAATCACTAATACACCCCCATACCATCACACATGCTGCCTAGAACACTTTCACCCTACAACAATCACTAATACACCCCCATACCATCACACATGCTGACTACAACACTTTCACCCTACAACAATCACTAATACACCCCCATACCATCACACATGCTGACTACCACACTTTCACCCTACAACAATCACTAATACACCCCCATACCATCACACATGCTGACTACAACACTTTCACCCTACAACAATCACTAATACACCCCCATACCATCACACGTGCTGACTACAACACTTTCACCCTACAACAATCACTAATACACCCCCATACCATCACACATGCTGACTACAACACTTTCACCCTACAACAATCACTAATACACCCCCATACCATCACACATGCTGCCTAGAACACTTTCACCCTACAACAATCACTAATACACCCCCATACCATCACACATGCTGCCTAGAACACTTTCACCCTACAACAATCACTAATACACCCCCATACCATCACACATGCTGACTACAACACTTTCACCCTACAACAATCACTAATACACCCCCATACCATCACACATGCTGACTACAACACTTTCACCCTACAACAATCACTAATACACCCCCATACCATCACACATGCTGACTACAACACTTTCACCCTACAACAATCACTAATACACCCCCATACCATCACACATGCTGACTACAACACTTTCACCCTACAACAATCACTAATACACCCCCATACCATCACACATGCTGCCTAGAACACTTTCACCCTACAACAATCACTAATACACCCCCATACCATCACACATGCTGACTACAACACTTTCACCCTACAACAATCACTAATACACCCCCATACCATCACACATGCTGACTACCACACTTTCACCCTACAACAATCACTAATACACCCCCATACCATCACACATGCTGACTACAACACTTTCACCCTACAACAATCACTAATACACCCCCATACCATCACACATGCTGACTACAACACTTTCACCCTACAACAATCACTAATACACCCCCATACCATCACACATGCTGCCTAGAACACTTTCACCCTACAACAATCACTAATACACCCCCATACCATCACACATGCTGACTACAACACTTTCACCCTACAACAATCACTAATACACCCCCATACCATCACACATGCTGACTACAACACTTTCACCCTACAACAATCACTAATACACCCCCATACCATCACACATGCTGACTACAACACTTTCACCCTACAACAATCACTAATACACCCCCATACCATCACACATGCTGACTACCACACTTTCACCCTACAACAATCACTAATACACCCCCATACCATCACACATGCTGACTACAACACTTTCACCCTACAACAATCACTAATACACCCCCATACCATCACACATGCTGACTACAACACTTTCACCCTACAACAATCACTAATACACCCCCATACCATCACACATGCTGACTACAACACTTTCACCCTACAACAATCACTAATAAACCCCCATACCATCACACATGCTGACTACAACACTTTCACCCTACAACAATCACTAATAAACCCCCATACCATCACACATGCTGACTACAACACTTTCACCCTACAACAATCACTAATACACCCCCATACCATCACACATGCTGACTACAACACTTTCACCCTACAACAATCACTAATACACCCCCATACCATCACACATGCTGCCTACCACACTTTCACCCTACAACAATCACTAATACACCCCCATACCATCACACATGCTGACTACAACACTTTCACCCTACAACAATCACTAATACACCCCCATACCATCACACATGCTGACTACAACACTTTCACCCAACAACAATCACTAATACACCCCCATACCATCACACATGCTGACTACAACACTTTCACCCTACAACAATCACTAATACACCCCCATACCATCACACATGCTGACTACCACACTTTCACCCTACAACAATCACTAATACACCCCCATACCATCACACATGCTGACTACCACACTTTCACCCTACAACAATCACTAATACACCCCCATACCATCACACATGCTGCCTAGAACACTTTCACCCTACAACAATCACTAATACACCCCCATACCATCACACATGCTGACTACAACACTTTCACCCTACAACAATCACTAATACACCCCCATACCATCACACATGCTGACTACCACACTTTCACCCTACAACAATCACTAATACACCCCCATACCATCACACATGCTGACTACAACACTTTCACCCTACAACAATCACTAATACACCCCCATACCATCACACATGCTGACTACCACACTTTCACCCTACAACAATCACTAATACACCCCCATACCATCACACATGCTGACTACCACACTTTCACCCTACAACAATCACTAATACACCCCCATACCATCACACATGCTGACTACCACACTTTCACCCTACAACAATCACTAATACACCCCCATACCATCACACATGCTGACTACCACACTTTCACCCTACAACAATCACTAATACACCCCCATACCATCACACATGCTGCCTACAACACTTTCACCCTACAACAATCACTAATACACCCCCATACCATCACACATGCTGACTACCACACTTTCACCCTACAACAATCACTAATACACCCCCATACCATCACACATGCTGACTACAACACTTTCACCCTACAACAATCACTAATACACCCCCATACCATCACACATGCTGACTACCACACTTTCACCCTACAACAATCACTAATACACCCCCATACCATCACACATGCTGACTACCACACTTTCACCCTACAACAATCACTAATACACCCCCATACCATCACACATGCTGCCTACAACACTTTCACCCTACAACAATCACTAATACACCCCCATACCATCACACATGCTGACTACCACACTTTCACCCTACAACAATCACTAATACACCCCCATACCATCACACATGCTGACTACAACACTTTCACCCTACAACAATCACTAATACACCCCCATACCATCACACATGCTGACTACAACACTTTCACCCTACAACAATCACTAATACACCCCCATACCATCACACATGCTGCCTAGAACACTTTCACCCTACAACAATCACTAATACACCCCCATACCATCACACATGCTGACTACAACACTTTCACCCTACAACAATCACTAATACACCCCCATACCATCACACATGCTGACTACAACACTTTCACCCTACAACAATCACTAATACACCCCCATACCATCACACATGCTGACTACAACACTTTCACCCTACAACAATCACTAATACACCCCCATACCATCACACATGCTGACTACCACACTTTCACCCTACAACAATCACTAATACACCCCCATACCATCACACATGCTGACTACAACACTTTCACCCTACAACAATCACTAATACACCCCCATACCATCACACATGCTGACTACAACACTTTCACCCTACAACAATCACTAATACACCCCCATACCATCACACATGCTGACTACCACACTTTCACCCTACAACAATCACTAATACACCCCCATACCATCACACATGCTGACTACAACACTTTCACCCTACAACAATCACTAATACACCCCCATACCATCACACATGCTGACTACCACACTTTCACCCTACAACAATCACTAATACACCCCCATACCATCACACATGCTGACTACCACACTTTCACCCTACAACAATCACTAATACACCCCCATACCATCACACATGCTGACTACCACACTTTCACCCTACAACAATCACTAATACACCCCCATACCATCACACATGCTGACTACCACACTTTCACCCTACAACAATCACTAATACACCCCCATACCATCACACAGGCTGACTACAACACTTTCACCCTACAACAATCACTAATACACCCCCATACCATCACACATGCTGACTACAACACTTTCACCCTACAACAATCACTAATACACCCCCATACCATCACACATGCTGACTACAACACTTTCACCCTACAACAATCACTAATACACCCCCATACCATCACACATGCTGACTACAACACTTTCACCCTACAACAATCACTAATACACCCCCATACCATCACACATGCTGCCTACAACACTTTCACCCTACAACAATCACTAATACACCCCCATACCATCACACATGCTGACTACAACACTTTCACCCAACAACAATCACTTATACACCCCCATACCATCACACATGCTGACTACAACCCTTTCACCCTACAACAATCACTAATACACCCCCATACCATCACACATGCTGACTACCACACTTTCACCCTACAACAATCACTAATACACCCCCATACCATCACACATGCTGACTACCACACTTTCACCCTACAACAATCACTAATACACCCCCATACCATCACACATGCTGACTACAACACTTTCACCCTACAACAATCACTAATACACCCCCATACCATCACACATGCTGACTACCACACTTTCACCCTACAACAATCACTAATACACCCCCATACCATCACACATGCTGACTACCACACTTTCACCCTACAACAATCACTAATACACCCCAATACCATCACACATGCTGACTACCACACTTTCACCCTACAACAATCACTAATACACCCCCATACCATCACACATGCTGACTACCACACTTTCACCCTACAACAATCACTAATACACCCCCATACCATCACACATGCTGACTACCACACTTTCACCCTACAACAATCACTAATACACCCCCATACCATCACACATGCTGACTACAACACTTTCACCCTACAACAATCACTAATACACCCCCATACCATCACACATGCTGACTACAACACTTTCACCCTACAACAATCACTAATACACCCCCATACCATCACACATGCTGACTACAACCCTTTCACCCTACAACAATCACTAATACACCCCCATACCATCACACATGCTGACTACAACACGTTCACCCTACAACAATCACTAATACACCCCCATACCATCACACATGCTGACTACAACACTTTCACCCTACAACAATCACTAATACACCCCCATACCATCACACATGCTGACTACAACACTTTCACCCTACAACAATCACTAATACACCCCCATACCATCACACATGCTGCCTACAACACTTTCACCCTACAACAATCACTAATACACCCCCATACCATCACACATGCTGACTACAACACTTTCACCCAACAACAATCACTAATACACCCCCATACCATCACACATGCTGACTACAACACTTTCACCCTACAACAATCACTAATACACCCCCATACCATCACACATGCTGACTACCACACTTTCACCCTACAACAATCACTAATACACCCCCATACCATCACACATGCTGACTACCACACTTTCACCCTACAACAATCACTAATACACCCCCATACCATCACACATGCTGACTACAACACTTTCACCCTACAACAATCACTAATACACCCCCATACCATCACACATGCTGACTACCACACTTTCACCCTACAACAATCACTAATACACCCCCATACCATCACACATGCTGACTACCACACTTTCACCCTACAACAATCACTAATACACCCCAATACCATCACACATGCTGACTACCACACTTTCACCCTACAACAATCACTAATACACCCCCATACCATCACACATGCTGACTACCACACTTTCACCCTACAACAATCACTAATACACCCCCATACCATCACACATGCTGACTACCACACTTTCACCCTACAACAATCACTAATACACCCCCATACCATCACACATGCTGACTACAACACTTTCACCCTACAACAATCACTAATACACCCCCATACCATCACACATGCTGACTACAACCCT
Organism: Nerophis ophidion; assembly: GCF_033978795.1. Classification (NCBI taxonomy): domain Eukaryota; kingdom Metazoa; phylum Chordata; class Actinopteri; order Syngnathiformes; family Syngnathidae; genus Nerophis; species Nerophis ophidion. The sequence continues at coordinate 1,171,497 of NC_084634.1, read as the reverse complement.
TTCACCCTACAACAATCACTAATACACCCCCATACCATCACACATGCTGACTACAACACTTTCACCCTACAACAATCACTAATACACCCCCATACCATCACACATGCTGACTACAACACTTTCACCCTACAACAATCACTAATACACCCCCATACCATCACACATGCTGATTACAACACTTTCACCCTACAACAATCACTAATACACCCCCATACCATCACACATGCTGACTACAACACTTTCACCCTACAACAATCACTAATACACCCCCATACCATCACACATGCTGACTACAACACTTTCACCCTACAACAATCACTAATACACCCCCATACCATCACACATGCTGACTACAACACTTTCACCCTACAACAATCACTAATACACCCCCATACCATCACACATGCTGACTACAACACTTTCACCCTACAACAATCACTAATACACCCCCATACCATCACACATGCTGACTACAACACTTTCACCCTACAACAATCACTAATACACCCCCATACCATCACACATGCTGACTACAACCCTTTCACCCTACAACAATCACTAATACACCCCCATACCATCACACATGCTGACTACAACACTTTCACCCTAGAACAGTCCCCATGGTTCTTTTCCTCCTTGGTCCACAGTTTCCAAAAACAATTTGAAATGTGGACTCGCCAGACCACAGAACACTTTTCCACTTTGCATCAGTTCATCTTAGAAGCGTTTCTGGGTGTTGTTGATAAATGGCTGTGGCTTTGCATAGTAGAGGTTTAACTTGCACTTACAGATGTAGCGACCAACTGTAGTTACTAACAGTGGTTTTTGAAGTGTTCCTGAGCCCATGTGGTGATATCCTTTACACACTGATGCTTTTTGATGCCTGAGCGACGGAAGGTACATAATATCAATGCTTACGTGCAGTGATTTCTCCACATTCTCTCAACCTTTTGATATTACGGAGCGTAGATGTTGAAATCCCTCAATTCCTTGTTGAGAAATGTTGTTCTTCAACAATTTGCTCAGGCATTTGTTGACAAAGTGGTGACCCTCGCCCCGTCCTTGTTTCATGGGAGCTGCTTTTATAGCCAATCATGGCACCCACCTGTTCCCAATTAGCCTGTTCACCTGTGGGATGTTCCATATAAGAGCATCCCTCAACTTTCTCACTCTTTTTTGCCACTTATGCCAGCTTTTTTGAAACATGTTGCAGGCATCAAATTCCAAATGAGCTAATATTTGCAGAAAATAACAACATTTGTCAGTGTGAAGATGAAATATCTTGTCTTTGCAGTCTATTCAATTGAATATAAGTTGAAAAGGATTTGTTGTAGTCTCTTTTTATTTAGCATTTACACAAGCTGACTGCTTTTGTGTATTGGTGGGACTTCTTGACAGGGGCGCGACACTCTCAACTGTTAATGAATTCTGCCGAGCGGCCACAAAAGGGGAGCATGATGGGTGTTACCATCTTTACATACCAAATGCTTCATTCAACATGGGCTCCTTGGCGCCGTCCTCGTCGTCGTCCTCGTCGATGAGAGGCGAGTGGGAGAACCTGAGAGGAAGCAGAAAGGCCAGGCTGTGACATCACCCATGGACTGTAGGAGGAGGGGGGGGGACAGTGGAAAGGGACCTCTGGCTGTTGGCGGAGGGCCTCAGCAGCACCATGATGACCAGAAGGATGGTGGAGAAGAGGAGACGCCAGAATGCGTCGTCCACCCACAAGTCCCTCCAGCTCTGTGGACAAGATATTCATATGAGTGCAAGCCAGGACTGATGCTCACAATGTAACACACCTTCTGGCAGTCCACCAGCTTGAAGACTTTGGTGGTCCATATGATGAATATGATGGATGCTGCCGACACATTTAGACACATCCAGACACATCCATCAGCCACTTGATTAGGGACACACGCAGCCGCATCACAAATGCTGCCTTAAGCCAGTGTTTTTCAACCACTGTGCCGTGGGAGATGATCTTAATTCACCTGTTTGGGTTAAAACTATTTTTTGCAAAGCAGTCATTATAGTCTGCAAATGACGTGTTGTTGAGTGTGGGCAGAGTAAGCATGTAATACTCTTCCATATCAGTAGGTGGCGGCCGGTAGCTAATTGCTTAGTAGATGTGGGAAACAGCGGGAGGCAGAGTGCAGGTAAAAAGGTGTCTAAAATCAAACAAAAGGTGAGTGCCCCTAAGAAAAGGCATTGAAGCTCAGAGAAGACAATGCAGGACAAAACTGAAACTGAACAGGCTACAAAGTAAACAAATACAGAATGCTGGACGACAGCAAAGACTTTCTTGTGGAGCAGAGATGGCGTCCACAAAGTACATCCGAACATGACATGACAACCAACAATGTCCCTACAAAGAAGGATAAAAACAACTGAAATATTCTTGATTCCTAAAACAAAGTACCGTATAAGTCGCAGTTTTTTTCATAGTTTGCAACTTATACTGACTTATTTGTGAAATTATTAACAAAATACCTCACCCCGTGAATCAGTAAAACTCGATTCTTCATCAACCTGTGAATCAGTAAAACTTGATCTTCCTCAACCCGTGAATCAGTAAAACTCGATTCTCCATCAACCCGTGAATCAGTAAAACTTGATCTTCCTCAACTCGTGAATCAGTAAAACTCGATTCTTCATCAACCCGTGAATCAGTAAAACTTGATTCTTCATCAACCCGTGAATCAGTAAAACTCGATTCTCCATCAACCCGTGAATCAGTAAAACTTGATCTTCCTCAACTCGTGAATCAGTAAAACTTGATCTTCCTCAACCCGTGAATCAATAAAACTCGATTCTCCATCAACCCGTGAATCAGTAAAACTTGATCTTCATCAACTCGTGAATCAGTAAAACTCGATTCTTCATCAACTCGTGAATCAGTAAAACTCGATTCTCCATCAACCCGTGAATCAGTAAAACTTGATCTTCCTCAACTCGTGAATCAGTAAAACTCGATTCTTCATCAACTCGTGAATCAGTAAAACTTGATCTTCCTCACCCAATGAATCAGTTAAACTCGATTCTTCATTAACTCGTGAATCAGAAAAACTCGATTCTTCACCTACTTGTGAATCAGTAAAACTTGATCTTCCTCATCCCATGAATCAGTTAAACTCGATTCTTCATCAACTCGTGAATCAGTAAAACTGGATTCTTCATGAATCAGTAGAACTGGATTCTTCATCAACTCGTGAATCAGTAAAACTTGATCTTCCTCACCCCATGAATTAGTAAAACTCGATTCTTCATCAACTCATGAATCAGTAAAACTCGATTCTTCATGAATCAGTAAAACTGGATTCATCAACCCGTAAATCAGTAAAATCTTTCTCAACCCGTGAATCAGTAAAACTCGATTATTCATCAACTCGTGAATCAGTAAAACTCGATTCTTCATGAATCAGTAAAACTCGATTCTTCATCAACCCGTGAATCAGTAAAACTTGATCTTCCTCAACTCGTGAATCAGTAAAACTCGATTCTTCCTCAACCCGTCAATCAGTAAAACTCGATTCTTCATCAACCCGTGAATCAGTAAAACTTGATCTTCCTCAACTCGTGAATCAGTAAAACTCGATTCTTCATGAATCAGTAAAACTCGATTCTTCATGAATCAGTAAAACTTGATTCTTAATCAACCCGTGAATGAGTAAGACTTTATTCCAAAGTACCGTATAAGTCGCAGTTTTTTTTCAAAGTTTGGCTGGGGGTGTGACTTATACTCAGGAGCGACTTATGTGTGAAATTATTAACACATTACCGTAAAATATCAAATAATATTATTTATCTAGACGTATAAGATTTCATGGGATTTATGGATTAGGAGTGAGAGATAGTTTGGTAAAGGTCTAGCATGTTCTATATGTTCTAGTTCTTTGAATGACTCTTACATTAACATAGCAGTTGCTTATTTATGCCTCATATAACCTACACTTATTCATTCTTTATTTATTTTAAATTGCCTTTCAAATTTCTATTCTTGTTGTTGGCTTTTATCAAATAAATTTCCCCCAAAAATGCGACTTATACTCCAGTGCGACTTATATGTGTTTTTTCCCTTCTTTATTATGCATTTTCGGCAGGTGCGAATTATACTCCGGAGCGATTTATACTCCGAAAAATACGGTAGATGCGGGAAATACATCGCTCAGAGGAAGACATGAAACTGCTACAGGAAAATACCAAAAGAAGAGAAAAAGCCACCGTAAGACAAGAAGTAAACAGCAAATAAGTCAGGGTGTGATGTGACAGGTGGTGACAGTACACCTACTTTGAGACAAGAGCTATAGTGATGCATGCTTGCTTATGCTTTAAAGCAGGGGTCACCAACACCAGGTCGCCCGTAAGGACCAGATGAGTCGCCCGCTGGCCTGTTCCAAAAATAGCTCAAATATCAGCACTTACCAGTGAGCTGCCTCTATTTTTCAAATGTTATTTATTTACTAGCAAGCTGGTCTCGCTTTGCTGGACATTTTTAATTCTAAGAGAGACAAAACTCAAATAGAATTTGAAAATCCAAGAAAATATCTTAAAGACTTGGTCTTTGCTTGTTTAAATAAATTCATTATTTTTTTTACTTTGCTTCTTATAACTTTCAGAAAGACAATTTTAGAGAAAAAAATACAACCTTAAAAATGATTTTAGGATTTTTAAACACATATACCTTTTTACCTTTTAAATTCCTTCCTCTTCTTTCCTGACAATTTAAATCAATGTTCAAGTGAATTGTGAATTATATTTATATAGCGCTTTTCTCTAGTGACTCAAAGCCCTTTACATAGTGAAAGCCAATATCTAAGTTCCATTTAAAGCAGTGTGAGTGGCACTGGGAGCAGGTGGGTAAAGTGTCTTGCCCAAGGACACAACGGCAGTGACTAGAATGGCGGAAGCGGGAATCGAACCTGCAACCCTCAAGTTGCTGGCACGGCCGCTCTACCAACCGAGCTATACCGTTCAAGTAAATGTATTATTTTTATTGTAAAGAATAATAAATACATTTTAATTTAATTCTTCAATTTAGCTTCTGTTTTTTCGAGGAAAAATATTTGAGAAATATTTCTTCAAACTTATTATGATTAAAATTCCCCAATTTTTTTTGTCTTTGTTAGAAATATAGCTTGGTCCAATTTGTTATGTATTCTAAAAAAGTGCAGATTGGATTTTAACCAATTTAAAACATGTCATCAAAATTTTGAAATTAATCTTAATCAGGAAAAATGACTAATGATGTTCCATAAATTATTTTTTTTAATTTTTTCAAAAAGATTCAAATTTGCTAGTTTTTCTCTTCTTTTTTCCGGTTGAATTTCGTATTTCAAAGAGTTGAAATATATTTATAAAAACATTTATCTGTTTCTATATATATTTATTGTGAGGAATCATTAAGCTGATCAGCGTTTCCACATTAATTATTAATAATAACAGAGTTAAAGGTAAATTGAGCAAAGTGGCTATTTCTGGCAATTTATTGAAGTGTGTATCAAAAGTAGCTCTTGCTTTCAAAAAGTTTGGTGACCCCTGCTTTAAAATCATATCCAACGACGACCTTTTACTGTCAACTGAGTTTCGTTGTTGATGATTTCTGCTGGTGATCTGCCGCCGCATTTTTTCAACGCAAAAAAAAAAAAGAGCCTTGGCTCAGAAAAGGTTGAAAAACACTGCCTTAAACAAATGTCCATGTTTGACACCCACCGAGCACGGAGAAGATGAGGGTGTTGGTGAAGTGTTGGTACAAGGAGAGCTTCACCACGTTCCTGCGCAGCTTCAGCAGCCGGGTGGTCTGCGACAGACTGATGAAGATGTGGCGGCGAGTCAGGGAGAACAACAACATGGCCTTCAAACTACACAGCATCAAACACGGAGGACATCAGATGTCGGAAGGATATCCACCACATGACGCAGGAGTCGATGAGGGACAAGCTGAGATTGGCCACCAGGGCGACCGTCCCGTAGAAACCCTGGAGAAACCACACGGTTGGTGTCCGTTTATTTCAAATAATAATTCATCGCATATTTCCAGTTGTCCCACTACAAGCATGTGTGAAAAGGAGTTTGAACCCGGTTGTTTGTTCTCTACTAAAGTAAATAAATACCGTATTTCCTTGAATAGCCGCCGGGTATATAGTAAGTGCCTGCCTAGAATTACTCGTTTCGCTAAATATTATTTTTATTAGCGCATGTCTAGAATTTCCGCCGGGTCAAACTGGTTTCGCCAAATCATTAGCATATGTCTAGAATTTCCACCGGGTCAAACTCGTCACGTCACGAGTGACACTTCACCTGTCATCATTTTCAAAATGGAGGAGGCTGATTCCAATCATTTGAAATCGCATAAAGGGAAGAAGATTAAGAGCTATTCAGTAGGATTTAAGGTCCAAGCTATTGTATATGCTAAAAAGAACACTAAGCAGCTATGTTTTATTAATATACCGTAGCTGCGTGTGTCAAATATGCGTCATTAAATGACTCCCGCCTCCTGGTGGTAGAGGGCGCTAGTGATCCTTCTTGCGACTACTCGGCTGCAGAAGAAGTGACAACAAGCAGCAAGAGTGAGCAGCCATCCTTTATTTTTTCCTCTCGCTTGCACTTTTAACATGGAGGATTACATATCTAAAATAAAACACTTTTCTAAACTGGACTTTCAATCGAAGCAGGAGGTAATAAAGGAAGATCTTCATCGAGACGGAGAGACTTTTAAAACTGAAAAAAGATAAGGAAGTGAAGTGAATTGTGAAGTGAATTATATTTATATAGCGCTTTTCTCTAGTGACTCAAAGTGCTTTACATAGTGAAAGCCAATACCTAAGTTACATTTAAAGCAGTGTGGGTGGCACTGGGAGCAGGTGGGTCAAGTGTCTTGCCCAAGGACACAACGGCAGTGACTAGGATGGCGGAAGCGGGAATGGAACCTGCAACCCTTAAGTTGCCGGCACGGCCGCTCTACCAACCGAGCTATGCTGCCCAGGAAGACTTCTATAAACAAGTTATCGATGTTTTTGTTCAGAAGGAGCTGCGCATGGACTTCATTTATAAGTAAAGGTAAGACCATAATAACGTTTTTTTTTTATTAAATGTGCTTTTCATGTTGGTATCCTTACATCACACTCAAATTTATAAGCGCAGGCCTAAATTTACCGCATGGCTTTGGTAAACGCCGGAGTGAGAAGTGGTTTTAAATTAATTTGCGCCCCGGCGGCAATTTAAGGAAATATGGTACATGAGCAAGTAAAGAATTATTAAACACATAACTAAACAATAATTACATTTCTCATAAATAAATATATTCTAATAAATAATGTTTCACCTAAATTGGTAATAAATCAAACTTGTGTTTCTTAAATAAACTGTCAATACAATCTAAGAGCCAATTCATTAAATCAGTGTCACCATTCAGTCATGATTTTTGCGCTTAAGCTTTTCTCCGACTTACGCTCCAGACTTCTTCTGTTTGTTTATATGGTCATTACTGCCACAAGTGGTGGAAAGTGGTATTGCAACTGATTACTGTGTTGATCACATGTTTTTACCACAAGGGCTTTGAAAGCTGAAGAAAAACACAAAGTGTGCGCACACTTGAAGGCCACAAATGTGCTGCAATGAGGGGAAAATAGTGAAAGTGATGAGACTTACCCCCGTCACTCTCAGCACGCCCTCCACTGAAGAGAAGAGGAGGTAAAGAAGCCCGACGGCTGCCAGCCGGTGCACCGTAGTTCCTAACCTGGGCCTAAATCACACAAATATCATCCCCTCAATTCCATTTGTGTTGATTTGTCAACAAGTCATGCATGAACCCCAACAACATAATCCACGCCAAGTATCGGACTAAACTGAAGACTCCCCATAATTGCCAATATACTAGTGGGGGCGTGGCTCGGAACGTGGGCAATATGACATCATCATATATTTTGCATAAGTGTCGACGATGCATATATTTTCTTTAACCTCTTAACGCCCAAGCTGTTTGTTTACATGCTTTTCTTATTTCTCTTTGCTATTTGGGCTCATTGGACCCTAATTACAATAACAACTAAGAATCATCTTTAGATATCATGTACTTAGTCCATAAGTACACAAATGTGTACTTCATGTTTAGTGACATGCTAATTCTTATTTTTACACTTTTTTTCTCCAAATTCCATTGTATGTTATACTCTTGTGACACCACCAGATGGCAGTATAAGTGTCCACATAAGTGGCCATAAGACCCCAATTCAGCAGTGTACACCATTTTGGAAATAAGAGCTAAAATGTGCTGTCCACGCATGTGGCCACTAAGCCTTTAGAGCAGGGGTGTCCAAACTTTTTCCACTGAGGGCCGCACACTTAAAAATCAAAGCACGCGGGAGCCAAGTTGATATTTTTTCATTTTCAAAACCAATACAATATACATTTTTTATTTTTATTTATTGTTGGGGCTCCCTCAAGTTAGGTCTTAAGGACCCAGAAGGGTTTCAGTCTTAAAAAAGGTTCAAAATAAGTCATATATAATTTTTTTTCATCAAACCCTTGAATCGCTAATTCTACTTCATTATTTGTTTTACTTTTTACAAGCTTTTTGTCAAAACCCTATGTTTTGAGGCAAAATACAAAATACACAATATTTTTCCCGTAAAGATTTTCAAAGTGAAATATTTCATGTACAGTAATTGGATCTCTAAATAGGTCAATAATTCATAGCAAAATTTATTTGAATTTTTTATTATAATTATTATTATTATTTTTTTTTTTTAGCAAAGACAATTATTAAAATCCACTAAAATCCTTAGGGATCCAAAAGTGTTCCACTTATAAAAAGGTCATGCTTTTTTTTTTCATTCAACACTTAAATCTCTATATCAGCTTCTGATATATTGTAATTGGTTTAGTATATTTATAATAACAATCAATAGGATAATTAGTATTAGTATGGAACATTTTTTTTCAAATTTTCATATTTTTATGTTTGTTGTATTTATGTCCTTTTTGTCCTTAAATCAATCAATAATTTGTAGAAACATTGATTTTTATCCATTATTATTTTTGGAGAAATGATTTTAAAAAATGGAGTTATTGGAGTCAACAATGCAACTTTTTCTCGTTGCTTTTCACCTATTTGCTCTTTTATTCCACTTTTTAATGTTTAAAAAATATATATAGGTGGGGACTTGTCCAGGGTGTACTCCGCCTTCCGCCTGATTGTAGCTGAGATGGTCACCAGCGCCCCCCGTGACCTCAAAGGGAATAAGCGGTAGAAAATGGAGGGATGGATGCATTTGAGTATTTTTCGAATGATGTGCACTTTGGACACCTCAGCTTAAGAGGCTAAACATTTTTAGAAATATACTTAAAAATAAATGTGTGCTATTATTATTAAAATATACATGTTTCTTATATTATATTAGTTTGCTCTTTTTTTAATCCTCCAATGTAACCCAGGCTGCACATTCCGTCCTCCCTAAATGTTGGAATGACCCTATTTTCCGGACTATAAAGCACATTAAAATCCTTTTTTTCCCCTCAAAACTGGACAGTGCGCTTAATGTACGGAATAATTCTGGTTGTGCTTACCGACCTCGAAGCAATTTTATTTGGTGCATGGTGTAATGATAAGTGTGAGCAGTAGATGGCAGTCACACATAAGAGATACGGCTAGACTGCAATATGACTCAAGTAAACAACACCAACATCTTATATGTTCCATTGAGAATAAAGAACATCACACACGGCGCTCAATAATCTATGAAAATGTTTTAGTAGGACTTTGGTAAGCTATGAAGCCACACCACTTGATGGATTGTACTGTGCTTCAAGATAGGAGTATTATTAGGCTGTGTGTATAAGCTAAGACATACTATCTGCTGTTTTGTTTCACATTATTATGCAAAAGCAACGTTTCTTTCCTTCTGGTACCTGCTGATCTGCATTTGGGATCTGCATGAATCCTAAAAAATTGTGCGCATCTGCTTTTGTAGTCAATAAGCTTCTTCTTTTTCTCTATCTTCTTGTTATATGACATTCATCCTCCGCTGTTGCCATTTTTAATTTAAAGTAGTGTAAAGTTCTTACTTATATCTGTCAGTCAACTCAAAGGAACTTTACTTATTAGAGAGTTCCAGTCACGGGACACATTTGGGGCGTTGTTGTTGCACTAGTGAGCCACGGATGAGGAGAGGCTCCTCCGTTATTGATTGAAGTAAAGTGTAATTGTCATTAAAACAGTTAGCGCCATCTTTTGACACTTCTTCCACTCCCGTCCTTGCACGCTACACCGCTACAACAAAGAAGATGATGTCCAAGTGGAGGCACGTTAATAAGAGCGCCCACAAGAAGAGACTGTCAAGAAGTGAGTTGAAGATGATGTGTAAACCATCATCTATGCAACATTTTGAGCAAAGAAGCACCATTACATGTTATCTAGACCACAAGGAAGTCTTTTACATTTAGAAAATAATAATCATAATAATATAAGTCCCTAAATGTGCCTTATAATCCGGTGCGCCTACCAAGTCGGCGTAATATCTTAACATCGACACACTCGTCGCAACTCAGCCCTGATGGTCGGCACCTAGAAGTTTACAATTAGTTGTAAAATTTTGAACGGTTGTTTTTACGATATGCAGGCAAACGACAACACCTGGCAGCCATTTTGGTATAGACCATCACAGCCCCTCCCTCACGAATGTTGGTGCGTGCGCACCAGCAGCAGACGGTACGGAAGAAAACGGGGGGAAAAAACGTCTCCCTCACTGTGTCTGCGGTACACAGCCATCTTTGAAATGGTTTTTAGCGCGGCGGTTCTTTGAAGGCAGATCAAATCAAAATCATAGCAATAATTAAAACTCTTTCATCAACTTTTAATCAGAAGGGTTCAATTTCTCTCCTGTGGTAGTTTGAAGCAAACATGACAAACGCACTCAGAGGAGATAATGTTTGAAAAAAGGTGACCGGTTTTTACAAAACTCTTGTTTTGAAGGGGGAATTGCAAACTTCCTGTTGATTTTTGCTGGGGGTTGTCAATATATGAAATGTAGGTCTAAGTGAGACCTACATTAGAAGTTTTTGTTTCATATCGCTACGACATTCCTACTGGAAATTACAGGCAGTTTTGTCTGTGTTTTTTTCCTAGGAGCAGTTTTGTCTTTGTTTTATTCCTAGGGGGCGCTAGAGCGCAATTTCGAACTTTGGGTCGGTTTAGGTTTTTTGATTAGATCGCAATTTTCGCCAGTCCTGATGTGTGTGTTATAGTTTGGTGAGTTTTGAAGCATGTTAAGGGGGTCAAATTACAGCTCAAAGGGGCAAGAGTGAGTGTTTTTACAAAACTTTTGTTTTGAAGGGGGAATTGCAAACTTCCTGTTGATTTTTGCTGAAGGATGTCCGTGTATGAAATCTAGGTCTAAGTGAGACCTACAGAGGTTTTTGTTTCATGCCGCTACGACATTCCTACTGGAAGTTACAAGCGGTTTAGTCTGTGTTTTTTCTTCCTAGGGGGCGCTACAGAGCAATTTTTAGTTTTGGGGTTAGGTTTTCTGATTAAATCGCAATTTTTGCCAGTCCTGATGTGTGTGTTATAGTTTGGTGAGTTTTGAAGCATGTTAAGGGGGTCAAATTACAGCTAAAAGAGGAAAGGGTGAGTGTTTTTACAAAACCTTTGTTTTGAAGGGGGAATTGCAAACTTCCTGTTGATTTTTGCTGGGGGTTGAAATGTAGGTCTAAGTGAGACCTACGTTAGAGGTTTCTGTTTCATATCGCTACGACATTCCCACTGGAAACTACAGGCAGTTTTGGCTGTGTTTTCTTCCTAGGAGCAGTTTTGTCTTTGTTTTATTCCTAGGGGGCGTTAGAGCGCAATTTTGAATTTTGGGTCGGTTTAGGTTTTTTGATTAGATCGCAATTTTTGCCAGTACTGATGTGTGTGTTATAGTTTGGTGAGTTTTGAAGCATGTTAAGGGGGTCAAATTACAGCTCAAAGAGGCAAGGGTGAGTGTTTTTACAAAACTTTTGTTTTGAAGAGCGAATTGCAAACTTCCTGTTGATTTTTGCTGAAGGATGTCAGTGTATGAAATGTAGGTCTAAGTGAGACCTACATAGAGGTTTTTGTTTCATGCTGCTAAGACATTCCTATTGGAAGTTACAGGCAGTTTGGTCTGTGTTTTTTCTTCCTAGGGGGCGCTAGAGCGCAATTTTTAGTTTTGGGGTTAGGTTTTTTTTTTTATTAAATCGCAATTTTCGCCAGTCCTGACGTGTGTGTCAAACTTGGTGAGTTTTGAAGCATGTTAAGGGGGTCATATTACAACTCAAAGCTGCGGAATAATAATAATGTGTAAATAACATATCCCACAAGGTATCTTATAGTCCGGTGCAGCTAATACATGGAACAGGTTCTCTTCTAAAGTGTGTGGGTGGTACTTGCGCTCTATGGTCCTGGCAAATACGGCAATAAATGGTGATGTAAAAAAATGTATACATAAAACAAATTAGCGGTTTGACCTTCTTGCAACCTGCTACCAAAAAGACTTTCACTTGAAGAACTCACTTGACGATGCCATAACCGAGGCTGACGATGAGGACCAGGATGCGGGCCAGGGATCTTTTCAGCGCAGACAGCAGCTCGGCAAATATCACCGCTCCCTCCACGTAGTCGCCTCGGTAGCGGATGCTCTGATACTCTGAGTAGAAGACGGCTTTCTCCAGCATGCCCAGGATGATGACGCCGCTGATCCAGAACTGGATGCGCAGCAGGTCCCTCCAGTAGCAGGCGCACCAGAAGAGCCAGAGGGTCCCGAAGAAGACGTAGACGATGCACATGACCATGAAGAACTGCGAGACATCACCAGATTGACATCGTGTCATTCATTATGCAGACCACGAAAGCAGTGATGTTGTCACCGTGTGTAAATGATCAATAAAAAGAGAGAGCGATTTCATCCTCACACTGACAAACTATGCTATTTTTTGAAAATATGATCTCATTTGGAATTTGATGCATGCAACATGTTTCAAAAAAGCTGGCACAAGTGGCAAAAAAGAGTGAGAAAGTAGAGGAATGCTCTTATATGGAACATCCCACAGGTGAACAGGCTAATTGGGGACAGGTGTGTGCCATTATTGGCTATAAAAGGAGCTCCCATGAAACAAGGACGGGGCGAGGGTCACCACTTTGTCAACCAATGCCTGAGCAAATTGTTGAAGAACAACATTTCTCAACAAGGAATTGAGGGATTTCACCATCTACACTCCGTAATATCATCAAAAGGTTGAGAGAATGTGGAGAAATCACTGCACGTAAGCCATGATATTACACACCTTCCATCCCTCAGGCATCTAAAAGCCACATCAATGTGTAAAGGATATCACCACATGGGCTCAGAAAACCACTGTCAGTAACTACAGTTGCTCGCTACATCTGTAAGTGCAAATTAAAGCTCTACTATGCAAAGCCACAGCCATTTACCAACAACACCCAGAAACGCCGCCGGCTTTTCTCATCTAAGATGAACTGATGCAAAGTGGAAAAGTGTTCTGTGGTCTGACGAGTCCACATTTCAAATTGTTTTTGGAAACTGTGGATGCGTTGTTGTCTGGAACAAAGAGGAAAAGAACCATCCGGATTGTTGTAGGGTGAAAGTGTTGTAGTCAGCATGTGTGATGGTATGGGGGTGTATTAGTGATTGTTGTAGGGTGAAAGTGTTGTAGTCAGCATGTGTGATGGTATGGGGGTGTATTAGTGATTGTTGTAGGGTGAAAGTGTTGTAGTCAGCATGTGTGATGGTATGGGGGTGTATTAGTGATTGTTGTAGGGTGAAAGTGTGGTAGTCAGCATGTGTGATGGTATGGGGGTGTATTAGTGATTGTTGTAGGGTGAAAGTGTGGTAGTCAGCATGTGTGATGGTATGGGGGTGTATTAGTGATTGTTGTAGGGTGAAAGTGTTGTAGTCAGCATGTGTGATGGTATGGGGGTGTATTAGTGATTGTTGTAGGGTGAAAGTGTTGTAGTCAGCATGTGTGATGGTATGGGGGTGTATTAGTGATTGTTGTAGGGTGAAAGTGTTGTAGTCAGCATGTGTGATGGTATGGGGGTGTATTAGTGATTGTTGTAGGGTGAAAGTGTTCTAGTCAGCATGTGTGATGGTATGGGGGTGTATTAGTGATTGTTGTAGGGTGAAAGTGTGGTAGTCAGCATGTGTGATGGTATGGGGGTGTATTAGTGATTGTTGTAGGGTGAAAGTGTTGTAGTCAGCATGTGTGATGGTATGGGGGTGTATTAGTGATTGTTGTAGGGTGAAAGTGTGGTAGTCAGCATGTGTGATGGTATGGGGGTGTATTAGTGATTGTTGTAGGGTGAAAGTGTGGTAGTCAGCATGTGTGATGGTATGGGGGTGTATTAGTGATTGTTGTAGGGTGAAAGTGTTGTAGTCAGCATGTGTGATGGTATGGGGGTGTATTAGTGATTGTTGTAGGGTGAAAGTGTTGTAGTCAGCATGTGTGATGGTATGGGGGTGTATTAGTGATTGTTGTAGGGTGAAAGTGTTCTAGTCAGCATGTGTGATGGTATGGGGGTGTATTAGTGATTGTTGTAGGGTGAAAGTGTGGTAGTCAGCATGTGTGATGGTATGGGGGTGTATTAGTGATTGTTGTAGGGTGAAAGTGTTGTAGTCAGCATGTGTGATGGTATGGGGGTGTATTAGTGATTGTTGTAGGGTGAAAGTGTGGTAGTCAGCATGTGTGATGGTATGGGGGTGTATTAGTGATTGTTGTAGGGTGAAAGTGTGGTAGTCAGCATGTGTGATGGTATGGGGGTGTATTAGTGATTGTTGTAGGGTGAAAGTGTTGTAGTCAGCATGTGTGATGGTATGGGGGTGTATTAGTGATTGTTGTAGGGTGAAAGTGTTCTAGTCAGCATGTGTGATGGTATGGGGGTGTATTAGTGATTGTTGTAGGGTGAAAGTGTTGTAGTCAGCATGTGTGATGGTATGGGGGTGTATTAGTGATTGTTGTAGGGTGAAAGTGTTCTAGGCAGCATGTGTGATGGTATGGGGGTGTATTAGTGATTGTTGTAGGGTGAAAGTGTTGTAGTCAGCATGTGTGATGGTATGGGGGTGTATTAGTGATTGTTGTAGGGTGAAAGTGTTGTAGTCAGCATGTGTGATGGTATGGGGGTGTATTAGTGATTGTTGTAGGGTGAAAGTGTTGTAGTCAGCATGTGTGATGGTATGGGGGTGTATTAGTGATTGTTGTAGGGTGAAAGTGTTGTAGTCAGCATGTGTGATGGTATGGGGGTGTATTATTGGCCAATTACACATCTGTGAAGGCACCATTAATGCTGAAAGGTACATACAGCTTTTGGAACAACATATGTTGTTATCATGGACGCCCCTGCTTATTTCAGCAAGACAATGCCAAGCCAGGTGTTACAACAGTGTGGCTTCATACTAAAAGAGTGTGGGTACTAGACTGGCCTGCCTGTAGTCCAGACATTGAAAATGTGTGCAGGCTAAAATATGAGGCAGAACAACTTAAGCTGTACATCAAGCAAGAATGGGAAAGAATGACAATGTACAGTACAGGTGATATGTACAGTATGTGCCTCATGACAATGTACAGTACAGGTGATATGTACAGTATGTGCCTCATGACAATGTACAGTACTGGTCATATGTACGGTATGTGCCTCATGACAATGTACAGTACAGGTGATATGTACAGTATGTGCCTCATGACAATGTACAGTACAGGTGATATGTACGGTATGTGCCTCATGACAATGTACAGTACAGGTGATATGTACAGTATGTGCCTCATGACAATGTACAGTACAGGTGATATGTACAGTATGTGCCTCATGACAATGTACAGTACAGGTGATATGTACGGTATGTGCCTCATGACAATGTACAGTACAGGTGATATGTACAGTATGTGCCTCATGACAATGTACAGTACAGGTGATATGTACAGTATGTGCCTCATGACAATGTACAGTACTGGTCATATGTACGGTATGTGCCTCATGACAATGTACAGTACTGGTGATATGTACAGTATGTGCCTCATGACAATGTACAGTACTGGTCATATGTACGGTATGTGCCTCATGACAATGTACAGTACTGGTCATATGTACGGTATGTGCCTCATGACAATGTACAGTACAGGTGATATGTACAGTATGTGCCTCATGACAATGTACAGTACAGGTGATATGTACAGTATGTGCCTCATGACAATGTACAGTACTGGTCATATGTACGGTATGTGCCTCATGACAATGTACAGTACTGGTCATATGTACGGTATGTGCCTAATTACAATGTACAGTACAGGTGATATGTACGGTATGTGCCTCATGACAATGTACAGTACTGGTCATATGTACGGTATGTGCCTCATGACAATGTACAGTACAGGTGATATGTACAGTATGTGCCTCATGACAATGTACAGTACAGGTGATATGTACAGTATGTGCCTCATGACAATGTACAGTACAGGTGATATGTACAGTATGTGCCTCATGACAATGTACAGTACAGGTGATATGTACGGTATGTTCCTCATGACAATGTACAGTACAGGTGATATGTACAGTATGTGCCTCATGACAATGTACAGTACAGGTGATATGTACAGTATGTGCCTCATGACAATGTACAGTACAGGTGATATGTACAGTATGTGTCTCATGACAATGTACAGTACTGGTCATATGTATGATATGTTCCTCATGACAATGTACAGTACAGGTGATATGTACAGTATGTGCCTCATGACAATGTACAGTACAGGTGATATGTACCATCATCTGGGGCCAGTCTGCTGGGGATGAATAGTCATGTGGTCCCTTCATCTCCACTTTCACTGTGCAGGGAAAACAAGGTGTTGTCATGGTGATACATATTGAAGAAAAAGGTTCTCCTCCTCACTGGTGAAAGTGAAGTCCTCCTCCTCCAGGCCGCGGAAGACTGGCTGCACCTTGACGATGAACAGGTAAGGGCTGTCCTCCCACGCCTTGGCCACAGCACCAATGTCCTGCAATGGCATGAGAGACTACTTGCAGAGCAGCGACCACACAAGTGTTTGTATTTGGGACAGGAGACCTTCTTACCGGCTTGTCGGGCCAAGTCAGGCTCTGGTTGGAAGGGTCACTCTAAATCCGGCAGAGCAAAATAAGAAGGTGAGTCCACACCAGTATTGTTCTGCAGGACTTGATGGGACTCACCTTGGGACTGGACAGGGGTTGGTAGGGATTGAAGTCTGCATAATACACCTTGGAGAAAGGGAAAGAGACACGTTCAATACAAATAATAATAATAATAAACCGTATTACAAACCCCGTTTCCATATGAGTTGGGAAATTGTGTTTGATGTAAATATGAACAGAATACAATGATTTGCAAATCCTTCATTAACTCTAGAATTTGATGCCAACAACACGTGACAAAGAAGTTGGGAAAGGTGGCAATAAATACTGATAAAGTTGAGGAATGCTCATCAGACACTTATTTGGCACATCCCACAGGTGTGCAGGCTAATTGGGAACAGGTGGGTGCCATGATTGGCTATAAAAACAGCTTCCCAAAAAATGCTCAGTCTTTCACAAGAAAGGATGGGGCGAGGTACACCCCTTTGTCCACAACTGCGTGAGCAAATAGTCAAATAGTTTAAGAACAACCTTTCTCAAAGTGACATTGCAAGAAATTTAGGGATTTCAACATCTACGCTCCATAAAATCATCAAAAGGTTCAGAGAATCTGGAGAAATCACTCCACGTAAGCGGCATGGCCGGAAACCAACATTGAATGACCGTGACCTTCCATCCCTCAGACGGCACTGTATCAAAAACTTGCATCAATCTCTAAAGGATATCACCACATGGGCTCAGGAACACTTCAGAAAACCACTTTCGCTAAATACAGTTGGTCGCTACATCTGTAAGTGCAAGTTAAAGCTCTACTATGCAAAGCGAAAGCCATTTATCAACAACATCCAGAAACGCCACCGGGCCCGAGATCATCTAAGATGGACTGATGCAAAGTGGAAAAGTGTTCTGTGGTCTGACGAGTACACATTTTAAATTGTTTTTGGAAATATTTGACATTATGTCATCCTGACCAAAGGGGAAGCGAACCATCCAGACTGTTATAGACACAAAGTGTAAAAGCCAGCATGTGTGATGGTATGGGGGTGCATTAGTGCCCAAGGCATGGGTAACTTACACATGTGTGATGGTATGGGGGTGTATTAGTGCCCAAGGCATGGGTAACTTACACATCTGTGAAGGCACCATTAATGCTGAAAGGTACATACAGCTTTTGGAACAACACATGCTGTCGTCTAAGCGCCGTCTGTTTCAAGGACGCCCCTGCTTATTTCAGCAGGACAATGCCAAGCTACATTCACATGTTAAAACAGCATGGCTTCCTAAAAAAAGAGTGCGGCTACTTTCCTTGCCCGCCTGCAGTCCAGACCTGTCTCCCATGGAAAATGTGTGGTGCATTATGAAGCGTAAAATAGGACAGCGGAGACCCCGGACTGTTGAAGGACTAAAGCTCTACATAAAACAAGAATGGGAAAGAATTCCACTTTCAAAGCTTCAACAATTAGTTTCCTCAGTTCCCAAACGTTCATAGAGTGTTGTTAAAAGAAAAGGTGATGTAACACAGTGGTGAACATGCCCTTTCCCAACTACTTTGGCACGTGTTGCAGCCATGAAATTCTAAGTTATTTATTATTTGCAAAAAAAAAATAAAGTTTGAGTTTGAGCATCAAATATCTTTTCTTTGTAGCATATTCAACCGAATATGGGTTGAAAAGGATTTGCAAATCATTGTATTCTGTTTATATTTACATCTAACACAAGTTCCCAACTCATATGGAAACGGGGTTTGTACGCTAAAGTCAATCAATGCCCTGAGGAGATCCTGTGTCTGCTTTGCTTTAAGATGCTATTTTAAAGGCCTACTGAAATGAGATGTTCTTATTTAAACGGGGATAGCAGCTCCATTCTATGTGTCATACTTCATCATTTCGCGATGTTGCCATATTTTTGCTGAAAGGATTTAGTAGAGAAAATCGACGATAAAGTTCGCCACCTTTGGTACTTCCTGAAAAAGCCTCGCCTTTACCGAAAGTCACAGAAGATGACATCACATGTTGATGAATCCTCACATATTCACATTGATTTTAGCCTCCAACTAAAACAGTTATTCGGACCGAGAAAACGACAATTTCCCCATTAATTTGAGCGAGGATGAAAGATTCGAGTTTGAGGATATTGATAGCGACGTACTAGAAAAGAAAAAAAAAACGAGTTAAAAAAAAAACCGCGATAGCATTGGGACGTATTCCGATGTTTTTAGACACATTTACTAGGATAATTCTCGGGAATCCCTTATCTTTCTATTGTGTTGCTAGTGTTTTAGTGAGTTTAATAGTACCTGATAGTCGGAGGTGTGTGTTGACGCTCAGTGTCTCAGGGGAGTCGACGGCAGCTTTATGGACGCCACAAGCTCAGCTGATATCCGCTAAGAAGCGACTTTTTAACCACAATTTTCTCACCGAAACCTGCTGGTTGACATTCGGTTGGGATCCATAGTAAATTTTCAGCTCTGGGAATTTTAAAGAAGGAATCACCGTGTGTTTGTGTGGCTAAAGGCTAAAGCTTCCCAACTCCGTCTTTCTACTTTGACTTCTCCATTATTGAACAAATTGCAAAGGATTCAGCAACACAGATGTCCAAAATACTGTGTAATTATGCCGTTAAAGCAGACCACTTTTAGCTGTGTGTGTGTGCAGCGCTCACACTTCCTAGAACCCTGTGACGTCACGCGTTCACGTCATCATTACGCGACGTTTTCAAGACAAAACTCCCGGGAAATTTAAAATTGTAATTTAGTAAACTAAAGCGGGCGTATTGGCATGTGTTGCAATGTTAATATTTCATGATTGATATATAAACTATCAGACTGCGTGGTGGCTAGTAGTGGCTTTCAGTAGGACTTTAAAATTGTTGCACGTTGATGATGGGAAAGTTAGTTTCTGCAATGACAACAAACTACCAGAGTTTTCCATCCCTCATCCTTGTAGCGTGCAATGATAGGCACCGAAGTCCAGGAAATAGCAAATGGTGAGATTCATTTTCATTCATTTGTTACAACGCAAACATTTATGTTGTATTAATCATGTGTTCACAGTCCTAAAAAGTATATACACTATATTGCCAAAAGTTTTCGGCCACCTGCCATGACTCACATATGAAGTTGAAGTGCCATCCTATTCCTAAGCCATAGGGCTCAATAGGACCTTTTTGCAGCTATTGCAGCTTCAACTCTTCTGGGAAGGCTGTCCACAAGGTTGCAGAGTGTGTGTTTATAGCAATATTCCAGCA